>NW_020625487.1:640269-959786 GCF_003573695.1 Papaver somniferum
TACGTCCTAGTTTAGATGCCTAAATTGAGGATTTTTTTTCCTATAGAAGTGTTTAAGAGAGTTCTAGAAATGCAAAACATATTAAAATAATACACCCCTCCGTCCTAGTTTAGATGCCTAAATTGAGGATTTTTTTTTGTCCTAAAATACTTGCTATATTTCATATTTTTCCACCTTTTATCCTTATTGCACCTATCTTAGAATCAGGTCATAACATCGAGAGTTGTGTATTTCAATTTTCTAGACACACTTTTAATACTTCTCTCTATATATTTCCTTTAATTTGAAAATTTTCCAAGTAAACAACAAAAACCAAGACATCTAATAAAAAATAGGAACTTTAAATACTAACCTGGGTAATTGTGGAAAAAAACTATTTCCTTGTGTTTCTTAATCTTGTGAAAAATCTTATTTAGGCATCTAAACTAGGACGGAGGGAGTAAGTCTTTAAGAATCTGCTAAACATTGTCGGGACGGTACAACGGTTCTCCAACCGTAGGGCTTGTTCACAAGTCAGGGTGCTACGGTTCGTGAACCGGGTTCGGCAACCCTACTAGACTACGGAACTCAGTTGACCAAAGTTCGAGAACTGGGTTTTCCAAGTGCTAACCTATTTATCCAACTTAAATTCAGTTCACCACGGTTCGCCAACCGGGATCATGATTGTGTCCAACTGAACTTGCGGTATTCGAACTGGTTCGCCAAGCTTCCTGTATTTCTGCAACTCATATATCTATGGTTTGGGAACTGGTTCGCCAACCTACCCTAAGTAGAAATATTATCTAGTTCATAGTTATCTCTTATGATGTTTGAATCATTCCAAGTGATATAATCATTTACATGGGAAATTTTCAATTGATTCACAAATTAACTCATAGAACTAATATTGTTAAGGACTGTTGAACATCTTATTTTCTAAATCATATTTCGAGATTTTTCACAAGGCAAGCTTGACTTGAAACTTATTTTTTGTAATTCTACTGAAGTCATACTACATAGTATCAATATATATAATAATGGCATAGTGAGTAAAATAGAATGGTAAAGTGTTTAATACTTGATATAGAAGTTCTCCAAATATCTTCGTCGATCCCCAGTCTACTAGGGTGATCTTTGATACTCAACCACAATTCTAACCTAGTCCGAGACTTGACTTAGTAGACTAGAAATCAAGATATAGTTTTGATCACCTAACATTGACAACAATCTTGAGATAGCAAAACTTGTGGGTTCACTAGAAAAACTCACGCTAACAAATAGACATGGAACAAACTTGTATAAACGTTTTATATCCAATTAGTTTTCACACGTTTTGCTGGGATAAGAGCAGTTCTTATGGACTCAACAAACTTGTAGTTTTTTCATTTTGCTCCCTGTATGGACTCGACAAAAATGAAAAACGGATGGGAAAACCAACAAATTAAAGGATTTGTTGAGTGCGGAAATAAACTAAATGTGTTCTTGATGAAAACCCGTGCGACGACACCAAACATACTGGCGTGTGATCCAAAACAGCTGGCATGTGATCCAAAATCACTAGTTTTCCCTTCAAACGTCATAATCTGAAGTGAACCTACCAGCGTGTGATCCAAAACCACCAACAACTGAAAATATTTTTATCCAACGACTATAATTTTGATATCTATAAATACTTCTCATTTCAACTCCAAATATTTTCACTCACAAATCATCTACAAAAATTCCTTCCAGAGTTCGTGGTAATAGATTCACTCAACAAGAGGGTTTAGCTATTTGTAGAGCCTTTGTTTTTCACACAGAAGATGTTGTCGATAGGAATGTAGTCGAGTCGACGATGTGTTTCTAGGAGAAAGTTATAGAATGTTCACCGCTGAAATGGGGAACATTTATGGGTGTGATTCTTACGGATTGTCGCATCGTTTTTAGTGTTATTGGTCGTCATGTGTCGGAATTCATAGTCGTACTAGTGCACAATCACAAAATAAACTCGACGATGAAGCTGTAAATGAAGTGGAACCGAGAACACTAGCGATGTGGGCAGTATCCCACGACGGACGTCCTTTCGACTTCCAAGTTTTTTCAACATTCTTAGGGTGCTCAACAGATTTAATCCCTACATCGCCCTAGGAATTCCACCACCCGACGAGCATTGACGTCGATGTAGTAGTTGTTTTAATCTAACGTATTTCCTTTATTCTCATGCACGATGTAGTTGTTTAATCCAATGTAGTATGTTTTTATTTATGATATTGAAGGTGCAATGTTTAATCCAACAAAGTTTAAATTAGTTATGATATTTATGGGGCAAATGTGAAGATATCCACATGTTTGGTTTAGATAATCATAATAACACAAAATAAACACCAAACTAAATAACATAATACCATATTGAATCGATTTGTCCTTCAACTTTAATCATCCCACTCCACCAAAAAACACCTAGGACAGTTCCATATGTGTCTTCTTCAGTAGAGGTGCACAAATGCATAAAAGTTCTGCAACCGGGCTTTGAGCATCCATTGATTCTCTGTGGACGATGTTTGTATTTGTGATCTCTATCTCTACTATGCTTGTAGTGTAATAACTTCTTCTTCAATTTGGATTTAAGTTTGAAGTTTTTGCAGAGTGTTGCAAATTTTTATTTTTCTTCTTTAATCTTCATAGCTCATCTAGCTTATGTGGTTCCTTTGGAAAGTTGGGATCTTGACATTGCAAATATCTGAGCTTTTCCGGTTGTGATTGAATCACCATTCTGATGGGTGAACCACCTTCCCTGGACACTTTGAATACACCCAAGGGGATTGCATAAGAATATGGTTATCCATGAAACATAATGGAAAAACCTCTTTTGCTTCGACACATAATATCTGCTTCACTTTTCCTTTAGAAAACATGGTGGATGTTGTTGGATAAGAAAGAAATATGTTGGTTTTGTTGAGAATCAAACCTAGTATTGTATTTATAACAAAAAAAATAGTCGTTGGTAATTCAAACGGCGGTCATGGTAAACCCGCAAGGTTTTACTTTGACCGCCAACGGCTAAATTTCCAACGACTCGATTTTTTTTTCTCACCCTATAAATTTTATTCTTCCTATCTCCAAATTCATATCTTCTTCTTTCATTCTAAAACTCTTAACCTTTATCACTCTGTAGAAATGTCTACTAGAATTCGTGGTCCCAAGTTTACTAAAGAAGATGATATATAACTATGTGCAAAGCATATTTTTTCATAGCGTAATCGTTGGTATAGGCTATCAAAACAGTTCTTTTTGGGATAACATTTTTACAATGTTCGTCTCACTGACGGGGAACCTGAGAAACCGAGATGCTCGTCGATTGTATGCTCGTTTCAATTTATTAGGCTTGTAGTCAAGCCATTTCTTGCTCTGGTAAGGAAAATTGATCGAGAAAAGTTCATCGGTGTAACTAAAGTTGAAGTGATCCAAACAACTCTTGATAATTTGGAAGAAGCTCACGGTAAACCTTTTCTTTACGAAGCATGTTTCAACATTCTTAAAGATGGTCATCTCAAGCACATCTTTACTGCACTTGAATGCCTCTCCCGGTCTTTACAATGGAAGAAGATGTTACTCTTGTTCGATGTTGGTTACATCATATGATGAAACCAATGAACAATGACTATTTATGGGAAGGAGTATTGGAACATTTTGTAATGTCGCGAAATAAAACCATAAGAAACAGTAAGAGCCTAGAACTATGATTTTCATTCATCACTATTGATGTCAAACATTATACAGAAATTTTGTGCATGTTTCATCGTCGCAATTCTTGATTATCCAACAAAGAACTGGTGAGTATCTTGCGTTTGTCCTTACTGATCAACTGCGTCATAAATATCTAAACTTGTTGTTTATCTGTTTTACAGGAAACCATCGCTCAGACCAAGTTTACCGAAGAAACTGGAAGAGAGTTTAAGCATTTTGAATGTTATGAACTCTATAGAGATAATGTCGCTGGATTTGATGTAGTTTGATGTTATTGTTTTCGTTTAATAAAATGTAGTTTGATGTTATATGCAAGTTTAAAATGTAATAAATATTTCTTAATCTGAAGTGGAAATCTATCTTAAAATTTAAATATTTTCAATCATTGATATTACTGTGAATTCTTTTACAAGATATAAACTCAGACAATAATAAAAGTCAAGGACAAGCTTTGGCCTCCTGTTTATCTTCATTTGACGTATCTTCTATTCAACTCGCTTTTTGACAGTTTCGCATTTGTTTTTGATTTTTGTTGTTGTTAACTTTCAATACTGGAGCTCTTCCCTGCCTTTTAGCGGAACATTTTCTTGGAGCAACTTCAAAAACTTGCACTTCCCTTGTACAATTTTCAATCTACTTAAAACATCCACATATCTTACGAACATCAGCTTCAAGTTTTGCATCGCAAAAAAGTGTGATCGCCTTTTCAGCGAATTCACCAATGATAAAACTAAAAAATTGAAATAGATTTAGAAGAAAAAATTCAAGAGAAGTGAATTCTGGTGTGAGTGAATTGTTTGAAGATGGTGGTAATTTATAGAGGTAAATTTGAAAAAAAAAAATGGCAGTTTTTAAATTTGAAAAACTAGCCGTTGACGGTTGTGCATCACACGCCAGCGTGTTTAAATAGACCGATCGTTTTTCTTAAACCATGCACCAACGTTTTTATTTGACACGCGCGTTTGATGATTAGCCGCCCACTTGTTTTCCCACATAGCATGTATTTGGCCATCCATCCGGCTCGACAACAGTTTTCATTCATAGGAATTGCCGCAAGCTGTTGTTTCTAGGAGGAATTAGAAGTTCCATAGATTTTTTCAATAAGAAGCCCACATGTGTTACTTACTTGCGTAGAGTTATTTTTTCACTCTCACAGTCCAGACCCATAAGTGTCCGCACGAGGAAAGGGTACCCACAAGGCCACAAGCACAAGGTGAAAGTAAGTTTCACAGAGACACTGATTTTATATTTTTCTTGAATTCTCTTTCACTACTAAGTGACGTTTGATACATTTTTAGCCTTGAAAAGCTTTTTTTTTTTTTTTTTTTTTTTTTGGAAGAGAACTTTTATTGATTCTAACAACTTACACCAGAAAGATACAAAACTAGTACCAAACAAACACAAACACAAACAGACTTGCTCAAACTAGAGCACAAACAACAGGAACCAGACCAACCTTAGATTTATATATTACAACAACAAACCACTAATCAACATCAGCTAAGGCATTAATCCTCCTGAACAACTTCCTTCAAGGCTATACCGAAATGTTTGGAAACAGAGTGACAACTAATGCCTAAAAAATCGCCATCTAATCGTACCATTTAAGCCGACGGAAGAAAGTTTTTAGTTTTTTCTTAGCACGTAAACTCTTAGGACGTTAGGCGCATCACGAATATCTCATTTACATGAACATGCAATTTTTAAAGTCGAAACAAACATAAAACATCGATTTAACAGTTGTTGATGATTCGCATAAAACACCGATGTAACCGTTGTTGATGATTCTGCAGATAACAGTCGAAAGTGGTTTGGCATTAGACAATTTGGAAGCACTATATTTTTATTTTTAATCAGTAACTTAAGAATTTGATGTTGACAACTTTTAAATTTGGATCACTCATATCATCACGCAATGACTTTCTCACTGTACCACAGTGACATCAACCAGTTCATTAATTTATTTTTTATATATATTTTTCTATTTTGTCGGATGCCAGGTGGTTATGCTTGTCTATATCATTTTACAATAAAACCATTGTTTGCCACAGAAGGAAAAGAAACATCAACATAAAAAAACAAAAACAAAAAAATTAACCTCACAAACGATTTGAGACCACAAGTCCTTAATAACTACAAAGATTCCAACAGATCCCGCAAGCGGCATCCAACACAGCTACAGAGGAGGAAACCAGGCAGCCGACGGATTGGCCAATCACGCGGCAGATGGAAGTCAAACAGGAAACTCGTCAACCAAAATATGGGGCCAGGCAATCCCATCTTTTATTTCTCAAATCTTATTTTCAGACTCAGTGGGTACACATACTCACGACAAATTATAAACTAATTTCAATTAATAAATTACATGCTTCAAAAAAAAGTCCTTAATAATAACATATGGGAAGCGTGGAGCTCTGATCGTCTCTCAAATAATATCTATTGAACATAAACTAAAAAGAAATTATTATCAACAATAAAACTAAAAAAAAATAAAAAAGATAAAACTTTAGTCAATTCATAAAAGAGGGAATATTCGAATACATAAGGGAGAAGAACAACAAATATATCTATAAAGATGACCAATTATGACGACAAAGATTACTGACGAGATTTATATTTTTATCCATAATAAGTATATGAGAGTAATTCATGTTGTCCAAAAAGAAACCTCGTTATAGTGAATCAAGTAGCATCCCTTCTGCCACGCTGGCAACAATTGACCAATATGTTAGACAAGGACTTTTTGTTCAAACTTCAAAACATTGCTTTCCAACAAAAGCAACTTCTTGTAGGGTATCACGGAGCTTCCTTCTGCCATGTTGGCAATTAAAAGACGGCATATTTAGTAACATATCTTAATTTATCCGAAAACTAGATATTTGTAATAACATATCTTAATTTATCCGAAAACTAGATATTTTGTAATAAACATATCTTAATTAATTGTAAAACTGTGGATCACAATGCTTCCAGTATCTCAACAACTCTAACTGGAACAACTTTAACAAAAGTGATGCGGCATATAATTAATTAATTATGCTATTAGAGATAAAACGATTCACTGCAGCTAAAAAAATCCACAACATAGTGCCTCTTTTGTCTTTAGTTGGAATTTTTTGAAAGTGCATGACAAATTTGGAAAATAAAGTAGTATCATTGATTGGCCAATTTTGGCAAAGGAATATAAAACAAGAAAAACAATATCTACAAAAAATATCTCCCAAAAATCTAGTTTCCTGATAATGATCGATGAACAAATCACTATAGTATGGAGATTATAAATATCTTTCTCCATAGACAAATGAATAAAAGAATAAGAAAAAGAAAATGGTTGGAGGATTAAATATCAAATAAAACTACATTTAATCCCATCCACGAGAAATTATCACTGTGAATTAGTAGTCGCTCCATAAACTGCTCTCCACGTTGCTCTCCACGTCGTCGTCGTAATAGTAACCCTCTTGTGGTGGATCAAGTAACATCCCTTCCGCCATGCTGGCAATCAGGGCTGGCATGTAATACAACGCTTCTTCGTCGAAAAACGTTGCTGAAACTTCTTCGGCTATTTCAACCGTCTGTTTGGTTGATTTAACGGATTTAGATGATTTTTTTGCAACGGAAGAAGGTTTCTTAGAATTAGGGAATGGAAATGCCCGGACGGCTTCGGAAGCAGCCAATTGAATATCTTTAGCAGATGATGACTTAGCGCGAGGTAACAACCACAATGAATCTTCGAAATTTAACGGAGCCGATTTTCCTCGCAGAGCTATTGCAGCAACATCATAAGCTCTAGCTGCAATTTCAGCACTAGAATGTGTACCAAGCCAAATTCTTGATTTACTGTTGGGTTCTCTAACTTCACAAACCCATTTATCATTTTTCCTTGCTCTTACTCCTCTGTAAATTGGATGTCTAGTTTCCTTGAACTTCTTTCTTCCTGATGTTTTCTTATGTGACCCTAATTGTGTTAGTGACGATGACGATGATGATGAAGTACAATCTGTTTCTGAGCTAAAGAAATCTGTACTGTATGATGAGGATGAAGGTGATGAAAGCGAACACCCGAAAGAGTCCTCAAAAATCATTGCAGTAATTGAATGAGTGCTAATTTTGTTTAAAGGAAGAAGTTTAGAGTAGACTGTGTTTAGTTCAGTTTGAAATTGGAAGGCAAAGAGAGTTGGGTTTGAAAGAAGAAAGACGATCTGTTTGGTATTTATAGATTTGGGGATAAAAAAGGAAAGTGCTGAGTCCACCAAAAAGCACACGTTAAGAATACAGGTGTGTATCTGCAGCCTGTATCTGCAACCAGACGATCTGTCTGGTTGTATCTGCAGCCTGAGTTTCAGAAAATTTCTCTTAAGCAGTTCATGATCAATTGGAAGACGGTGGTTTTCGAACCACCATGAGAAAATCACCTCGCATATATTTATGTGTTTATTGTTGTCGTTTTCTTTTTGGTTGCTTGATTTTCTTTTTTTTCCAGGTGGATTCCTTGTCCTACCTTGGTCGGTGACTAATTCCTTGTATTTGTATTCTTTGGTGGCTTAAGTCTCAAAAAAATAATTTATTTACCGATCAAAAAAAAAAAAAAGAATACAGGTGTGTAAGAAGACACTTGAGTGGGTGAGTGTGCAAAATAGTGAGTTATCTTAGTAAGAGGTTTACACCCCATGAAATTTGACACGTTTGATTCGGGAATTTGTTGTGTCATCAAAAATGACCAATAGACATTTGGAGAAAGATGCTGTGTGTCAGCTTAAAAAACCAAAACTTCAATGTCTTATTTTCCTAGTGTATATTTATTTGGAATTTTATAGAGGCTTGACTAGTCGCCAGAGTCTAGTAATGGAACCATAGTGCCGTAATGTCGTAACTGCTAATACTTATACAATGATTTTACATGCATTGACGCCCAAATAACAAATAAACAGGAAAACATCGCGTGGAGAAAATCAAAGGTAGGATATCAATGACTCTACAATTTGGATTTGGATGGGTAAAGCAAATCTCATTTCTTCTCCCACATGGATTTTACGCCGAAACTTTTTCTGGTGATAGATTCGTTTTCGATACTCATATGGGCCTAAACTGCATCACGGTATAATAACCACTCCTTGTATGCCAATTAATCTTAATATGGGTTTTGTTTCTTTGAGCAAATTTAATAATGGAATCCAAGCCATTTGAAGCTCAGAAAGAGTGTAGAGTCTTATCTTCAATGTCTTATTTTCCAAACCAAAAGTTCAATGTCTTATTTTCAATGTCTTATTTTCCTAGTGTATATTTATTTGGTATTTTATAAAAATAGGAAAATGTAGCTTATCTTTATAGCGGCTTGACTAGTCACTAGAGTCTAGTAACGGAAACCATAGTGCGGTAATATTGTAAAATTGCTAAAGTCTGTCGAAAGGGAATACTTATACAGTGATTTTACATTGACTCCCAAATAAACAGTGAAAAATCACGTCGAGAAAATTAAAAGCAGGATTGCATTTTAGCATTTGGATTTGGATTTGGAATGTACAAAAAATAGGTCTCATTTTTTCTCTTACGTATTTTTTCTTCGATTTTTTTCCCGATGACGGAATTATTTCAGTACTTATATGGGACTAAATTGCATCACAGTACAATAACTGCTCCATAAATGTCAATTAATCTCACTATAGGTTTTGTTTCTCAGAGCTAATCTAATGATGGAAGCCAAGCCATTGGAAGCTCGAAAATAGTGCAGATGCCAAGTCTAAAACAAGTTTCATGATAGAAGAATTGCATCATCTAAGTTTCATGACACTTCAACACATGGATCACAGATTCTACAATCAGAAACTGAAAATCCAATTTAGAAACAAAATCAAACTTTTTGGGAGCTTGAATAGCGTGGGTTCTACAATCGTACTTGCTCTAATGGCTTCCAAGTAGGGATCATCCACAATTCCCAACTTGCTATAATAATTTACATTACCTCAAAGTGGGTGAAATGACCCATCCCTCTACCGATATTGTCCTCACTTACCCACTGCGGTCATCCTACAGTGTGGGGTTTTCAACGGCACCACTGCAGTCATTCAGAAGCAACTTCACGAGAGGTCATTCATCCCTGGATTACTCTTGCATGAGCACGCTTAAATGCAGAGTTTTTTTGCCAACTATGGAGTCAATTGTTCTGAAAAGGCCACGGTATTAGGAAAGGACAAACCATTACATGTATTCCATTCGGCAAACCCTACCTACCGAGTCGGCTTATTACAGTGGGTCCTACTTAATTGAATGGATGGCTAAAGAGTGAATGGATGGCTTCGCAAAAATAAAAAACACATAACAATAAGAAAGTAAAGATGTTTTTTTAAAAACACAATGAGTTTTCATAATTAGTAATGCTTTGATTTTTCTTTTTACTATGCATGATATACATGTGTGTTAGGGCGCTGCTCGGTTGATCCTAGTAGGCGTTGATATGTCAAGTCATGGGTTGAAATTTTGGTGTCAAAACTTACCCCTTAAATTACTTACAAAAGCTAACTATAATTGCAGTGGATACCAGATACACCCAACTTTTTCGTTCGGCAACATGTATGGACAAAACTTAATACAATAACAAGTACACCATTTGAATGATCCTTGACAATATGTATATAAACCTTATATCTATACTCAATCAGTATGTACATAGGCTTAGAGTCTGTGAACCTGATTGTTAAGAAGAGTACTTGGACGATCTCACAAATCAATATCCAAGATCAATCTAGTCGTATCCAAATAATCTAATCAGAATTCTGCCAAGTGATTAAACTTGTTATCTATCTTTCAAGATACGAATTCTACAAGAAACAATTCTCGCAATCGATTAATAATAAACAGACGTATCTACTTAGATTGAAGAAGTACAAACCTGTGTAAATCAAAATATAAAGATAAACAATATTATGCGGAAAATGAAAAACACAAGACACCAGAAATTTTGTTAACGAGGAAATTGCAATAGCATAAAAACCTCGGGACCTCGTCCAGAATGAACACCACATTGTTTTAAGCCGCTACAGACATTATCCTATTATAACACTTCAGACTAGAAGGTAGTTGAAACCGAATCCACCCTCAAAGAGATTTACTTACAGTCGTACTCCTTACGTCTCTTGAACCTCGTGAGGTTCTACGCACCAGATTCCCTTAGCTGGCGTCCTTTTTATCCTAAGAGTGGATTCAGTCGAAACGAATACTTTTGATACCAATCTTCCTCTAACAAATATGCATATTTGATTTCCCTTTAGATCAAACATCGAGGTGTAGAAATATGTCTCCAATAGACAAAGCTAGCAAACCTCTAAAATCTGAAACTTACGGCTCCCGAAGAGCAACCTAGATTCTTAACCACCTCTCAAGAACAATCTTCTAAAGATCAACTAAAATCAGTCGTTAGATATCTATCTTGAGGAATCACAAAGTATGAGACGGAGAGAACTTTGTGATTACTATCTATCTTGCCTGTAAGAGATTACGAAAACCTCGATAACAAAAAAGAAAAATCAGGATTCACAAACTTTAAAGGTAAAGATGGTCGGACCTGGCTTCACGAATGCCCAAAGCGTAGTCTTTTAGTCGTAGACCCATAATATTCCACAGAGGAAGCCTAGGTCAATAGAGGACGACCCTAGAATCATCTAGGACACAAAGTATCAAGGATTGATTTTCCTAGTTGAAAGAGGATCTTTAATTATAGTTTTCAAAGACGATGGTTAGCTTAGAATTCAAAGCTAAGATAACTTGAGAATCAAGCAAACACTTTAGGTCTTCACAATACAATATAAAAGTATACACATAGGTTCGGTTACTGAACCGTGTATAATGATTGTTCGGTTTGGAAAGTTAGCCAAAGAACTGAAAGTTATTTGATTTTCATTTAAACACCTATAAAATTAATCATGATACATAGGTGTTTAAGTGATCAATGAAGTATTAGAAGTGTTTAAGAGAGTTCTAGAAATGCAAAACATATTAAAATAATACTCCCTACGTCCTAGTTTAGATGCCTAAATTGAGGATTTTTTTTCCTATAGAAGTGTTTAAGAGAGTTCTAGAAATGCAAAACATATTAAAATAATACACCCCTCCGTCCTAGTTTAGATGCCTAAATTGAGGATTTTTTTTTGTCCTAAAATACTTGCTATATTTCATATTTTTCCACCTTTTATCCTTATATGCACCTATCTTAGAATCAGGTCATAACATCGAGAGTTGTGTATTTCAATTTTCTAGACACACTTTTAATACTTCTCTCTATATATTTCCTTTAATTTGAAAATTTTCCAAGTAAACAACAAAAACCAAGACATCTAATAAAAAATAGGAACTTTAAATACTAACCTGGGTAATTGTGGAAAAAAACTATTTTCCTTGTGTTTCTTAATCTTTGTGAAAAATCTTATTTAGGCATCTAAACTAGGACGGAGGGAGTAAGTCTTTAAGAATCTGCTAAACATTGTCGGGACGGTACAACGGTTCTCCAACCGTAGGGCTTGTTCACAAGTCAGGGTGCTACGGTTCGTGAACCGGGTTCGGCAACCCTACTAGACTACGGAACTCAGTTGACCAAAGTTCGAGAACTGGGTTTTCCAAGTGCTAACCTATTTATCCAACTTAAATTCAGTTCACCACGGTTCGCCAACCGGGATCATGAATTGTGTCCAACTGAACTTGCGGTATTCGAACTGGTTCGCCAAGCTTCCTGTATTTCTGCAACTCATATATCTATGGTTTGGGAACTGGTTCGCCAACCTACCCTAAGTAGAAATTATCTAGTTCATATCTCTTATGATGTTTGAATTTTCCAAGTGATATATCATTACATGGGAAATTTTCAATTGATTCACAAATTAACTCATAGAACTATATTGTTAGGACTGTTGAACATCTTATTTTCTAAATCATATTTTCGAGATTTTTCACAAGGCAAGCTTGACTTGAAACTTTTTTGTATTGTAATCTACTGAAAGTCATACAACATAGTATCAATATAAAATAATATAGTGAGTCATATGAAGGTAAGTTTAATAAATGGTAATATGATAAGAAGTTCTCTCCAAATTCGTCGATCCCCAGTCTACTAGGGTGATCTTTGATACTCAACCACAATTCTAACCTAGTCCGAGACTTGACTTAGTAGACTAGAAATCAAGATATAGTTTTGATCACCTAACATTGACAACAATCTTGAGATAGCAAAACTTGTGGGTTCACTAGAAAAACTCACGCTAACAAATAGACATGGAACAAACTTGTATAAACGTTTTATATCCAATTAGTTTTCACACGTTTTGCTGGGATAAGAGCAGTTCTTATGGACTCAACAAACTTGTAGTTTTTTCATTTTGCTCCCTGTATGGACTCGACAAAAATGAAAAACGGATGGGAAAACCAACAAATTAAAGGATTTGTTGAGTGCGGAAATAAACTAAATGTGTTCTTGATGAAAACCCGTGCGACGACACCAAACATACTGGCGTGTGATCCAAAACAGCTGGCATGTGATCCAAAATCACTAGTTTTCCCTTCAAACGTCATAATCTGAAGTGAACCTACCAGCGTGTGATCCAAAACCACCAACAACTGAAAATATTTTTATCCAACGACTATAATTTTGATATCTATAAATACTTCTCATTTCAACTCCAAATATTTTCACTCACAAATCATCTACAAAAATTCCTTCCAGAGTTCGTGGTAATAGATTCACTCAACAAGAGGTTTAGCTATTTGTAGAGCCTTTGTTTTTCACACAGAAGATGTTGTCGATAGGAATGTAGTCGAGTCGACGATGTGTTTCTAGGAGAAAGTTTATAGAATGTTCACCGCTGAAATGGGGAACATTTATGGGTGTGATTCTTACGGATTGTCGCATCGTTTTTAGTGTTATTGGTCGTCGTGTCGGAATTCATAGTCGTACTAGTGCACAATCACAAAATAAACTCGACGATGAAGCTGTAAATGAAGTGGAACCGAGAACACTAGCGATGTGGGCAGTATCCCACGACGGACGTCCTTTCGACTTCCAAGTTTTTTCAACATTCTTAGGGTGCTCAACAGATTTAATCCCTACATCGCCCTAGGAATTCCACCACCCGACGAGAATTGACGTCGATGTAGTAGTTGTTTTAATCTAACGTATTTCCTTTATTCTCATGCACGATGTAGTTGTTTAATCCAATGTAGTATGTTTATTTATGATATTGAAGGTGCAATGTTTAATCCAACAAAGTTTTAAATTAGTTATGATATTTATGGGGCAAATGTGAAGATATCCACATGTTTGGTTTAGATAATCATAATAACACAAAATAAACACCAAACTAAATAACATAATACCATATTGAATCGATTTGCTTCAACTTTAATCATCCCACTCCACCAAAAAACACCTAGGACAGTTCCATATGTGTCTTCTTCAGTAGAGGTGCACAAATGCATAAAAGTTCTGCAACCGGGCTTTGAGCATCCATTGATTCTCTGTGGACGATGTTTGTATTTGTGATCTCTATCTCTACTATGCTTGTAGTGTAATAACTTCTTCTTCAATTTGGATTTAAGTTTGAAGTTTTTGCAGAGTGTTGCAAATTTTTATTTTTCTTCTTTAATCTTCATAGCTTCATCTAGCTTATGTGGTTCCTTTGGAAAGTTGGGATCTTGACATTGCAAATATCTGAGCTTTTCCGGTTGTGATTGAATCACCATTCTGATGGGTGAACCACCTTCCCGTGGACACTTTGAATACACCCAAGGGGATTGCATAAGAATATGGTTATCCATGAAACATAATGGAAAAACTCTTTTGCTTCGACACATAATATCTGCTTCACTTTTCCTTTAGAAAACATGGTGGATGTTGTTGGATAAGAAAGAAATATGTTGGTTTTGTTGAGAATCAAACCTAGTATTGTATTTATAACAAAAAAAATAGTCGTTGGTAATTCAAACGGGCGGTCATGGTAAACCCGCAAGGTTTTACTTTGACCGCCAACGGCTAAATTTCCAACGACTCGATTTTTTTTTCTCACCCTATAAATTTTATTCTTCCTATCTCCAAATTCATATCTTCTTCTTTCATTCTAAAACTCTTAACCTTTATCACTCTGTAGAAATGTCTACTAGAATTCGTGGTCCCAAGTTTACTAAAGAAGATGATATATAACTATGTGCAAAGCATATTTTTCATAGCGTAATCGTTGGTATAGGCTATCAAAACAGTTCTTTTTGGGATAACATTTTTACAATGTTCGTCTCACTGACGGGGAACCTGAGAAACCGAGATGCTCGTCGATTGTATGCTCGTTTCAATTTATTAGGCTTGTAGTCAAGCCATTTCTTGCTCTGGTAAGGAAAATTGATCGAGAAAAGTTCATCGGTGTAACTAAAGTTGAAGTGATCCAAACAACTCTTGATAATTTGGAAGAAGCTCACGGTAAACCTTTTCTTTACGAAGCATGTTTCAACATTCTTAAAGATGGTCATCTCAAGCACATCTTTACTGCACTTGAATGCCTCTCCCGGTCTTTACAATGGAAGAAGATGTTACTCTTGTTCGATGTTGGTTACATCATATGATGAAACCAATGAACAATGACTATTTATGGGAAGGAGTATTGGAACATTTTGTAATGTCGCGAAATAAAACCATAAGAAACAGTAAGAGCCTAGAACTATGATTTTCATTCATCACTATTGATGTCAAACATTATACAGAAATTTTGTGCATGTTTCATCGTCGCAATTCTTGATTATCCAACAAAGAACTGGTGAGTATCTTGCGTTTGTCCTTACTGATCAACTGCGTCATAAATATCTAAACTTGTTGTTTATCTGTTTTACAGGAAACCATCGCTCAGACCAAGTTTACCGAAGAAACTGGAAGAGAGTTTAAGCATTTTGAATGTTATGAACTCTATAGAGATAATGTCGCTGGATTTGATGTAGTTTGATGTTATTGTTTTCGTTTAATAAAATGTAGTTTGATGTTATATGCAAGTTTAAAATGTAATAAATATTCTTAATCTGAAGTGGAAATCTATCTTAAAATTTAAATATTTTCAATCATTGATATTACTGTGAATTCTTTTACAAGATATAAACTCAGACAATAATAAAAGTCAAGGACAAGCTTTGGCCTCCTGTTTATCTTCATTTGACGTATCTTCTATTCAACTCGCTTTTTGACAGTTTCGCATTTGTTTTTGATTTTTGTTGTTGTTAACTTTCAATACTGGAGCTCTTCCCTGCCTTTTAGCGGAACATTTTCTTGGAGCAACTTCAAAAACTTGCACTTCCCTTGTACAATTTTCAATCTACTTAAAACATCCACATATCTTACGAACATCAGCTTCAAGTTTTGCATCGCAAAAAAGTGTGATCGCCTTTTCAGCGAATTCACCAATGATAAAACTAAAAAATTGAAATAGATTTAGAAGAAAAAATTCAAGAGAAGTGAATTCTGGTGTGAGTGAATTGTTTGAAGATGGTGGTAATTTATAGAGGTAAATTTGAAAAAAAAAATGGCAGTTTTTTAAATTTGAAAAACTAGCCGTTGACGGTTGTGCATCACACGCCAGCGTGTTTAAATAGACCGATCGTTTTTCTTAAACCATGCACCAACGTTTTTATTTGACACGCGCGTTTGATGATTAGCCGCCCACTTGTTTTCCCACATAGCATGTATTTGGCCATCCATCCGGCTCGACAACAGTTTTCATTCATAGGAATTGCCGCAAGCTGTTGTTTCTAGGAGCAATTAGAAGTTCCATAGATTTTTTCAATAAGAAGCCCACATGTGTTACTTACTTGCGTAGAGTTATTTTTTCACTCTCACAGTCCAGACCCATAAGTGTCCGCACGAGGAAAGGGTACCCACAAGGCCACAAGCACAAGGTGAAAGTAAGTTTCACAGAGACACTGATTTTATATTTTTCTTGAATTCTCTTTCACTACTAAGTGACGTTTGATACATTTTTAGCCTTGAAAAGCTTTTTTTTTTTTTTTTTTTTTTTTTTGGAAGAGAACTTTTTATTGATTCTAACAACTTACACCAGAAAGATACAAAACTAGTACCAAACAAACACAAACACAAACAGACTTGCTCAAACTAGAGCACAAACAACAGGAACCAGACCAACCTTAGATTTATATATTACAACAACAAACCACTAATCAACATCAGCTAAGGCATTAATCCTCCTCTGAACAACTTCCTTCAAGGCTATACCGAAATGTTTGGAAACAGAGTGACAACTAATGCCTAAAAAATCGCCATCTAATCGTACCATTTAAGCCGACGGAAGAAAGTTTTTAGTTTTTTCTTAGCACGTAAACTCTTAGGACGTTAGGCGCATCACGAATATCTCATTTACATGAACATGCAATTTTTAAAGTCGAAACAAACATAAAACATCGATTTAACAGTTGTTGATGATTCGCATAAAACACCGATGTAACCGTTGTTGATGATTCTGCAGATAACAGTCGAAAGTGGTTTGGCATTAGACAATTTGGAAGCACTATATTTTTATTTTTTAATTAGTAACTTAAGAATTTGATGTTGACAACTTTAAATTTGGATCACTCATATCATCACGCAATGACTTTCTCACTGTACCACGGTGACATCAACCAGTTCATTAATTTTTTTATATATATTTTCTATTTTGTCGGATGCCAGGTGGTTATGCTTGTCTATATCATTTTACAATAAAACCATTGTTTGCCACAGAAGGAAAAGAAACATCAACATAAAAAAACAAAAACAAAAAAATTAACCTCACAAACGATTTGAGACCACAAGTCCTTAATAACTACAAAGATTCCAACAGATCCCGCAAGCGGCATCCAACACAGCTACAGAGGAGGAAACCAGGCAGCCGACGGATTGGCCAATCACGCGGCAGATGGAAGTCAAACAGGAAACTCGTCAACCAAAATATGGGGCCAGGCAATCCCATCTTTTATTTCTCAAATCTTATTTTCAGACTCAGTGGGTACACATACTCACGACAAATTATAAACTAATTTCAATTAATAAATTACATGCTTCAAAAAAAAGTCCTTAATAATAACATATGGGAAGCGTGGAGCTCTGATCGTCTCTCAAATAATATCTATTGAACATAAACTAAAAGAAATTATTATCAACAATAAAACTAAAAAAAAATAAAAAAGATAAAACTTTAGTCAATTCATAAAAGAGGGAATATTCGAATACATAAGGGAGAAGAACAACAAATATATCTATAAAGATGACCAATTATGACGACAAAGATTACTGACGAGATTTATTTTTATCCATAATAAGTATATGAGAGTAATTCATGTTGTCCAAAAAGAAACCTCGTTATAGTGAATCAAGTAGCATCCCTTCTGCCACGCTGGCAACAATTGACCAATATGTTAGACAAGGACTTTTTGTTCAAACTTCAAAACATTGCTTTCCAACAAAAGCAACTTCTTGTAGGGTATCACGGAGCTTCCTTCTGCCATGTTGGCAATTAAAAGACGGCATATTTAGTAACATATCTTAATTATCCGAAAACTAGATATTTGTAATAACATATCTTAATTTATCCGAAAACTAGATATTTGTAATAAACATATCTTAATTAATTGTAAAACTGTGGATCACAATGCTTCCAGTATCTCAACAACTCTAACTGGAACAACTTTAACAAAAGTGATGCGGCATATAATTAATTAATTATGCTATTAGAGATAAAACGATTCACTGCAGCTAAAAAAATCCACAACATAGTGCCTCTTTTGTCTTTAGTTGGAATTTTTTGAAAGTGCATGACAAATTTGGAAAATAAAGTAGTATCATTGATTGGCCAATTTTGGCAAAGGAATATAAAACAAGAAAAACAATATCTACAAAAAATATCTCCCAAAAATCTAGTTTCCTGATAATGATCGATGAACAAATCACTATGTATGGAGATTAAAATATCTTTCTCCATAGACAAATGAATAAAAGAATAAGAAAAAGAAAATGGTTGGAGGATTAAATATCAAATAAAACTACATTTAATCCCATCCACGAGAAATTATCACTGTGAATTAGTAGTCGCTCCATAAACTGCTCTCCACGTTGCTCTCCACGTCGTCGTCGTAATAGTAACCCTCTTGTGGTGGATCAAGTAACATCCCTTCCGCCATGCTGGCAATCAGGGCTGGCATGTAATACAACGCTTCTTCGTCGAAAAACGTTGCTGAAACTTCTTCGGCTATTTCAACCGTCTGTTTGGTTGATTTAACGGATTTAGATGATTTTTTTGCAACGGAAGAAGGTTTCTTAGAATTAGGGAATGGAAATGCCCGGACGGCTTCGGAAGCAGCCAATTGAATATCTTTAGCAGATGATGACTTAGCGCGAGGTAACAACCACAATGAATCTTCGAAATTTAACGGAGCCGATTTTCCTCGCAGAGCTATTGCAGCAACATCATAAGCTCTAGCTGCAATTTCAGCACTAGAATGTGTACCAAGCCAAATTCTTGATTTACTGTTGGGTTCTCTAACTTCACAAACCCATTTATCATTTTTCCTTGCTCTTACTCCTCTGTAAATTGGATGTCTAGTTTCCTTGAACTTCTTTCTTCCTGATGTTTTCTTATGTGACCCTAATTGTGTTAGTGACGATGACGATGATGATGAAGTACAATCTGTTTCTGAGCTAAAGAAATCTGTACTGTATGATGAGGATGAAGGTGATGAAAGCGAACACCCGAAAGAGTCCTCAAAAATCATTGCAGTAATTGAATGAGTGCTAATTTTGTTTAAAGGAAGAAGTTTAGAGTAGACTGTGTTTAGTTCAGTTTGAAATTGGAAGGCAAAGAGAGTTGGGTTTGAAAGAAGAAAGACGATCTGTTTGGTATTTATAGATTTGGGGATAAAAAAGGAAAGTGCTGAGTCCACCAAAAAGCACACGTTAAGAATACAGGTGTGTATCTGCAGCCTGTATCTGCAACCAGACGATCTGTCTGGTTGTATCTGCAGCCTGAGTTTCAGAAAATTTCTCTTAAGCAGTTCATGATCAATTGGAAGACGGTGGTTTTCGAACCACCATGAGAAAATCACCTCGCATATATTTATGTGTTTATTGTTGTCGTTTTCTTTTGGTTGCTTGATTTTTTTTTTTCCAGGTGGATTCCTTGTCCTACCTTGGTCGGTGACTAATTCCTTGTATTTGTATTCTTTGGTGGCTTAAGTCTCAAAAAATAATTTATTTACCGATCAAAAAAAAAAAAAAGAATACAGGTGTGTAAGAAGACACTTGAGTGGGTGAGTGTGCAAAATAGTGAGTTATCTTAGTAAGAGGTTTACACCCCATGAAATTTGACACGTTTGATTCGGGAATTTGTTGTGTCATCAAAAATGACCAATAGACATTTGGAGAAAGATGCTGTGTGTCAGCTTAAAAAACCAAAACTTCAATGTCTTATTTTCCTAGTGTATATTTATTTGGAATTTTATAGAGGCTTGACTAGTCGCCAGAGTCTAGTAATGGAACCATAGTGCCGTAATGTCGTAACTGCTAATACTTATACAATGATTTTACATGCATTGACGCCCAAATAACAAATAAACAGGAAAACATCGCGTGGAGAAAATCAAAGGTAGGATATCAATGACTCTACAATTTGGATTTGGATGGGTAAAGCAAATCTCATTTCTTCTCCCACATGGATTTTACGCCGAAACTTTTTCTGGTGATAGATTCGTTTTCGATACTCATATGGGCCTAAACTGCATCACGGTATAATAACCACTCCTTGTATGCCAATTAATCTTAATATGGGTTTTGTTTCTTTGAGCAAATTTAATAATGGAATCCAAGCCATTTGAAGCTCAGAAAGAGTGTAGAGTCTTATCTTCAATGTCTTATTTTCCAAACCAAAAGTTCAATGTCTTATTTTCAATGTCTTATTTTCCTAGTGTATATTTATTTGGTATTTTATAAAAATAGGAAAATGTAGCTTATCTTTATAGCGGCTTGACTAGTCACTAGAGTCTAGTAACGGAAACCATAGTGCGGTAATATTGTAAAATTGCTAAAGTCTGTCGAAAGGGAATACTTATACAGTGATTTTACATTGACGCCCAAATAAACAGTGAAAAATCACGTCGAGAAAATTAAAAGCAGGATTGCATTTTAGCATTTGGATTTGGATTTGGAATGTACAAAAAATAGGTCTCATTTTTTCTCTTACGTATTTTTTCTTCGATTTTTTTCCCGATGACGGAATTATTTCAGTACTTATATGGGACTAAATTGCATCACAGTACAATAACTGCTCCATAAATGTCAATTAATCTCACTATAGGTTTTGTTTCTCAGAGCTAATCTAATGATGGAAGCCAAGCCATTGGAAGCTCGAAAATAGTGCAGATGCCAAGTCTAAAAACAAGTTTCATGATAGAAGAATTGCATCATCTAAGTTTCATGACACTTCAACACATGGATCACAGATTCTACAATCAGAAACTGAAAATCCAATTTAGAAACAAAATCAAACTTTTTGGGAGCTTGAATAGCGTGGGTTCTACAATCGTACTTGCTCTAATGGCTTCCAAGTAGGGATCATCCACAATTCCCAACTTGCTATAATAATTTACATTACCTCAAAGTGGGTGAAATGACCCATCCCTCTACCGATATTGTCCTCACTTACCCACTGCGGTCATCCTACAGTGTGGGGTTTTCAACGGCACCACTGCAGTCATTCAGAAGCAACTTCACGAGAGGTCATTCATCCCTGGATTACTCTTGCATGAGCACGCTTAAATGCAGAGTTTTTTTGCCAACTATGGAGTCAATTGTTCTGAAAAGGCCACGGTATTAGGAAAGGACAAACCATTACATGTATTCCATTCGGCAAACCCTACCTACCGAGTCGGCTTATTACAGTGGGTCCTACTTAATTGAATGGATGGCTAAAGAGTGAATGGATGGCTTCGCAAAAATAAAAAACACATAACAATAAGAAAGTAAAGATGTTTTTTTAAAAACACAATGAGTTTTCATAATTAGTAATGCTTTGATTTTTCTTTTTACTATGCATGATATACATGTGTGTTAGGGCGCTGCTCGGTTGATCCTAGTAGGCGTTGATATGTCAAGTCATGGGTTGAAATTTTGGTGTCAAAACTTACCCCTTAAATTACTTACAAAAGCTAACTATAATTGCAGTGGATACCAGATACACCCAACTTTTTCGTTCGGCAACATGTATGGACAAAACTTAATACAATAACAAGTACACCATTTGAATGATCCTTGACAATATGTATATAAACCTTATATCTATACTCAATCAGTATGTACATAGGCTTAGAGTCTGTGAACCTGATTGTTAAGAAGAGTACTTGGACGATCTCACAAATCAATATCCAAGATCAATCTAGTCGTATCCAAATAATCTAATCAGAATTCTGCCAAGTGATTAAACTTGTTATCTATCTTTCAAGATACGAATTCTACAAGAAACAATTCTCGCAATCGATTAATAATAAACAGACGTATCTACTTAGATTGAAGAAGTACAAACCTGTGTAAATCAAAATATAAAGATAAACAATATTATGCGGAAAATGAAAAACACAAGACACCAGAAATTTTGTTAACGAGGAAATTGCAATAGCATAAAAACCTCGGGACCTCGTCCAGAATGAACACCACATTGTTTTAAGCCGCTACAGACATTATCCTATTATAACACTTCAGACTAGAAGGTAGTTGAAACCGAATCCACCCTCAAAGAGATTTACTTACAGTCGTACTCCTTACGTCTCTTGAACCTCGTGAGGTTCTACGCACCAGATTCCCTTAGCTGGCGTCCTTTTTATCCTAAGAGTGGCTTCAGTCGAAACGAATACTTTTGATACCAATCTTCCTCTAACAAATATGCATATTTGATTTCCCTTTAGATCAAACATCGAGGTGTAGAAATATGTCTCCAATAGACAAAGCTAGCAAACCTCTAAAATCTGAAACTTACGGCTCCCGAAGAGCAACCTAGATTCTTAACCACCTCTCAAGAACAATCTTCTAAAGATCAACTAAAATCAGTCGTTAGATATCTATCTTGAGGAATCACAAAGTATGAGACGGAGAGAACTTTGTGATTACTATCTATCTTGCCTGTAAGAGATTACGAAAACCTCGATAACAAAAAAGAAAAATCAGGATTCACAAACTTTAAAGGTAAAGATGGTCGGACCTGGCTTCACGAATGCCCAAAGCGTAGTCTTTTAGTCGTAGACCCAATAATATTCCACAGAGGAAGCCTAGGTCAATAGAGGACGACCCTAGAATCATCTAGGACACAAAGTATCAAGGATTGATTTTCCTAGTTGAAAGAGGATCTTTAATTATAGTTTTCAAAGACGATGGTTAGCTTAGAATTCAAAGCTAAGATAACTTGAGAATCAAGCAAACACTTTAGGTCTTCACAATACAATATAAAAGTATACACATAGGTTCGGTTACTGAACCGTGTATAATGATTGTTCGGTTTGGAAAGTTAGCCAAAGAACTGAAAGTTATTTGATTTTCATTTAAACACCTATAAAATTAATCATGATACATAGGTGTTTAAGTGATCAATGAAGTATTAGAAGTGTTTAAGAGAGTTCTAGAAATGCAAAACATATTAAAATAATACTCCCTACGTCCTAGTTTAGATGCCTAAATTGAGGATTTTTTTTTCCTATAGAAGTGTTTAAGAGAGTTCTAGAAATGCAAAACATATTAAAATAATACACCCCTCCGTCCTAGTTTAGATGCCTAAATTGAGGATTTTTTTTTTGTCCTAAAATACTTGCTATATTTCATATTTTTCCACCTTTTATCCTTATATGCACCTATCTTAGAATCAGGTCATAACATCGAGAGTTGTGTATTTCAATTTTCTAGACACACTTTTAATACTTCTCTCTATATATTTCCTTTAATTTGAAAATTTTCCAAGTAAACAACAAAAACCAAGACATCTAATAAAAAATAGGAACTTTAAATACTAACCTGGGTAATTGTGGAAAAAAACTATTTTCCTTGTGTTTCTTAATCTTTGTGAAAAATCTTATTTAGGCATCTAAACTAGGACGGAGGGAGTAAGTCTTTAAGAATCTGCTAAACATTGTCGGGACGGTACAACGGTTCTCCAACCGTAGGGCTTGTTCACAAGTCAGGGTGCTACGGTTCGTGAACCGGGTTCGGCAACCCTACTAGACTACGGAACTCAGTTGACCAAAGTTCGAGAACTGGGTTTTCCAAGTGCTAACCTATTTATCCAACTTAAATTCAGTTCACCACGGTTCGCCAACCGGGATCATGAATTGTGTCCAACTGAACTTGCGGTATTCGAACTGGTTCGCCAAGCTTCCTGTATTTCTGCAACTCATATATCTATGGTTTGGGAACTGGTTCGCCAACCTACCCTAAGTAGAAATATTATCTAGTTCATAGTTATCTCTTATGATGTTTGAATCATTTCCAAGTGATATAATCATTTACATGGGAAATTTTCAATTGATTCACAAATTAACTCATAGAACTAATATTGTTAAGGACTGTTGAACATCTTATTTTCTAAATCATATTTCGAGATTTTTCACAAGGCAAGCTTGACTTGAAACTTATTTTTGTAATTCTACTGAAGTCATACTACATAGTATCATATATAATAATGGCATAGTGAGTAAAATAGAATGGTAAAGTGTTTAATACTTGATATAGAAGTTCTCCAAATATCTTCGTCGATCCCCAGTCTACTAGGGTGATCTTTGATACTCAACCACAATTCTAACCTAGTCCGAGACTTGACTTAGTAGACTAGAAATCAAGATATAGTTTTGATCACCTAACATTGACAACAATCTTGAGATAGCAAAACTTGTGGGTTCACTAGAAAAACTCACGCTAACAAATAGACATGGAACAAACTTGTATAAACGTTTTATATCCAATTAGTTTTCACACGTTTTGCTGGGATAAGAGCAGTTCTTATGGACTCAACAAACTTGTAGTTTTTTCATTTTGCTCCCTGTATGGACTCGACAAAAATGAAAAACGGATGGGAAAACCAACAAATTAAAGGATTTGTTGAGTGCGGAAATAAACTAAATGTGTTCTTGATGAAAACCCGTGCGACGACACCAAACATACTGGCGTGTGATCCAAAACAGCTGGCATGTGATCCAAAATCACTAGTTTTCCCTTCAAACGTCATAATCTGAAGTGAACCTACCAGCGTGTGATCCAAAACCACCAACAACTGAAAATATTTTTATCCAACGACTATAATTTTGATATCTATAAATACTTCTCATTTCAACTCCAAATATTTTCACTCACAAATCATCTACAAAAATTCCTTCCAGAGTTCGTGGTAATAGATTCACTCAACAAGAGGGTTTAGCTATTTGTAGAGCCTTTGTTTTTCACACAGAAGATGTTGTCGATAGGAATGTAGTCGAGTCGACGATGTGTTTCTAGGAGAAAGTTTATAGAATGTTCACCGCTGAAATGGGGAACATTTATGGGTGTGATTCTTACGGATTGTCGCATCGTTTTTAGTGTTATTGGTCGTCATGTGTCGGAATTCATAGTCGTACTAGTGCACAATCACAAAATAAACTCGACGATGAAGCTGTAAATGAAGTGGAACCGAGAACACTAGCGATGTGGGCAGTATCCCACGACGGACGTCCTTTCGACTTCCAAGTTTTTTCAACATTCTTAGGGTGCTCAACAGATTTAATCCCTACATCGCCCCCTAGGAATTCCACCACCCGACGAGAATTGACGTCGATGTAGTAGTTGTTTTAATCTAACGTATTTCCTTTATTCTCATGCACGATGTAGTTGTTTAATCCAATGTAGTATGTTTTTATTTATGATATTGAAGGTGCAATGTTTAATCCAACAAAGTTTTAAATTAGTTATGATATTATGGGGCAAATGTGAAGATATCCACATGTTTGGTTTAGATAATCATAATAACACAAAATAAACACCAAACTAAATAACATAATACCATATTGAATCGATTTGTCCTTCAACTTTAATCATCCCACTCCACCAAAAAACACCTAGGACAGTTCCATATGTGTCTTCTTCAGTAGAGGTGCACAAATGCATAAAAGTTCTGCAACCGGGCTTTGAGCATCCATTGATTCTCTGTGGACGATGTTTGTATTTGTGATCTCTATCTCTACTATGCTTGTAGTGTAATAACTTCTTCTTCAATTTGGATTTAAGTTTGAAGTTTTTGCAGAGTGTTGCAAATTTTTTTTTTCTTCTTTAATCTTCATAGCTTCATCTAGCTTATGTGGTTCCTTTGGAAAGTTGGGATCTTGACATTGCAAATATCTGAGCTTTTCCGGTTGTGATTGAATCACCATTCTGATGGGTGAACCACCTTCCCGTGGACACTTTGAATACACCCAAGGGGATTGCATAAGAATATGGTTATCCATGAAACATAATGGAAAAACCTCTTTTGCTTCGACACATAATATCTGCTTCACTTTTCCTTTAGAAAACATGGTGGATGTTGTTGGATAAGAAAGAAATATGTTGGTTTTGTTGAGAATCAAACCTAGTATTGTATTTATAACAAAAAAAATAGTCGTTGGTAATTCAAACGGGCGGTCATGGTAAACCCGCAAGGTTTTACTTTGACCGCCAACGGCTAAATTTCCAACGACTCGATTTTTTTTCTCACCCTATAAATTTTATTCTTCCTATCTCCAAATTCATATCTTCTTCTTTCATTCTAAAACTCTTAACCTTTATCACTCTGTAGAAATGTCTACTAGAATTCGTGGTCCCAAGTTTACTAAAGAAGATGATATATAACTATGTGCAAAGCATATTTTTTCATAGCGTAATCGTTGGTATAGGCTATCAAAACAGTTCTTTTTGGGATAACATTTTTACAATGTTCGTCTCACTGACGGGGAACCTGAGAAACCGAGATGCTCGTCGATTGTATGCTCGTTTCAATTTATTAGGCTTGTAGTCAAGCCATTTCTTGCTCTGGTAAGGAAAATTGATCGAGAAAAGTTCATCGGTGTAACTAAAGTTGAAGTGATCCAAACAACTCTTGATAATTTGGAAGAAGCTCACGGTAAACCTTTTCTTTACGAAGCATGTTTCAACATTCTTAAAGATGGTCATCTCAAGCACATCTTTACTGCACTTGAATGCCTCTCCCGGTCTTTACAATGGAAGAAGATGTTACTCTTGTTCGATGTTGGTTACATCATATGATGAAACCAATGAACAATGACTATTTATGGGAAGGAGTATTGGAACATTTTGTAATGTCGCGAAATAAAACCATAAGAAACAGTAAGAGCCTAGAACTATGATTTTCATTCATCACTATTGATGTCAAACATTATACAGAAATTTTGTGCATGTTTCATCGTCGCAATTCTTGATTATCCAACAAAGAACTGGTGAGTATCTTGCGTTTGTCCTTACTGATCAACTGCGTCATAAATATCTAAACTTGTTGTTTATCTGTTTTACAGGAAACCATCGCTCAGACCAAGTTTACCGAAGAAACTGGAAGAGAGTTTAAGCATTTTGAATGTTATGAACTCTATAGAGATAATGTCGCTGGATTTGATGTAGTTTGATGTTATTGTTTTCGTTTAATAAAATGTAGTTTGATGTTATATGCAAGTTTAAAATGTAATAAATATTCTTAATCTGAAGTGGAAATCTATCTTAAAATTTAAATATTTTCAATCATTGATATTACTGTGAATTCTTTTACAAGATATAAACTCAGACAATAATAAAAGTCAAGGACAAGCTTTGGCCTCCTGTTTATCTTCATTTGACGTATCTTCTATTCAACTCGCTTTTTGACAGTTTCGCATTTGTTTTTGATTTTTGTTGTTGTTAACTTTCAATACTGGAGCTCTTCCCTGCCTTTTAGCGGAACATTTTCTTGGAGCAACTTCAAAAACTTGCACTTCCCTTGTACAATTTTCAATCTACTTAAAACATCCACATATCTTACGAACATCAGCTTCAAGTTTTGCATCGCAAAAAAGTGTGATCGCCTTTTCAGCGAATTCACCAATGATAAAACTAAAAAATTGAAATAGATTTAGAAGAAAAAATTCAAGAGAAGTGAATTCTGGTGTGAGTGAATTGTTTGAAGATGGTGGTAATTTATAGAGGTAAATTTGAAAAAAAAAATGGCAGTTTTTTAAATTTGAAAAACTAGCCGTTGACGGTTGTGCATCACACGCCAGCGTGTTTAAATAGACCGATCGTTTTTCTTAAACCATGCACCAACGTTTTTATTTGACACGCGCGTTTGATGATTAGCCGCCCACTTGTTTTCCCACATAGCATGTATTTGGCCATCCATCCGGCTCGACAACAGTTTTCATTCATAGGAATTGCCGCAAGCTGTTGTTTCTAGGAGCAATTAGAAGTTCCATAGATTTTTTCAATAAGAAGCCCACATGTGTTACTTACTTGCGTAGAGTTATTTTTTCACTCTCACAGTCCAGACCCATAAGTGTCCGCACGAGGAAAGGGTACCCACAAGGCCACAAGCACAAGGTGAAAGTAAGTTTCACAGAGACACTGATTTTATATTTTTCTTGAATTCTCTTTCACTACTAAGTGACGTTTGATACATTTTTAGCCTTGAAAAGCTTTTTTTTTTTTTTTTTTTTTTTTTGGAAGAGAACTTTTTATTGATTCTAACAACTTACACCAGAAAGATACAAAACTAGTACCAAACAAACACAAACACAAACAGACTTGCTCAAACTAGAGCACAAACAACAGGAACCAGACCAACCTTAGATTTATATATTACAACAACAAACCACTAATCAACATCAGCTAAGGCATTAATCCTCCTCCTGAACAACTTCCTTCAAGGCTATACCGAAATGTTTGGAAACAGAGTGACAACTAATGCCTAAAAAATCGCCATCTAATCGTACCATTTAAGCCGACGGAAGAAAGTTTTTAGTTTTTTCTTAGCACGTAAACTCTTAGGACGTTAGGCGCATCACGAATATCTCATTTACATGAACATGCAATTTTTAAAGTCGAAACAAACATAAAACATCGATTTAACAGTTGTTGATGATTCGCATAAAACACCGATGTAACCGTTGTTGATGATTCTGCAGATAACAGTCGAAAGTGGTTTGGCATTAGACAATTTGGAAGCACTATATTTTTATTTTTTAATTAGTAACTTAAGAATTTGATGTTGACAACTTTTAAATTTGGATCACTCATATCATCACGCAATGACTTTCTCACTGTACCACGGTGACATCAACCAGTTCATTAATTTATTTTTTATATATATTTTTCTATTTTGTCGGATGCCAGGTGGTTATGCTTGTCTATATCATTTTACAATAAAACCATTGTTTGCCACAGAAGGAAAAGAAACATCAACATAAAAAAACAAAAACAAAAAAATTAACCTCACAAACGATTTGAGACCACAAGTCCTTAATAACTACAAAGATTCCAACAGATCCCGCAAGCGGCATCCAACACAGCTACAGAGGAGGAAACCAGGCAGCCGACGGATTGGCCAATCACGCGGCAGATGGAAGTCAAACAGGAAACTCGTCAACCAAAATATGGGGCCAGGCAATCCCATCTTTTATTTCTCAAATCTTATTTTCAGACTCAGTGGGTACACATACTCACGACAAATTATAAACTAATTTCAATTAATAAATTACATGCTTCAAAAAAAAGTCCTTAATAATAACATATGGGAAGCGTGGAGCTCTGATCGTCTCTCAAATAATATCTATTGAACATAAACTAAAAAGAAATTATTATCAACAATAAAACTAAAAAAAAAATAAAAAAGATAAAACTTTAGTCAATTCATAAAAGAGGGAATATTCGAATACATAAGGGAGAAGAACAACAAATATATCTATAAAGATGACCAATTATGACGACAAAGATTACTGACGAGATTTATATTTTTATCCATAATAAGTATATGAGAGTAATTCATGTTGTCCAAAAAGAAACCTCGTTATAGTGAATCAAGTAGCATCCCTTCTGCCACGCTGGCAACAATTGACCAATATGTTAGACAAGGACTTTTTGTTCAAACTTCAAAACATTGCTTTCCAACAAAAGCAACTTCTTGTAGGGTATCACGGAGCTTCCTTCTGCCATGTTGGCAATTAAAAGACGGCATATTTAGTAACATATCTTAATTTATCCGAAAACTAGATATTTGTAATAACATATCTTAATTTATCCGAAAACTAGATATTTTGTAATAAACATATCTTAATTAATTGTAAAACTGTGGATCACAATGCTTCCAGTATCTCAACAACTCTAACTGGAACAACTTTAACAAAAGTGATGCGGCATATAATTAATTAATTATGCTATTAGAGATAAAACGATTCACTGCAGCTAAAAAAATCCACAACATAGTGCCTCTTTTGTCTTTAGTTGGAATTTTTTGAAAGTGCATGACAAATTTGGAAAATAAAGTAGTATCATTGATTGGCCAATTTTGGCAAAGGAATATAAAACAAGAAAAACAATATCTACAAAAAATATCTCCCAAAAATCTAGTTTCCTGATAATGATCGATGAACAAATCACTATAGTATGGAGATTATAAATATCTTTCTCCATAGACAAATGAATAAAAGAATAAGAAAAAGAAAATGGTTGGAGGATTAAATATCAAATAAAACTACATTTAATCCCATCCACGAGAAATTATCACTGTGAATTAGTAGTCGCTCCATAAACTGCTCTCCACGTTGCTCTCCACGTCGTCGTCGTAATAGTAACCCTCTTGTGGTGGATCAAGTAACATCCCTTCCGCCATGCTGGCAATCAGGGCTGGCATGTAATACAACGCTTCTTCGTCGAAAAACGTTGCTGAAACTTCTTCGGCTATTTCAACCGTCTGTTTGGTTGATTTAACGGATTTAGATGATTTTTTTGCAACGGAAGAAGGTTTCTTAGAATTAGGGAATGGAAATGCCCGGACGGCTTCGGAAGCAGCCAATTGAATATCTTTAGCAGATGATGACTTAGCGCGAGGTAACAACCACAATGAATCTTCGAAATTTAACGGAGCCGATTTTCCTCGCAGAGCTATTGCAGCAACATCATAAGCTCTAGCTGCAATTTCAGCACTAGAATGTGTACCAAGCCAAATTCTTGATTTACTGTTGGGTTCTCTAACTTCACAAACCCATTTATCATTTTTCCTTGCTCTTACTCCTCTGTAAATTGGATGTCTAGTTTCCTTGAACTTCTTTCTTCCTGATGTTTTCTTATGTGACCCTAATTGTGTTAGTGACGATGACGATGATGATGAAGTACAATCTGTTTCTGAGCTAAAGAAATCTGTACTGTATGATGAGGATGAAGGTGATGAAAGCGAACACCCGAAAGAGTCCTCAAAAATCATTGCAGTAATTGAATGAGTGCTAATTTTGTTTAAAGGAAGAAGTTTAGAGTAGACTGTGTTTAGTTCAGTTTGAAATTGGAAGGCAAAGAGAGTTGGGTTTGAAAGAAGAAAGACGATCTGTTTGGTATTTATAGATTTGGGGATAAAAAAGGAAAGTGCTGAGTCCACCAAAAAGCACACGTTAAGAATACAGGTGTGTATCTGCAGCCTGTATCTGCAACCAGACGATCTGTCTGGTTGTATCTGCAGCCTGAGTTTCAGAAAATTTCTCTTAAGCAGTTCATGATCAATTGGAAGACGGTGGTTTTCGAACCACCATGAGAAAATCACCTCGCATATATTTATGTGTTTATTGTTGTCGTTTTCTTTTTGGTTGCTTGATTTTCTTTTTTTTCCAGGTGGATTCCTTGTCCTACCTTGGTCGGTGACTAATTCCTTGTATTTGTATTCTTTGGTGGCTTAAGTCTCAAAAAAATAATTTATTTACCGATCAAAAAAAAAAAAAAAGAATACAGGTGTGTAAGAAGACACTTGAGTGGGTGAGTGTGCAAAATAGTGAGTTATCTTAGTAAGAGGTTTACACCCCATGAAATTTGACACGTTTGATTCGGGAATTTGTTGTGTCATCAAAAATGACCAATAGACATTTGGAGAAAGATGCTGTGTGTCAGCTTAAAAAACCAAAACTTCAATGTCTTATTTTCCTAGTGTATATTTATTTGGAATTTTATAGAGGCTTGACTAGTCGCCAGAGTCTAGTAATGGAACCATAGTGCCGTAATGTCGTAACTGCTAATACTTATACAATGATTTTACATGCATTGACGCCCAAATAACAAATAAACAGGAAAACATCGCGTGGAGAAAATCAAAGGTAGGATATCAATGACTCTACAATTTGGATTTGGATGGGTAAAGCAAATCTCATTTCTTCTCCCACATGGATTTTACGCCGAAACTTTTTCTGGTGATAGATTCGTTTTCGATACTCATATGGGCCTAAACTGCATCACGGTATAATAACCACTCCTTGTATGCCAATTAATCTTAATATGGGTTTTGTTTCTTTGAGCAAATTTAATAATGGAATCCAAGCCATTTGAAGCTCAGAAAGAGTGTAGATGCCAAGCCTAAGAACAAGTTTCATGATAAAAGAAACTAAGTTCATCCAAGTTCCATGACACTTCAGCACGTGGACCAAAAATTCGACAATCAGAAACTGTTCGATTTAGAAACCAGATAAATCATAAAATTGAGCTTAATTTGCAATGGCATCCATCGCAATTCGGATTAGCATTTTAGTTTGGGTTTCAATATCTCTTCCAAGAAACCTTGGAATTTGCCTTGGAAAAAGTGCAAATATCCCCAACTTGGAAGACATTGGACTTGGATTCCACACTTTATTCAAGATTGGAATAGCTTGGATTTCATCATGGAGCCTGCTATAGTGGCTTCCAAATTGAGGTCATCCACAACTCTTTTTTTTTAATAGATAAAACAGATTATAAACCTGAAATTACATTCCTGAGATTACATTTCCAATAGAGCCACATTCTTTCTGTCTTGCAAAAGTAGCCAAAAGGAAAGAAAGGGATTGGGCATCCCATTCTTTGAAGATAGAAAGATTCCGGCAATAGTTTGCTAGGCTATCAGCTAGATAGTTATTTTCCGAATATATTAAGGTTACAGACTTTAAGTTTTTAATACTACTTATGAAATTTTTTGAGTTGCCTGAGTGCAATTTAAACCCATCCTTCTTGTACTCAGTTAGTTCGAGTGAGATTGCTTCCAGCACTTTCCTGTTATCCGCTTGTAGGATCAGAATCTCGCAGCAATAATGCCTCAGCGAAATTATCAACAACACAACAGCGTCGCAGAACAATTTTAGAAGTGACATAATAAACGACGTCAACTGAAATCATGAGAAAAATGTAATGATTCTGCGAAAATAAGAGAGTTTGCGAGAGTAACATTTGTAAGGTTGTGAGAATGTCGCGAGACATATCCGAAAATAAAGGACATATTAGCTGTCATCCACTAGGTACTTCCCTATAAATAGTCGCTCAATTGTAAAGGAAAGGGAGAGATCTTTTTTGAGTAAGAAACAAGTAAATAGGAGAGAGAAAATCTAGAGCAGTGGTTATTCTTGATTCCTTTATCTTTTCTTGTAAGATTGTTCAAAGATTCATCAATAAAATTAAGATTGTTAATCTAAAAATGAGTTGAGTGTTAATGAAATCATATGAGGGGTGTAGTGTAGGATTTCCTGCAACTACATAATGGCGCTAGAAACAGGGAACATTGAAGATTATTCTAGAAAAAATTGAAGATTAATATTGAGATTTGTGAAGATTTGGAGTGATTGATTAAGAATTTTACATAATTTCTTGCAATTCGTTAACATTGAAGAAATGGCTAAGAAGAAATACATCAGAACAACCAACTACTGTTAGAAGAAGCAAGAGAATTGCTGGAAGAGAAAGAAGTGAAATGGGAGAATCTACTAGAATGAGAAATAATGGAGAAAATCAAATTCAACCACCAGTTCAACAAACACTAGTACAAGGAAGGAATAGATTATGATAGGGTGAGTATACACACTTGGCAATCAAATTCGCAGAAGAAGTAGAAGAAGAGCAGCAAACCAGAAACCATAGACAGGTAGAGAGAAATCAAGAAGCAGATGAAGGAATAATTCATGGAGATGAGGAAATTGGAGCGTTAGAAACGTTGAGACGAAGAATACATGAAGAAAGAAGAGCTGAGGCAGAAGAACGTGCAAATCTAACAAGGCAAAATCACGAATTGAGGATGGAAAATATGAGACTACAGAGTAGAAGATCGAGAAGTATTACAAAATCATATTCAAGATCGACTAGAAGAGAGATGAGGCGAAACTCACCCACAATTAATGCTGGAAAAATATTCAAGAAGAAATATCAAATCCTAATGAAGAATATCGCGAAAATAGAGAAAGACTGATGATCGTTACGTTCCACAAAATGAAACTTTTGATGATAGGCAAAATGGTAGAAATCAAGAGAATGGACAACGTCAGGGACGAAATGATCAAGATGGCGAAGGAATCGAGAGGAAGGAAGGAGAATTTTACATGAGAGAGAGAAACTCAAAGAAATCAACAAACGATTGAAGAAGAAATTGAAAGACATTATGCTGAACAAGCACGTTTAATTTGCGAACGTGAAAGATTGAGAGCGGAAATGGAAGAACAAGAGCTTCAGGAGACAATTCGCCAGAACAATCACGACAATCGAGAAAGAAGGCGTACACAAAACCGGAATAACGGTAATATCAATGAAGAGTATGATAGAATACAGAGGATGGCTGAAAGACAGCGAATGGAATTAATAAGAAATGAACAAAATCATGAAGGGGAAAATGAGAGACATAATCATATGCGAATTCAAGATAGAGATGAAGAAGAACTCGCAGAAGAAGACGAGATGAGGATAATGAAGAAGAAATGCAAAATTTCGCGAGAGAAGAAAGACATGAACGCAGAAGAAGAGAGGCGAAATTAAAAAGACCAATGGATCAAAATTCAGGTGTAAATAAACAAATCTTGAAAGAGTTAGAAGAAATGAGAGGAATGCTAAATAATAGAGGAGAAGTAGGCAGAAGACAATTGGATGAAGCTATAGAAGAAGCTGCGAAAACTCCATTTACAAGGGAAGTACAACTAGGAGGAATACCACCGAAATGCAATTTGCCCGCATTAACCAGCATTTTTGATGGAACAACTTGTGCAATTCAACACATTAAAGCCTACGTGAGGTGCATGTTGCAATGGGAAAATCATGATGCGTATTATGCAAGTATTTGCATCCAGCTTAACAGGGGAGGCGTTAAAATGGTTCGAAGGTCTACCAAAGAATACAATAACATCCTTCAATCATTTGCAGACTACATTCCTGGGGGCATATATAAGTAATAATTCTTCGCGACCTGGTATGAAGATGTTTGGATTAAAACAAAGGATTGGCGAAAGTTTGAAGCACCTAACTAAAAGATGGAGGACTATGTGTAGCGAAATGGCTGGCCGTGTAGATGAGAGATATCTTATATTATCATTTATCAATGCTATGTTTGCAACCAACCTATTGTATGTCCAAATTTTCAGAGTCAAGAATACGATCACAATGACTGAATTGCGAGAACTTCAAGAAGAATATATTGCTCTAGAGGAAAGGCAAAATGAAATGGAATCATACCCAGTTGCGAACACCAGTTCACAAACAGCGAATGCAAGCTTATTACCCAAGCTAATAAACACAGTGGCGAATACTTCGCAAGTACAACAAGAGAAGGTGACGGTAACAATCAACAGAAACTGGTGGCTATGGGAAGCCGAGATCAAGAGGAGTATGAAGAGAAAGAAATTTCTACAATCGTGGTGGAAATAACAAGATTCAAAGACTCGATCACCACAAGAAACTTATGGAGGTCAAAGACAAAACTATAATAGAGGACAAGGAGGTCACAAGGTAGTATGGGAAGAAATCAAGATGCCACCTCTAAATGCAAGTGTGGAGAAAATATGGGAAGCTATAATTTTGATGGAGAATATACCAACACCATGGAACATGGGAACGGAACCACCTCCAAACCACAGAAGTCATGAGTTTTGTTCTTATCATCATTTTCATGGACATACAACAAATGATTGCAGAAATGTAAAAAGAATTATTCTGAGAATGATAGATCAAGGAAAACTAAACCACTTTTTGGTAGGGCACCCACAATCTCAACCATTGCCACCACCACCAGAGCATCACAAAGTAAACACGATGAAAAAGAAGGAAACATTCTTCATAGAAGTTGGTGCAAAAGCAAAGAATCTATTCTGTCACTCTATCGTACATTCATACAAGACAATTGAAGATTTTCATGACAATGTTTTGAGTAGAGTGTTCGCAAGAGATAATGATGGAAGAGAATTATGAATATTGCGAAAATCTCGCCACTAGAGGAATGGCAGAAACAGATATTTCTTTTACCGCAGAAGAAATCCCCGAAGGTGAAGAGGTACATGATAATCCATTGGTAGTAAAATTAGAAATTAATCCAAAACCGAAAGAAGATGAGGATGATGAAGCTGAAGATTCATGGGCAATTAAGGATTCTAATCGATACTGGAAGCTCTGTGAACATCTTATTTTATCATACTTATAAAACTATGGGAGGAAGAGATGATGATCTTATACCATCAACATATAAGATATATGGTTTTAATGGTACTGCCAACAAGCCTAAAGGGGAGGTTACTATGCGAATTCCATTGAAGGGAATATCTTCTGAAATCCTATTCTGTGTCGTTGATGTAGAATCACCCTACAATGCATTAATTGGACCTTGGCTACATGGGATTCTAGGTGTAGCTTCAACTTTCCACCAGTGCATCAAATTCCCTCACCCCAGCGGTGTAGGAATCATAAAGGGAGATTGGGTTGAAGGAAAGAGGTGTTACGAAACTGAGAGATAGAATCTTGCGAAGGAAGAGCAAACAAGAAGGAAAATTGGCGACACAAAATCAAAGAACACAAAGAAGTGAGAGGTTGATGGTGGATGCAATCGAAAGAAAAGAAGAAGAGATGTTGCGAAACTAATGCTAGCTCAGAATAAAAATGATGAACATACCACTACCAAGGAAGCAGTAGCAGAAAATAATAAAGAAGCAGAGGATGGAGAATAAAAACAAGAAATGTATGAATGATTAATTTGTTGCGACACTCTCGCAATAATAAAATTCTCAAAAATACATTTTATTGAATGACAAAATTGAGATTGCGAAATGCAAATACGATATGATGATGTGCGAGAATCTCGCAGAGATAATGAATTTACAAAGACAATCAGAGAACAATGACAAAAGAGAAAGGGGCGAACCTTTATGGCGTACACCCTAGTTCGCGAATACAATTTCGCAAGAGGCAAATGTAAGACCTAAAGTACGTCATATAAGGGGGTACCTGTTGCATGGCTCAGGGAAAGGCTACACCGCCACCGGAACCTGAGTCATGGAGATTTGGGGTCAATAAAGCCCATCCGGGAGAGGCACCTTGGATTCTCAGCTTAAGCATATGACTTAGGTTGGGCGACTAAGGTAATAAGGACTCTCCCAAGGAGTGCAGAATCTGATCAAGGCGCCGAGGTACACGGTTGAGTCAAGAGTGGGGCGTTTGAAGCGTACCTTGCCATTCTTGACAAGTCTTGGCTTATACTGCACTCGGCCCGAAGAAAACCCCACTTAGGGTGCAGTCTCGTAACCATAACCCTATAGGTAAAAGGGATAAGAGGCTGCGAAAACAACTGGTTGTTGTTAAGACGGATGGGAGGAGCTAACCTTGTATGGTAGAAGTACGCCTCCTTGAAGGGGCAACCAGGGGGAAGATAAGGGCGGCACCCTCCATTAGGGAGATGATAAGTGTCTTAAGACGCAAATGTCATGAGGTTTTTACTCGCAAGGGTATTAAGGCTTGTCATATTTGTGCAACAATCCTGAAGAGGCAATAATACAAAAAAAAGATAAGACGAGATCAATGGGTTTTCGCATGAAAGTGCGAAGACGTCCTGCGATTTCGTCGCAAGACGGCAATGTCATGGGGCTTTATTTTCGCAAGAATATTTAGGCCTGTCATATTGTCGCAACATTCCTGAAGAGGCCATAATACAAAAGAAAAAGTTAAGGCAAGATCAATGGGTTTTTGCATGAAAGTGCAAGAACGTCCTGCGATTTTGTCGCAATGACAAGAGGTGGCATAATAAGACCTTTAATTAGGAAGGCAAAATAAGACCACACAGGAATGAGATTTTGAAAAGAATCAAAATTCACTTCGCATAAGATTGCGAAATTATACATAAACTGCGAATTGAGGCACAAAATAAGAAAAATCTGCAAAATCTCTCATTTGGATACAAATAACAGAGGCAAGTATGGGAATGAATGAAATTAGAAAATGTTATTTGTCTCCATATGATAGATTTACAAAAATTCAAAAATTAATGATTATATTGATTAACTGTATTGCAAGGAAGAATTGTTTTAATGAATGCAGGTCAAAATGAAAGAAACTCATATATTAAGGAATATGGGAACCAAAAGAATTCGCAAATATACAGAAAGAAGGAATAAATGTACAAGTATTACAGAAGATTAAAGAAAGAAACAAAGACTACTTCTTAGTTGATCCTTCATCATTCATCAGACTTGTTCCCTTCTTCGTCTGCATCAGAACTTTCATCTCCATCAGAACCTTCATCACCATCAGATTCTTCATCATCAGCTTCGCTATCAGAAATAATCAGACTGGGAATATTCTTTGGGATCTCCTCCAAGAGACAAGGATAATCAGAATGAGGAATACTATGGTCATCACAAACCATTTGATAGTTTGATTGCGAAAATGCATAGCATCATTCTTAAATTCGCAACAGTGATCTTGATTTGATTCTTTAATCTAGAATACTTGTCGTTGCGAGAAGAAAGATTCTTTGCGAGTTCCTCTTTTTCAGCTTCAAGTTCCTCAATCTTTCACGATATCTACTTTCAGAATCTGCGAGCAAAAGGACAATCAATTATAACTTGATGAAAATTCATAAGAAACAAAAGATTAGTAAGAAGAACAGTTAATAACCTTCTCTGTCAGAAATCATATCTCTAATCAAGGCTGTATGCTCAACTTGGAGACTAACATTTACACCTAAATCTTTTCTGGCATCATCTAAGATTTTCGCAGCCCAAGAATTCATCCTCATTACTTATAAGAAGACGAGAACGAATTTGGTTTTCTCTTTCGCAGAGCTCGATGTTCTTGCGGTTAGCTTCATCTCGTTCAAGTTGAACTTCAAGAAGGTCTCTTGGAATTTCGCCAAAGCCTTAGCACCTTGATCAGAGATGCGATCCTTATCATCTATGAGACCGCTAATTTTGGTTCTCAACTCATTGATTTTCTCTTTAGAATTAAGAAGGAGACGCTTAAATCGGTTGGCTAAGCCTAAACTAGATCTATGGTCAATTTCTAAGAGGCGAAATTTGGATCTAGTTCATTCAGAGAAAGAGATGAAATTTATCATTTGAGAAACTATTTAAAGATTTATTAAGACGCTCAAGAAGGGTATCATTATCCAAGGCATTAGGAAATGAACGAAGAATGGTAGCTTCATCAGAAAGACCATAAATGTCTGCAAAAAGGATCAATTAAATAAGATAAAACAACAGGATGAATGAATGAAGGGAAAGGAGAAAAGTAACATACCATAGAGCTGATTATTAGCTTGCTGAAGCTAGATAGATTTTGTTCTTATACGAAGAAGAATCAATTTCTAGTTGTGTTTTTCTCGCGAAGACATTTGACTTCAGCTTCCAGTTTCATTCTTTGTACGAAATTGAAGATTCTTCTTTTCAAGATTTCGCGTCTCCTCTCTAGATCTGAGAGGCAACAGCGAAAGAAGCTTTTCCAGCCTGCGAGAAAATATAAAAAGTATTAAATAGAAAGAGATTTTGAGTTACAACAATGAAGAAGTAAAAGGATGAAAGCATACCAGACTATTAAGAGAATGCAGGAAATTGGGAGTCACTGATCTAGAAACTCCACGAAGAGAATTATCACCATCCAACAAAGGAACATCGCAAATTGTAGCGAGAGCTTTACAGGTATTAGCGAATTGACTATCTCCCATTCCTTGCAAAGAATCAGAAAAGAGGCCAGAGAGCTTAGCCATAGAAGATTCAGATGGAGAATCTTCATTTGCAGCAAGGTCATCATTATCCTCATCCTCATTCTCGGAGTTTTCATGAGAAGGAATATTTGAAGGAGAGAAGAACGGATTTTTTTCTTTGAAGGAGGAGCAGTTGGTTTTTCCTTGCGAAGAGCACCTTTGCCTTTATCACCAGTCTTCGCAACATTGGCAGGTTCTTCTATTTCAGCAATAATCTTCACACACAGATAGAAATAAGAAATGGAAGCAACAATATACTGTTTAAAATCATAAGAGAATGTTTCTTACCTCATCTGTGTATGAGCGAAGAGCTAACAAGGTACTAGTCTTCCCAGTCCTGTTATAACTTTCTTTCAGTTTTGGATCTGTAGAATGTCGCAAGGGTCAGCGAACAAAAGAATAAAAACAAATAAAGAAATATAAAGTGAGCGAAATTGGAAGGAACATACCTCTTTCTCCTTCTCGGGCCAAGAGAATACCCAAGGTTGATAGGTAGCGAGATTCCCAGGAAGAACATTTGACCCAGCAATATAAGGTCCTTTTAGCATCAAGGGAAAAACACACCATTTATCATCTTTGGATTGGCGAGGAGTTGTGTTCTTACCAGAATGCTAATCAATGTCTTGTATGAGTATTTTAGCTTTATCAATGTTATCTTTCCTTTTCAAACGAATACCCCAACGAGTATTCTCTTTCTTCATGGAGATCAATTCATAATTTTCAAAGAAACTCACTACTGTATATTTCTCAACAATTATCTCCAAGTCTGTGAATTTAGGATCCCTAATTTCTTTGGAGTTCAGAGATCCTTTACCAGCACCACGGTTAGCGAACTTTAACATCAGACGGATGCAATCCCCACTCAGTTGGAAGATAGCTCGCGAAAATCCCGAGTGAGCGAGAATTTCATAAAACAGAGGAATATCTGGATCATAAAGAGGAATAGGGAGACCTGCGAGAATTTGACCTAGAGAAATTATGATTGATTGATCATCACAATATTGATCAGAGAAAAGTTTAATAGAAAGAATTGATTTGGCACTTTCACCAGGAATGGTAGAAAGTGTGAAACCTTTCTCTGCAGGATCTTTTTGGACGTCTTTTAAGTTTTTCTCATGTTTATGGCCACTTGGAGGCATATTTGAATATAGAGTATGGGAATGAATAAAAAGTAAGAAGATTGAAGAAGGAAGGATTACAGTAGCGGAACTTACGGAAGAACAATAGAGTTGCAGAGATGAGAGAATAAAAAGAGAAGAGAAAGTAAAAAGAAAGTGGAAAGAAGAGTAAGAAGAATATATAAAGAAGATTTTTTACTCGAAGAAATAAACACCATTAAGACGAAAAGACATGAGCGGTTGAAAAGCAGCGGTTACAGAAGACGTGTCAAGAAACAGATGGAAGAAAGAATACGTGTGATAAATGCAGAATATGAAGAGATGAACAGCTGCGGCATTTCTCACATCATTCTCTACTTTGCAGAAAAGATATGAGAAGAGGCAAGATGTAGGATCATAATCTCGCAGCAATAATGCCTCGGCGAAATTATCAACAACACAACACAACAGCGTCGCAGAACAATTTTAGAAGTGACATAATAAACGACGTCAGCTAAAATCATGAGAAAAATGTAATGATTCTGCGAAAATAAGAGAGTTTGCGAGAGTAACATTTTTAAGGTTGCGAGAATATCGCGAGATATATCCGAAAATAAAGGACAAATTAGCTGTCATCCACTAGGTACTTCCCTATAAATAGTCGTTCAATTGTAAAGGAAAGAGAGAGATCTTTTTTGAGTAAGAAACAAGTAAATAGGAGAGAGAAAATCTAGAGCAGTGGTTATTCTTGATTCCTTTATCTTTTCTTGTATGACTGTTCAAAGATTCATCAATAAAATTAAGATTGTTAATCTAAAAATGAGTTGAGTGTTAATGAAATCATATGAGGGGTGTAGTGTAGGATTTCCTGCAACTACACCGCTTCAATTAAAACTTTTGGGTGATTCAACTGCTTTAGCCACTGGATCATACAAGAAGCCGCCTGACTCTCTATTGTTCCTCCGCTGTCGTCTACTATGTTCAGGGAAGACGCCCTGATCCAATCCCCTGTATCACTAAAATCCATTAGTACCATAGCTGCGTAATGATTACAGTTTGAAAAAGATACAGAAATAATCGTTTTAATAATAAACTTCTCTATCCTAGTAACAATCTCAGACTCAAAAATTTCAGTTCTATTATCCAGACTGTTATAAGATTTCATGTTTCTATTGCTGTTTATCATAGATACTATCCTATCAACTGTGCTATTAACATTAGGCTTATTCCTCTTGAACACATTGTCCCATCTAGTTTTCCAGATTCCCCAACAAAATGTTGACCAGATTTCATCCACAACTCATAAGACATGTTCTTAGATTTTTTGGAAGAGAGAGCTTGGAATCCAATCGAAAAAGGGAGTCCGAGAAATATCGCTCAATTTTTCAAAAACAAAAAAAGCAACTATGAAATTCGTCAAGCACTAATCCAATTGGCATTTTCAAGATAATAATAGTTTACAGTACCTCAGAGTGGGTCCTACTTAATTGAATGGATGGCTAAATAGTGAGTGGACGGTTTCACAAAAATAAATAACCCGTGACAATAAGAAAGTAAAGATGCTTTTCTTAGAAACACAGTGAGTTTTCATAATTAGTAACGCTTTGATTTAATATTTTTTTTACTTTACATGTTATACATGTGTATTAGGGCGCTGCTCGGTTGATCCTAGTAGGCGTTGGTATGTCAAGTACTGGATTCAAATTTAGGTGTCAAAACTCAACTATTGAATTGCTTACAAAAATCAACTCCGTTAGGTTGTACATATGACATAGAAGTGTTGAGACGGAACACTAGTTACTCTTCAAGATTTGAAAACGAAGAACTGAAGAAAAAAACGAAGGCATCATCTTTCAAACAACGGTTATTAACTATTAGATGATTGTTCCATTTCTATCAAGTTCTCATACTCTTATCAGAAAAATATATGATATATAAAGTTTCGTTATATAGATTTAATATAAGTGACTTGATCATTATATATGATCAAAGTGTCAAAGGAATAATATACATAATTGTATGCTACAACTTATTGTATATAGTTCTGAAGTATAGTTTAATGTACTTTTGATGATTTCGTCGTAACAATAATGTTGTACTTGTTACTATTTAGTGCTGAATTTCCGAGAAATTAGATATTTCAATATAATTAGGATCTGTGTGTTGAAAATATGTTAGAAAACATATTTTAATTCGAAATCAGATTAAAATCCAAATTTGGATCAAGACTCCGATTCAAATCAGACTTGCACTTGCACTTTTAATTTTTTTTTTTTTTTTTACCTTTTGATTAACAGATTTCATAGTTTATACAAGTTGACCGAACATGAGTGTACGATTCTAAACTATTATTATTCAAATTCATTCCTTTCGTACTGAATGAGGGATGTTCTACATGACTTACATTATCATTCTTGACTAATGTTGAAAGTGTGAACATGATCCTACTTCCACCCAAGCAGATATTGATCTTGATCACATCATATATTGACATCTTGATTGTGTCAAGCATATAACTTTGGAAAGTTAGTGACAACATATTAAAGTCATGGTTGTCATTTTCTAACTAAAGAAGTTATTAATATTTGAGATTGATTTTTGAAATTTATGTGTATTCCTTTCCCAGTAGATTGAACATATCTAATTTAATTATTCAGCAAAGTGTACAAAATAGAAACTACCTGAATATGGTAGTAAACCTAGTCCGAATCTTAAGTATCAATGTGGAGTCTATTTTAGATTATATTCTAGACAACATTATATTTTTCTTAATTACGGAAGAATTATTTGTTTTAAAATACAAGAATATCAAGATAAAGTTACTTTCGAAATTGTGCACTAATGCGTATCTTTAATTTCATAAATGATTTATCTTGTTATCAGATAAGCCTTGGTCTTAAAGCTATAAATAGTGGAGTCTTGTGTTCTTACAAACTCATATATGAACACATCCGTTTGTGTGGAATTTATTGCCGAGTGTTAGAAGTAATGTTGGTGGGAAACTAGATTGTTATTTATTTATTTTTAATTCACTTGTGACTATAAGTAGTTCTCTTCTGTGATAAGTTTTTATTTATTCCATAGCCCTTCTCTTTTGCAATAAAACCACTCAAGAACTTTGAGGATCGATTTATACAGATTTAACTGATATGAATATATGGATAGATTTTTTGATTTTGTCAATGTTAATGGATTCCGTTCTATAAGCCGATCAATAGAAGAATCAAGTTATTCTGTAGATGAAGACTTTGAAGATCATAAATTTAGGAATCTTTGTTTGATTATCTCCTAGACTTGATCGACTAAAACAACAAAGAGTACTTTAACAAGAACAAGATTATGGATCAATAAGTAGTTTACTTTCTTAAAAAGAAACCCTATAGAATCAAGTAATTTACTTCAATAAATGTAAACCTTGATTGATTGATTCAATGAGCTAGTTTGATCTATAAACATAACTTGAGGTTTCAGGTGGTTTAGAGTTAAAATGAAGAATCTTGATATGGGACAAATTACCCTTTTTCTTTGTGATAAAAACTAAGTTGGAATCATACGGTTTTTCGTGACAGTTCGGTTGACGTCCAAAAGGAAGCTCTTACTCATCAGGTTAGAGGTCGAGTGGCAATGGTTTTCACAAAAGGTTGTGGAGAAACTCTTACCAATAACGAACTTCTGTTAAGGTGTTCATGTGTATATATCAGATTAGTTGTAAGCGCAAGAATACTGAGAAAACAAAGTAACTATGGGTTCAAACTATTCTGTCTCAACTTCACTAGACTGAAGTTGCGTAGTAGGAAAGAATATAGTGGCTTACTTTTAAGACTATTAGAAACTGGACTAGGTCCCGGGATTTAGTAGCCTAGCAGTTTTCCTCGTTAAAATTTTTTTGTGTGTTGTGCCTTTTAATTTATTCAACAGTATAATTATTTTATTACAATTAAAGTAAATGCATTTGTACGTTAATCATACCCTTAGTTGATTTCATAATTGGTTCCTTGTTGAACGTACATTATATATTCAATTTCACCTTGCCTATGATTTGATCTTTACTAGAGAAAACACTCAAGTCTTAATAGGTTAAACGAAAAAAAAGAAAATTGTGGTATAATCGGCATCCTCGTCTTTTCAATAGTGACTGGATTAAGAATAATGGATTGTTGACTAGTCAAATGGAAAATGGATTGACGTTCAACATCATTCGTTTTGAGGTTTCGTTGAATTCCACTATTAAGCTTGATCGAAGTTTCATGAACTGTTCCAAATGTTGAGATGACATGTAACTTGGAAGATGAAATTCTTCCGCCTTAATACTTTTTCTAACTAGGTGTTACCTTCATTTGAAGCCTATCTTTTGGAAACATAGGATATACTCGCATTAATTCTATCATGGATTTTATGATGTGGTTGTAATTTTAATATTTATAGTTGTAGCTAAAAAGGGAGAAATTACGCTAGATCTAATTCATTTATTATTCAATTGTTAATATTCATATCCTAATTCGTTTGGATTAAAATAATCTTTCATTATCCCCTCCATTTATAGATACGGCTATAAGTCAGCGGATAAAAAGAATTAGAGTCGTAGATTATGTATAGTCATAGACTTTTCCTTTTTTTTTTTCCTTTTCTTGATCGGTAAAGAAGCTTACGAGTTTCGAACTGATACACTAACATTATCATCCAATGGCTTTAAAATTGTACTACAACCGTAGTGAAACAAGTAACTAGCATTCCTTCTGGCATGCAGACGTTATTATGTGAGGATGTATCGCACAAGACTTTTTCATCTAAGACGTCTCTTTTCCACGATACAAAGTGGGAATTGTCATATATGGAGGCCTTAAATTTTTTTTTTCTTTTTTGATAACTTGGTACAGCCGGTCCCTAGACTACTTCTAAATCTCATTCATTTAGAAATTTTAGCAATTACAAGGGTTCGAATCCGACCTCCGCAATGAGAGGGAACATGAGAACCATCAAGATGGAGGCCCTAGATTACATCACAATTTAAAAACTACTAAAAGGGTACATAACATATTGGTATCTTGCCTCTTTTTCCTTTTGTTTGAAATTTTTCAAAAGTACACAATAGAAATGGAAAATAAAGTAAGGAGTAATACTATTGAGTAAATTATTGATCATTGATTGGCCAGTTTTGGCAAAGGAAAAACTACCGGGAGATATACTATATCTACATAAAATATCTCAAGAAAATCTGTTTTTCCTGATAATGATTGAGGAACAGATATCACTAGCATGGAGATTATAATATCTTTCTCCATAGCCAATTGTGAAAAGAATAAAAAAAAGAATTTCTATGAATAAAGAAAATTGGTAGGAGGATTAAATATCAAATAAAACTTCATTTAATCCCATCCACAAGAAATGGCTATGCTGAATTAGTAGTCACTCCACAAACTGCTGTCCACGTTGCTCTCCACGTCGTCGTCGTAATAGTAACCCTCTTGTGGTGGAGCAAGCAACATCCCTTCCGCCATGCTGGCAATCAGAGCTGGCATGTAATACAACGCTTCTTCATCGAAAAACGTCGCTGAAACTTCTTCGGCTATTTCAACTTTCTGTTTGGATAATTTAGATGTAATGGATTTAAATGATTTTTTTGCAACGGAAGAAGGTTTCTTAGAATTAGGGAATGTAAATGCACGAACGGCTTCGGCAGCAGCCAATTGAATATCTTTAGCAGATGATGACTTAGCACGAGGTAACAACCACAATGAATCTTCGAAATTTAACGGAGTTGATTCTCCTCGCAGAGCTATTGCGGCAACATCATGAGCTCTGGCAGCAATTTCAGCGCTAGAATGGGTTCCAAGCCAAATTCTTGATTTGCTATTTAGTTCTCTAACTTCGCAGACCCATTTATTATTTTTCCTTGCTCTTACTCCTCTGTAAATTGGATGTCTAGTTTCTTTAAATATTTTTCTTCCTGATGTTTTCTTATGTGACGCTAATTTCAGTAGTGAAGACGACGAAGTCGACGATGATGAGGTATACTCTGATTCTGAGCTAAATATATCTGTACTGTAAGATGAAGATGAAGGCGATGAAAGGGAACACTCGTAAGAGTCATCAAAATTCATAGCAGTAAGTGAATGTAAGAGTGTTTGTTTGAAAGAGATTGATGAAGTTTATAGTAGACTGTGTTCAGTTCAGTTGGAAGTGGGAAGTTAAAAGAGATTGAGTTTGAAAGAAGAAAGACGATTACTCTGGTATTTATAGATTTGGGAATAAAAAAGGAAAGTGCTGAGTCCGACGAAAAGCACACGTTAAGAACACAGGTGTAGGACACTGAGTGAAGTATACTTATCTTAGTAAGAGGTTTACACCCATGAGTTTTGACACGTTTGATTGAGGGGTCCAAAACTGTCCATAGATATTTTGGAAAAAGATGCTGTGACTGTGAGTCAGCTTGGAAAACAAAAGTACAATAGCTGTTTAATCTTATTTTCCTAGCGTATATATATTTATTGATGAGGAGTTTCTAAAATAATAAGAATATGCTAGTAGAGTGACTAGGATCTAGTGGTGAAACCAATAGTGTTATTTAGATTGCAGACAGTAACCAAACAATCGAAGTCGCAGGAGGACGCATCATTTTGAGTTGACAGAGTAAGATCTTGAGTTGCTTCAAAATATTGTACCTGCCGAAGAAACTTACTGTGAAAATTAAGACAGCTGCACAGATGCCACATCACTATTTCAACAACACAACACTACACTATGAAAGATATATATATATACACCATATATATATATATAGCTCGATGATAAGAATTTTATTGATACCAAAAGAATACAAAAAAAAAGAAAAAAAAATCAAAAAATCACTCAAGATGAATGTTTACAGGCAAACATCCGCCTAAAACTGACCAGAATCTATAGTAAGCCTTATCTGGAGTTTCCAGATTTTACATAAAAGATGGCTTAGATAAAAAAATTCTCTTCTCACTTTTAGATAATGTAGCTCCAAATTTAGCTAAACTGTCTGCGGAGAAATTAATTTCTCTGTAGCTATGTACAAATTGAAAGTTTTCCAGGTTTGCTAAGATTTTATTCCATCTAGTAGTTACATACCAAGGGATTTTTCTGGACAAGAAATACTTAATAACAACAGCTGAGTCAGTTCTAATGCAGACTTGTAGAAATCCTCTACTTATTGCCCGTTCAAATGCATTATTACTGCAAAAGTTTCAGCCATGAAGTTTGTTGTTACCCCCATACCACATGCAACAGCTATTAAGAAAGTACCTGCACTATCTCTACCAATAAACCCATATCCTGCATCTCCAGGGTTCTCTCTTGAAGCACCATCACAACATATAAGTATTTGGTTTCCAATAGGCAAATAGAGAAAACATTCCAGAATAGAATTCCTCTTCACTCTTCGACAATTCATTCCAAAGAATTTTAGTATCCGTAGATCCTCCATTGTGTTCCACATATGCCCCTTCATTCTCACTTCACATTCTTTTATAAACTGAATAATCCTCTTCTTCAATACTTCTGCATTAGGCTGTGATCCATCATAAACTGCCATGTTTCTGAGAAAACGTAGTTCCTTCATAGTTATGAAAGCTGCAGATGCTCAGATTTTCTTCACAGCTGGACTTTTTAATTTTGCCGTTGAAAGAACTTCATCTAAGGATATATGATTAAAGAAGGTTAAAAAAACCACCCAACCATTGCCATATTTTTCACTGAAGTTACAGTGCCACAGAATATGATCAGTGGATTCTTCTTTTTGTTTACAAAATGAACATCTTGATGCTAGCTTGAATCCTTTTTTCTTCATGTTCTCATCAGTAGACCGTATTCCTCTCACCACCTTCCAGATATTACTTGACACACTAGGATGGATTGTAGAATGCCAAACTTTTTTTAGGCCATTGCAACTTAGGAAATTTTATCCTTATACAATCTACTGCAGATGACACTGTAAAATCCCATATTTGGTCCATATCCAAATTCTTATATCCTTCTCACCATCTACCAATAGAAGTTCATTTATATCAATCATATTTAAGATTTCAGTGGGAATTATCCATTCTCCATTCCGGAGAAAGTGCTCCACCTTCAGGTCAGGGTTTTGTATCATATAAGCATTATCAGGATATAGTGAACTCAATGAGTCATCTTTGATCCATATATCATCCCATACTGAGATGTTTTTCCCATCTCCCACCAGCCATCTTGTGTTATTAAAAACATCATCAACAACCCATTTGATTCCATGCCATATTGAAGACTTCTTGTAATAGTTTATCCATTCACCTTGTTTGTTCTGAACTTTAGCTTGAAATATTTTGGCACATTCATCATCTCCATTTTGTATTTTCCAAGCCAACTTCATTAGAAATGCTTTATTGATGTCTTCTAAATTTCTTAATCCCAAACCTCCTTCTGCAATTGGTGTATTTACCTCTTCCCATTTCAAAGTTATTAACTTTTTCACAGAGGGGTCCCCTGACCAAAGAAGGTTTCTAATTATTCTTTCACATTCATTTAAGACTTTCTTGGGCCATTTATACACAGACATGCTGCATAAAAAAAACTTCACCAAAACATGCCTTTCTTGAAAAGATAACATCTTACTCATCCACCCAGGCATCTTGTTTTGTAGCATATCAACACAGCTCCAGATATGACTAGACTTGATTTTTCCTGGTACCAAATTAACACCTAAGTACTTGTCAGGAAAAGTAGAAAGATTCATGCAACAATTATCAGCTATTTGAGTTTTTTTCCTTCAGAAGTACCTCTTACAAAACATTTACTCTTTTCCATAATTACTACTTGACCTGATGAAATTTGATAATCCTTCAAAAGCTTCATTAACCTTTCAATATTTCCTTTTTCGCCATTGCAAAACAAGAATGTCATCTGCAAAGAAGATATGTGAAGGTTGGATGCAATTTCTATTTACCATAGGAATCAACTTCCTCTACTGCACAATGTTAGTTATTCTCCTGCTTAATACATCCTGAGCAAAACAAATAAAATTGGTGACAAAGGATCACCCTGCTTCAAAACTCTACCAATTGAGAAATAGCCAGCTGGGCCACCACTAACTATTACAGAGATTTTAGTGGACTGAAAGAACACTTGTAACCAAGGTATCAATTGAGAGGAGAAGACAAAACAAGTCATATCTTGAAAGAGAAAATCACAGCTAAAACCAATCTCATCTAAGGTATCAATTGAGAAGAGAAAACCATATCTTGTTATATCCCATGTTTGTTTGTAGAACCATCCAGCAAACCCATCTGGTCCAGAGGCACTATCTGGATCCATTTTAAAAACTGCACTTTTAATCTCTTCACTTGTAGGAACAACATCAAGAAGCTTAATTCATCATTTATTACTCTAGGAACATTGTCAAATAAATCAGCAGCAAAAACCACTTCCTTCTTTTTGAATTTATTCTCAAAATGCTCAACAAGAATTTCAGAAATTTCCTTTTGAATTGTAACGATGACACCAGATAGATTATCCAATTCAATAATTACATTATGTGCTTGCCTGATCTTTATAGAAGTATGAAAAAAATTTAGAGTTAGTTGCCCATTCTTTTAGCCATTTGACTCTAGCCTTTTGTTGAGCTATTTATTTACTCTGTTGTAACAAGATTTCTTGTTTTCCTATTGCAATTACAAGTTTATCCAATAATAAGATATCATTTGGTTGTCTGTCAGAATTTAAAGCAGCATTTATTGCTTCCTCCTCAGCATTTTGCAGTTGAATTCTAACATCCCCAAAAACAGACCAGTTCCATTGTTTAATTATTTGGTTTGGTCTTTTTAATTTGTTGAGAAAAATAAAAGCAGCATTTCCAGATAATTCAACATCCCAAGATTCCTTAACAATTTAAAAAAAAAATCAGGATGACTAAGGCACACTTTTAAAGCTCTGAAAGGAACATTTTCAGGTTTTGGCATGACATCATTTGTTCCTAATAAAGCGTACTATGATCAGATGTTCCTCTTGCACCAACTTTATAACTCCAACCAGGATATAAATCCATCCATTTTGCATTATACACTTCCCTATCCAAATTTCAAACAATCCTCTTTGATCCTGCTCTATGGTTACACCAGGAAAATTCAATCCAGATTTGGGAGCCTGAATCAAGCCACACACCTGACGACAATTATTAAACTCATTCATGGAAATGGTTAAAGGAGTTCTTACACACTTCTTCTCCTCCAAACACATGACAATTTTAAAATCTCCAATTACTAGCCAAGGATGATTTAAAGAGCTTAAATATTCTAACTCATCCCATAATTCTCTCCTATCAACTGTTAGACAAGCAGCATGAACCCCAGTTACTAATACTCCTCCAACATTCACTGTAATAGCTTGAGAAGTAATTGAAACAAGAGTAGGTCTACTGATACTCGCACTCCAAAACATCCAAATATTTTTCTTTTTACTTGTAGTAGAAGTATGAATCAACTTAGGAAGATTAAGTTTTTTGCAAAAGTCAGTAGTGACTCTCACCTTTGGTTTAGCAACAAAAACTAAAGTGGGACATAAAGAATTCACTAATTTTTTTTAGTTTTTCTTTGGCATTTGGTCTTCTTAAGCCTCTGACATTCCAAAAGATCACTTTTATTTAGAAGATTGAGATTGAGAAGAAGATCTTATCATATTCCCATTTTACTACCATTTGAAGCTAAATTTGCAGCTTGTTTTATAACAATACTCACATTCTTACCAGTTTTCTGTTTTGTAGGAGCAATTTCATCTAAGATTGTACCACCCTTCCCCAATGGAGGAATCACATTTATCACAAAATTTATTGAAGGTGAACTAGTTACTGTTTGTATCACTTTTTCCACTGATAGAGAATGAAATTCTGTAGCTGAATTTAAAACATTTTCATCTATATTCTGAAGTACTTGAAATTTACCTAAATTGACTGTCATCTCCATATAATTAGAACTCTCTGCTTCATTGTTTATTGGAGGTATTATTGCATCAACAACTTCATCTTCACTATCAATCATTTCTCCAACTTTAGAATCTGCTTTTCCTACTAAATTTTCACAAATATCAAAACCAACTTGAATTTTTTTTTTTTTTAAATTTGGATTAACTTTCCTCCAAATTTTGTTTGGTTCCTTTTGAACCATCACAGATTCTTCCTGTGGAACTTGCTCATTCCGTTTGAGTCTACGTTTTGCAACATAATAACCCACTAGCTTGCAGTGATTGCAGAATTTATGTAGCTTTGAAATCTGTACTGCTTTCTCAAAACCTCCATATTTGGTTTCTACCCACACTTTGCTTGGAATTGCTTTTGCTAAATCAATTTCATCCAATACACTTGCATAGTAACCCATTTTCTTGTTTAAAGTATTTTCATCTACTTTTACTGGTCCACCTATTGCTTTTCCAATATGTGGAACAATTCTTTCCTTCCAATATTCTATAGTTAATCCAGGAAATTATACCCAAACAAATACTGAAGATGATTTTTGTTTCTCAATGTTAAAATTTGGCTCCCACTGACGAATTTTTAAGGTTTGAGATTCAACAATCCAATAACCTCCCCAGATATATTTCCTATCATCATCATTATCCAGTTTAATTATGAAGAAACCTTTACCTAAAGTAATGAGTTGAATTTTACCTTTGGTTTTCCACTGTTGTCTCAAAGCAGATTCAACAACCTCAAATTTCAATTTAACAAATTCTAGTCTACCTATCAAACTAAATCTCCATTCATCCAAGCATTCATCGATAATATCATCAGGGATGTAACATGATGGATCTTCACCGTATTTTCCACACTCAGGAACATCCATTGAATAATCAATATTTTGAGATCTAAAATTTTCCGGTGTTGCTGCAGAAACAAATACTGTTTCCGATTGATGAATATGAGATTCCGACATAGAGGTTTATTTATTGATCAGAATCATCATTTCGATGAACACCAATCATTAATTCTACCATAGAAACACTTGAATTAAATGATAAATAACTGAAAGCGAAGAATTTTTTTTGAAGAAAATGCCCGATTCAATCGCCTGAGTTAGGCCGATTCGCAGAGCACTATACATACTGCTAAGTTTTTCAAATGAATCCTCTTGTCGAGCGCTAAGTATTTCTTACTATGTGATATCATCTAAAAAAGTTGATATGAGGAGTTGCATTTTAACTATGTCCATATATACATCATATAAATGTAAAACAGAAGAGTAGAAAGCGGACGGAGTATTCGATCTACTCTGAATTGACGAAAATGATGATGTTAATGCGACTGGGAGTGGAGATCATTTCTGAAAAGGATTGAGTATTTTGATCTCCTTTGTTCATCGAAAGAACCAAATCTTACTGATCCGCCAAAAAACACCAAAATAAACTTTTAAAATGCAACTATTCAAGACCAGTGAAGATTCCGTACCGGAACTCTGATTATTGCTTGTGATGGCTCTTTGTTTTTAGAGTTGTTTTTGATTTTGTCTAGTAAATATTCTTTTTCATGCTTTTAGAAGAATAACTAGGGTTTGGAATAGCCATTATTGTGAGTACACATAGCTATGTTCAACGATTTTCATCTTCATGTTTTTAGATTTATTTATTTAAATTCTAAAGTATTTTGGAAGATGATTATTTGCAATTTTAATCTTTGTGATTTTATATATTGCAAATTGTTATGGGATATGTTATTTACGTCCTTGAACTTGTGACTGTCTCATACTTGTTCAAAAGTTATCTCTATTATGTCGATATGAATGTATTGATGGAAGATAGAGTGAACTTTTGACATTACAAAAGTTAAAGCCTTTTATGTCATATTTTGATGGAAGAAAGGATAAAACTTTGGTTTACAAGGATTAAGTCTATTGTATGTCATTGTGCAAATAGTGATGGAAAATAGAATGAATCCTTGTCTATTCCGCAGTATTGGTCGATCTCCGTTCCACATGTTTGTGCAAATACTGTGTTGCTCCTTAATGTTTCTTGTGTATGAGAATAAACAATTGAGTTGATCATTCTTATGATTAACTTAGTTGTTACTCCGCAATGTTCCTTATGATTGGGCATGACCGACTAAATTAATCATTTTCTTTTGGTTATTTTAGTCGTTGTTCTGTAAGCTCTGTTATGTCGAGCATGACCAATTGAATTGATCAATTTCTTATGGTTAATCTAGTTGTGTATTCCGATTGAATTAATCATGGGTTCTCTTGTAGTTATTTCAATTAAATTTTTTGGATTCAAATTCATGTACTCATGTGATTTGATTATGTCCAAAGAAATCCTTCTTTTCTTGTGAAAGTAAGGTCGCCTTTGTTGTTCCTTCGGGGATGACATTTTATGGGGGAGAGTTCTTTTTGAACTTGTGCTTAATTGCCAAATCATTGTGGGGAGTGCGTCTGTGGAATATTTAGGAGTTATCTTGTATCTTTATTAACTCCTTGATGAATGCATTTATCTTCGGCTTTATGATAGCATCTAAATTTGTTGGTATGTTAATACACCTTTTGGTCATGAAGTATCTCCGTGGAAATTTTATGAGGATCCCACTAATTTTCGTACCTTTGCCAATTTTATTGACAAAAAGGGGGAGAATTAATGTGTAGTTCACACTACAAATACATATGGTTTACGGATCATTATGTAAGGGGGAGTGGTTTTCATGTTGAGATATGTATTGACTAAGGGGGGGTGATACATATTACCATAGTATTGTTGTCAAAGTTGTGATACAATTGAACTTTGATACTTTGTAATAATACTATGACATTGTATAACAATGATTGAGAGCATTTTGTTTTCTCATTGTTATACCTACGGATCTTCAACAACTGTGATGCTGAACTTACAACCTTTAGGAACATGGAGTACTTGGAAGTGACGAAGATTTCGAGTCGCGTTGAAGAGGCTAAGGAGATCAAGCATGTGGATGAGAAGCTACATTTTTTATTTTTTTTGTAATCCATATGTGTTGATAGTTTTGTCACTAAAATTGACAAAAGGGAGATTGTTAGAGCATTGCTCGGTCGAACTCGCATTCGTTTCTATGTCAAGCATGTTTGTCAATATTAGTGATCAAAACTATAAGTCTTGATTTCTAGCCTATTTATAGATGTCTCGGACTAGGACATAGATAGTGTAGTTGAGCTTAGATCTCTCGACGTTCATCTCTTGAAGACGAAGAACTACTAAGGGGAGCTTGTGGAACTTCTTAGACAAAAGGTATGTGGAGACATGAACTTATCTATCACTTGGAAAGTCTATTTCTACTATGTCCTATATTGAGACATAAGTTACGATATAGTTTTCTGTATTCACATTTGAGATTTCGAGCTGAGTATATCTCGCTTACATATTTCTCGAAATATGTGTTGGTAAGCTTTCGCTTTGACCAAGTTCATCTTATATCATGAGAAAATTTCCGAGTAACATCTTACATGGTTTGTGTGATACAATCATTTGATGTAGGCTTGGAATGTTTCGATAATGATTATTTCAATATCTTGAAAATTGCTTTGATGCTAATAGTGTGTGAAAATGGCTATTGTCATTATAAAAGAATGTTTCAATGATTGAAATAAAGAGTTGATGATGTAACCATCTTTGGATGTAAGCATATATAGTGTGTTCGCACATTAGAGTATAAATCCATAAACCGGAAGCCAAAAGTATGCATATGTGTGTATACGAAATTGGTGAAGGAGACAGGTTAAGTATGCGTACCCGTACGCACACTGGCGGAAGTTCTCGAACCGAGAATTTCTGCTGAGTTTGGTTTTTGACAAACTCTTAACTAGTCACCTTAAGTATGCGTACACGTACGCATACTGGCGAAAGTTTTCGAACCGAAAATTTCTGCTGAGTTTGGAAACTTTACAAACTCAAAACCGGTTGCTTAAGTACGCATACCCGTACGCATACTTAAGCTGGTTAGTTTTCCAAATCGGCCAGTTCATGGACTTAAACATTTAAATCATAAGGAATGCAATCTTCGCAATCCGTGACTATAATGTCCATGATTGATTCAAGTGAAGCAAACCGATTTGGTTTCAATTATGTTTTCTAAACATTTGAACAACTCTTTAACTAGTTTCATTTGAGTCATTTGAACTAGTTATGGTTAAGATGAATAAGGTTGATATGAGAGTAATCATATGGCTAACCTCGGTTAGCTATTTGTGAACCAACCTTAGGTAAGGTTACATAAATCTAAATGAGGGTACATTTCATTTGTGTGTAACAATCTAAGTTCGATCTAACGGTTGAAAGATATTATCTTGGTTGAATCAGGTTTTTCATTTAACGGTGAATATTGAATGCTTTGTTACCAAGGTAACTTGGATTGCAAACCCTGATTTGAAAACTATATAAAGGAGAACTCTAGCAACTGGGAAAACTAATCCCCACACCTCCTGTGTGTTACTAGTTGCATAACTAGAGTCGATTCTCCTTTAACCTTAGGTTTCTTCTCGAGACCCTATAGGTTAACGACTTGAAGACTTCATTGGGATTGTGAAGCCAGACCCAACTATTATCTTTGTAGTTGCGTGATCTGATCTTGTTGTTTCTATCGTGTTGAGTGCAATTGAAATAATTGGCTCGAGATTTTATATCTCCGATAGGCAATATAGAAAAGTAATCACAAACAAACTTCATCTCATCGTTTGTGATTCCACAATAACTTGTTTCGCTAGTCGATTAAGTTTATTGTGAGGTGATTGATAATACTAGGTTGTTCTTCGGGAATATAAGTCCGGTTTATCAATTGGTTCCAGTTCACCTTGATTTATCAAAAGACGGAACAAAAACTCTTGGGTATTTCTGTGGGAGACGGATTTATTCAATCCTATAGACTTTTCTATGTGAGACAGATTTGTCAATCAAGTCTTCGACTTTGGGTCGTTGCAACTCTTAGTTGTGGGTGAGATCAGCTAAGGGAATCAAGTGCGTAGTATCCTGCTGGGATCAGAGACGTAAGGAGCGCAACTGTACCTTGAATCAGTGTGAGATTGATTAGGGTTCAACTACAGTCCAGTCCGAAGTTAGTTGGTAGTAGGCTAGTGTCTGTAACGGCTTAATACAGTGTGGTGTTCAATCTGGACTAGGTCCCGGGGTTTTTCTGCATTTGCGGTTTCCTCGTTAACAAAATTCTGGTGTCTGTGTTATTTCTTTTCCGCATTATATTTTGTTATATTATTGAAATATCACAGGTTGTGCGTTAAGATCAATCAATTAGAATATCCAACTTTTGGTTGTTTATTTACATTAATTGACACTTGAACATTGGTATTTGGTACCGTTCAAGTAACTCCTCCTTATGTTCAATCAGGCTCGCAGATTTCTATTTGTTGATTGCGGACTGAATTAAGAGCTAGAGATATCAAACTCTTTGATATACTTTATTCTACATTGAGTCTGACTGTCTAGTTGATTCTCTAGAAAGAGTATTGGAGTAAGTACTCTGATATTGCCAAACGAATTGTTGGGTGTGGTTGTTAGACCGCCGCATTTTCAATTTGGTATCAGAGCAGGCAAACACATTAAAGACTTTATAAGTCTGTGTTTGTTGAGATCTGAGGATGGACGATATTGTCTCTGATAAACGCATTGCCATAAATAAAAGTTATGTTTCTATAAAGTCTATTAAAGAGAAAGATTTTACAATCTCGAATGTAGATGAACCTAGTGTTCCAATGAAACAGACGCACGTTGACAAGTGTTTCCCTAACTACCTTACTAACGAGTCTGACTCTGAAGTTGAAAGGGATGTAGCCAAAGAGAGTGAAGTGATTCTAAATCTTGTTAGAATCCAGGCTGATAATGTCAACCGGTTGAAACACAAAGTCAATGTCCTAGTTGGTATGGTAAGTGAGCGTGTCTCTCATTTAAAGATTCTTCAAGAGAAAAATCTCAAAAAGGATGCTTTGAAAATTGAATATATCTTAAGTAAACTCTCATTTCAAGAGTGTTCAAAAGAGTCCGTCATACCAACTACTTCTGATTTAACTGGAAAAATCTCTGGTTCAGAAGCAAAACCGAAAATCCTTTCTGTTGAAAAAGATGTGCTTGTATCTTCCTCTAATCAAGGAAAGTCCACATAACACGGAAGGAAGAATTCTCCGAATGATGTTAAGAATGTTCTATCTAATCACTCAGGTGATCAGGAAGTGTGTCTCTTTTGTGATTCAAAAGGGCCAAGTAAACGAAAGAGGAATTCTAGGTTGAATGACAATTCTATTATTCGTCTTCAACACACCTTAGATTTAATTCTCAAAGGTGTAACTGACATTCGTATGTCTAAACCAATCGTTTTTAGTATTCACCCTTTGTACCCCACCAGGAAAGTCAGTTCAATGTGTTCCTCGAATGTTCAAACACATAACAGTCTTCCTAAACCATTTCGACGAAGAAGAACACATGGATATTCTTCAATTAGGAAGGGAGATTATGTTGTTGATGATGTGAAAAAGATACCAGAAGAAGGAAGCAAAACTGGAGGTATGGAAGACAACTTAAAAATGATAGTTGAAGGATATAAAAAAATTATCAACTGGTTGTCTATTCCCTCAGGACAAAATTCTTCAGGTAAGAATCAAAACTATGTGTCATATTTTGATGATAGTAAATTTTATGATAATTTTTCACATCATAATGGTTTTCCTCCAAAGATCAGGCAAAAGAGGCTTAACTAGAAGCAACGTTCATTTAATGAGCTCAAGGCTCATACTTGTGCTAATTAATCACAAGGTTCAAACCTCACTCTCATTAAAATCCTGACTGAGTGAGAAGTATTCAAAATGTTTTCTGATTCTCTATGCTAATTTCTTATCGCTCTTAGCTGGATTATCACTCTCACACAGTCTTGCATAAGTATTTGTCTGTGTTGGATTCTTCTAAACTTTTTGTGTTGTGTTAATAATTTACTACTCTTACTCTAAAAATTGTTCTCATGTATGAATATAATTTTTATTGAGCTAAGATTTGTGAGTTTTCTCACATAGGTAGCTTTATCGAGGTGTTGTTGTACTTATTGAGTACCTCTCCTTTTGAGTCTTTTGGGACAAGTTCGGGTTTGTACGGATATCCCTATATATGTCACGGACCGACTTTGGAAACCCTAATCTCAAGGTTTCTGTGAAACCATTTAAGTATCAAACCCTCCCTTAGAAAAGTACGCATACTCCAGGCTACTTTTTTGTCAAGAATGGCATCACCTTCAGGAACTTGTTATTTTCCAAGAGGTTTTCTTAATAAGGGTTTTGATCGTACACTCGAGGAGAGGGAAAAACCGACTCTCGTAGAAGTGGATGACACACCTTCTCATTCTCCTGATAACTTATCTGATGTTGAGGATGATGAAGAGATTTCTAATAAAGTTGTCCAAAACTTTATTGAAAAGTTTAACGATGCTAAGATGCTTCTTGTTAACACTCTAAAAGAGCTAGATGGGTTAAGAACCGAATTGTGTTAAAGGTCAACACCGAACTTGCTCTAATGGAGACACGACTTAAGGATCGTCTCAATGCCATGTCTGAAGAGTTTGACAATTCTATATGTCTCAAGCTTGAAGGTCTCAGAACCAGTGAAGCTTCCGTACCGGAACTCTGATTATTGCTTGTGATGGCTCTTTGTTTTTAGAGTTGTTTTTGATTTTGTCTAGTAAATATTCTTTTTCATGTTTTTAGAAGAATAACTAGGGTTTGGAATAGCCATTATTGTGAGTACACATAGCTATGTCCAACGATTTTCATCTTCATCTTCATGTTTTTAGATTTATTTATTTAAATTCTAATATTTTGGAAGATGATTTTTTTGCAATTTTAATCTTTATGATTTTATATATTGCAAATTTTTATGGGATATGTTGTTTACGTCCATGAACCTGTGATTGTCCCATACTTGTTCAAAAGTTATCTCTATTATGTCGATATGAATGTATTGATGGAAGATAGAATGAACTTTTGACATTACAAAAGTTAAAGCCTTTTATGTCATATTTTGATGGCAGAAAGGATAAAACTTTTGTTTACAAGGATTAAGTCTATTATATCTCATTGTGCAAATAGTGATGGAAAATAGAATGAATCCTTGTCTATTCCGCAGTATTGGTCGATCTCCGATCCACATTTTTGTGCAAATACGGTGTTGCTCCGTAAGGTTTCTTGTGTATGAGCATAAACGATTGAGTTGATCATTCTTATGATTAACTTAGTTGTTACTCCGTAAGGTTCCTTATGATTGAGCATGACCGACTAAATTAATCATTTTCTTTTGGTTATTTTAGTCGTTGCTCCGTAAGCTCTCTTATGTCGAGCATGACCAATTGAATTGATCACTTTCTTGTGGTTAATTTAGTTGTGTATTCCGATTAAATTAATCATGGGTTCTCTTGTGGTTATTTCAATTAAATTTTTTGGATTCAAATTCATGTTTTCATGTGGTTTGATTATGTCCAAAGAAATCCTTCTTTTCTTGTGAAAGTAAGGTCGCCTTTGTTGTTCCTTCGAAGATGACATTTTATGGAGGAGAGTTCTTTTTGAACTTGTACTTAATTGCCAAATCTTTGTGGGCAGTGCGGCTGTGGAATATTTAGGGGTTATCTTGTATCTTTATTAACTCCTTGATGAATGCATTTAGCTTCGGCTTTATGATAGCATCTAAATTTGTTGGTATGATTATACACCTTTTGGTCATGAAGTGTCTCTGTGGAAATTTCATTAGGATCCCACTAATTTTCATACCTTTGCCAATTTTATTGACAAAAAGGGGGAGAATTAATATATAGTTCACACTACAAATACATATGGTTTACGGATCATTATGTAAGGGGGAGTGGTTTTCATGTTGAGATATGTATTGACTAAGGGGGAGTGATACATATTACCATAATATTGTTGTCAAACTTGTGATACAACTGAACTTTGATGCTGTGTGATAATACTATGACACTGTATAACAATGATTAAGAGCATTTTGTTTTCTCATTGTTATAGCTACGGATCTTCAACAACTGTGATGCTGAACTTACAACCTTTAGGAACCTGGAGTACTTGGAAGTGACGAAGATTTCGAGTCGCGTTGAAGATGCCAAGGAGATCAAGCATGTGGATGAGAATCTACATTTTTTATCTTTTTTGTAATCCATATGTATTGATAGTTTTGTCACTGAAATTGACAAAGGGGGAGATTGTTAGAGCATTGCTCGGTCGAACTCGCATGCATTGCTATCTCAAGCATGTTTGTCAATGTGAGTGATCAAAACTATAAGTCTTGATTTCTAGCCTATTTATAGATGTCTCGGACTAGGACATAGATAGTGTAGTTCATCTTAGATCTCTCAACGTTCATCTCTTGAAGACGAAGAACAACTAAGGGGAGCTTGTGGAACTTCTTCGACAAAAGGTATGTGGAAACTTGAGCTTATCTATCACTTGTAAAGTCTATTTCTACTATCTCCTATATTGAGACATAAGTCGTGTTACGATATAGTTTTCTCTATACACATTTGAGATTTCGAGCTGAGTATATCTCGCTTACATATTTCTCGAAATATGTGTTGGTAAGCTTTCGCTTCGACCAAGTTCATCTTATATCATGAGAAAATTTCCGAGTAACATCTTACATGGTTTGTGTGATACAATCATTTGATGTAGGCTTGGAAAGTTTCGATAATGATTATTTCAATATCTTGAAAATTGCTTTGATGCTAATAGTGTGTGAAAACGACTATTGTCATTATAGAAGAATGTTTCAATGATTGAAATAAAGAGTTGATGATGTAACCATCTTTGGAAATAAGCATATATAGTGTGTTCGCACATTAGTGTATAAATCCATAAACCGGAAGCCAAGAGTATGCGTATGTGTGTATACGAAATTGGTGAAGGAAACATGTAAAGTATGCGTACCCGTACGCATACTGGCGGAAGTTCTCGAACCGAGAATTTCTGCTGAGTTTGGTTTTTGACAAACTCTTAACTAGTCACCTTAAGTATGCATACTGGCGGAAGTTTTCGTACCGAATTTTTTTGTTGAGTTTGGAAACTTTACAAACTCAAAACCGGTTGCTTAAGTACGCATACCCGTACGCATACTTAAGCAGGTTACTTTGTCAAATAGGTCAGTTATGGACTTAAACATTTAAATCATAAGGAATGCAATCTTTGCAAACCGTGGATATAATGTCCATGATTGATTCAAGTGAGTCAAACCGATTTGGTTTCAATTGTGTTTTCTAAACAATTGAACAACTCTTTAACTAGTTTCATTTGAGTCATTTGAAATAGTTATGGTTAAGATGAATAAGGTTGATATGAGTGTAATCATATGGGTAACCTCGATTAAGTATTTGTGAACCAACCTGGTGTAAACGTTTAGGTACGGTTACATAAACCTAAATGAGGGTACATTTCATTTGTGTGTAACAAGCTAAGTTTGATATAACGGTTGAATCAGGTTTTTCATCTAACGGTGAATATTAAATGCTTTGTTACCAAGGTAACTTGGATTGCAAACCCTGATTTGAAAACTATATAAAGGATAACTCTAGGAACTGGGAAAACTAAACCCCACACCTCTTGTGTGTTACTAGTTGCATAACTAGAGTCGATTCTCCTTTAACCTTAGGTTTCTTCTCGAGACCCTGTAGGTTAACGACTTGAAGACTTTATTGGGATTTTGAAGCCAGACCCAACTATCGTGTTGAGTGCAATTGAAATAATTGGCTCGAGATTTTATATCTCCGATGGGCAAGATAGAAAAGTAACCACAAACAAACTTCGTCTCTTAGTTTGTGATTCCACAATAACTTGTTTCGCTGGTCGATTAAGTTTATTGTGAGGTGATTGATAATACTAGGCTGTTCTTCAGGAATATAAGTCTGGTTTATCAATTGGTTCCTGTTCACCTTGATTTATCAAAAGACGGAACAAAAACTCTTGGGTATTTCTGTGGGATACAAATTTATTCAATCCTATAGAGTTTTCTGTGTGAGACAAATTTGTCAATCAAGTCTTCGACTTTGGGTCGAAGCAACTCTTAGTTATGGGTGGGATCAGCTAAGGGAATCAAGTGCGTAGTATCCTGCTGGGATCAGAGACGTAAGGAGCGCAACTGTACCTTGAATCATTGTGAGATTGATTAGGGTTCAACTACAGTCCACTCCGAAGTTAATTGGTAGTAGGATAGTGTCTGTAGCGGCTTAATACAGTATGGTATTCAATCTGGACTAGGTCCTGGGGTTTTTCTGCATTTGCGGTTTCCTCATTAACAAAATTCTGGTGTATGTGTTATTTATTTTCCGCATTATATTTTGTTATATAATTGAAATATCACAGGTTGTGCGTTAAGATCAATCAATTAGAATATCCAACCTTTGGTTGTTGATTTACATTGATTGACACTTGAACATTGGTTTTTGGTACCGTTCAAGTAACTCCTCTTATATTCAATCAGGCTCGCAGATTTCTATTTGCTGATTGCGGATTGATTTAAGAGTTAGAGATATTAAACTCGTTGATATACTTTATTCTAGATTGAGTCTGACTGTCTAGTTGATTCTCTAGAAAGTGTATTGGAGTAAGTCCTCTCAGATTGCCGAACGAATTGTTGGGTGTGGTTGTTAGACCCCCGCATTTTCACTTAGTTTGATGGTTCATCTGCTCAAATCAGTTCAGAAAGAGCCAATATGACGACACTCAAGATTTTAGCATTTCTGTCACTATATTAGGAGAAAATGAGGGATTGTTTACCCTTTTTATAACTTATCCGAAAGCATGTAAATAATGTTGTAAGAATATTTTTCACTAATCTTAGTCTGCTTTTTATTTCTTAAACTATCCAGGTATCCACAATGTGGGTATCCTAAAATCTATATTAAAAGCTATATATAACTTACTTTGGATTTAGTTTTAGTAAACCACTACTCTGTAGTGGAAAAAAGATCCATGTATGTGAGTACCAACATTATGCTAGGGCTTCGAATATTGGATTTGTTAAATATAACGTATCTCTGAACAAGTCATATCAAATGTCAGGCTAGTTCTCAAAGACATCCTTGTGTTGAGCTAGTTCTCGAATCTATCTTAATGAGAGGCTAGTTCTAAGAACTAGTTTATATACTAGGCCATTTCTAAGAAGGATTCTGAAAACTACTGATTTTCAAAAAAGGGTCGGTTAATTTGGCATTCAGCTATAATATATATATATATATATATATATATATATATATATGTTATAATCTTGAGATATTGTGGATGGTCTTGCATTACATAAATCGTTAAATTTTTACTGTAACGATTCCTGTGAAACTTTACGGCATTTGTTTTTGGATTGCCCAATTATTAACAGAATTTGGTTTGCACTTGACTCAGGTATCTTTAATTTGGTTTGCTCTTGACTCCAGTATCTTTGATTTGGTCATAAATGCAAATTTCTCTGAGTGTTTTATTAATTTGTTTAATGATAACTGTTATCATAGCCCTGGTCATTAGCCTGTGGTTAGATTTATTTGTTTGACAACGTGGAAAATTTGAAAACAAAGATGTAATATTGTGTTTGGAAGGAGTAAACTCAACACACTAAGCTGATTTCTCTAATAAGAAAAGGGATCAGTGAATGGGAAAACTTTCTCATCAAGGGTGCTGAAAGGAATGTACCATCGATTCTTCAGGAAACAAGTTGGAAACTACCTCCCTTTGAATTTGAGAAGATAAAATTTGACGCACAGTTTGGTAAAAAATACTTTTACTATAGGCATAGAACTAACCTAAAGGAATTATGCAGGTGATTACAAAGGAGCATGGGGAGACTCGGTAGAAGCCATAGATAAGGGCCAAGCTGAAGCATTGGCTCTGCCATTGATAAAGGATTAGAGAAAGTTCATTTTGAAGGATAATTAGGAATTTCTTATTTCTTTTTTGTCGATTAATGTATATCTTCCTCAACGAAAAAAAGAGGCAAATCCACGCACGAACCTGTTAGAAAAACATGCTAGAAGAAAAAAACTTATTAGTCATTCTTTTATTACAATTCCAGTTATATGTCTGCACAATCTGGAGATTGATAGAAACAATGTAATCGTTTAATTAGCTTTTAATAAAACCTTTTTTCCTATTAAAAAAAACATGTTTAAACATTTAAATTGTTTTTCATGTGATGTCCCAAGAATTATATAAAATAATAATTACATATATATATATATATATATATATTTTAATTACTAGGAAATATAATAATTATCCTGAAAATTACTATGTGATGTTGTTCGCAACTTTCACATTTTTTTTTTCTGATTCTTTTACATAAATTGGCTCGTCCTTGAGCTTTGCTAGAAATAAGAAGTACAAAATTTTCTAACTTTTGCTAGATGTCCCTTAGAATTGTCATTCTTTTTTTTTTCGATGGCAAGGCCACATCTAAAACCATAGATTTAGGAAGCCATGAACCCTTTTTGGAAGCGGTGGGTTCATGGCTGAATTCCATGGACCAATGAAAAAGAGCAAGATGTAATGGGGGAAAAGTTTTAGGACATAAAAATAAGAATACATCTAACATTTTATGATTTTTTTTCCCTAAAGATGTGTAAAACTAAAATGTCACAGAACGCACAGTATGTTAGAGCATTGCTCGGTCGAACTCGCATGTGTTGCTATCTCAAGCATGTTTGTCAATGTTAGTGATCAAAACTATACGTCTTGATTTCTAGTTTACTTATGGCTAAGTCTCGCTATAGGATAGTTAGGAATAGTTGAGATCCAGACTCCATGGCGATTATCTTACGAAGACAAAGAACTACTCAAGGAACCAGTGGAACTTCATCCGACCAAAAGGTATGTGGAGACTTGAACTCATCTATCACTCAAAGTCTATCTACTCTATCTCCTACTCTTGAGACAAAAATCGTATAATATATGATAGTTTTCATACATACACATTTGTTATTTCGAGCCGAGTTTACTCGCCTATATTTTTCTCGAAATATGTGTTGGTAAGATTTTGCTTTAACCATTTTCATCTTTACACGTGACGAAAGTCATGATGACGTTTCAATCTAAAAAATAGCTTTGATGACGATAGTCGATTCTTTATGTCTAACGACTATTATAACATTATAGAAGAATGTTTCAATGATTGAAATGTAGAGTTGAGATTACGTAACCAACTGTGGATATAAGCATATATAGTGTGTTCGCTTATTAGTGTATAAATCCATGCGCCGAAAACCAAGTGCGCGCATATGTGTGCATGCGGTATTGGTAAAGGAGACAGGTTAGGTACGCGTACCCGTACGCGTACTGGCGGAAGTTTTCATATCGAAAATTTCTGTTGTAGTTTGTGAAGTTTGCAAACGGAAACACCAGTCACCCTAGGTATGCGTACCCGTACGCGTACCCACGAAAGTTTTCAAACCGAAAATTTCTCCGGAGTCACTAGTAGAAAAATGACATTTGGCGACAAGTATAAACTGTTGATGTACTATTTCTGTAACAATTTTATTTTTTTCTGCGGTGTTACTAAAGCCCCTGTTACGAAAAGTTTATAAAAACTGTTACAGAATGGTTCTTGAAAAACATTGCATAAATTTTAAAACTGTTATTCATGTCTACCTTCCACAACAGTTTGCACAAATTTATGTTACCAAATAGTTACTACGGTAACTGTTTCTGTAAAAACCATTACAATTGACAGTTTATTGTAACATATTTAACAACAAACTGTTGCTACTATTAGAGCTATCATAACAGATTTTTCTTAAACTGTCATCGTACTCCTATTACAATGACATCTTTTTACGAAACTGTTACTATATTTTGGGTAAAAGTAACATATGATTTTATAAAGTGTCATTATATGTCACTTTAAACGGGTAGACCCGATGGTTTCAGATAGGTGAAGATATGGGCTTAGATTATTGGTTGAGAATTTTTTATGGGAGACCCAATGGCTTCAAATCTGTTTGGGTGCAGGTCTAGACCGAGGTTATTATTTAGGAATAATTAAAATATTGCACAAATATACTGCCATATAAATTAATGTATTCTTAATGCTTTAAGATTATTTATAAAATCAAATAAGTTAAATGCCAACATCTAAAAGAAATGATAACATTTGATCTGGGGAAAGGAAAAACACCAAAAAAAGAAGAAAAAAGTGAAAAAATAATCTTAAAAGAAAGCATCTTGTGCGTAATTAACTCATATTTTCCATTCCATTGTTCTCCTTTATACATGGTGTGTAATTGTTAAGTGTTTATGTACTTCCATCATATCTCCCTTGTGATACTTTTTTCTTGAAAGTAGTTACCTTTGCACAATTTCCTTCATGAAGTTTTTCGGGTTATCCTTGCACAAGTTCTTCCATGAAGTTTTTCGACTTGACCTGTCAAATATAAATCAAGTTATATCCTAAATATCTAGCTACCTGTGTGATCTGTTGCATGTCTAACTGCAATAACAACTCAAAGTTCATGCAAAATGCAATTATGTGGATACAACCTCATACAGTTCTTAAGCCACATATTTAAATTACATAAAACATTTCAAGAACATAACCATACCTTCAAGGAGCAGCAAAATACAACACCTTCCTATTTGACCCGAGTATATCTGCCCCAAAGTGGAAAATGGAACATATTTTCGATTAGAAAACAAGTAAGTTAGGGGGAAATCTAACTAAGGAAGTGGATCAACAATGGTATTTCAAGTGACTTTCCTGTAATTCTGGTAGATCCATTGAGCAAGATCAGTAGGAGCTTTGATAGAGGCAATAGATAGCTTTGGCCCCACTTAGAGTCCTAGACCAGAAGGATGAGATCACACTTCCTACATATTACCTTAGTTATGAAAAAATTCCGCATAGTAAACAAAAAAAAAAAAAAAAATTATGACCTCAACTGTTCTTGTACCCAATGGTATGAAGTGAAACCCATTAGCTAGAAGTGGAGTATCATCTGGAACCAGAATCATTTGATTAGTAAGAGTGAAAACAAGCTCAGTACCAGCTGCATACATTACATAAAACAAGCTTGTGTAATTAGTGAACCAACTGATCAGAGAAAAACCAAGAAAAGCTAATGATTTTTATTGTCTAATACCTTTTGTGTCTAGTACCTTCTCGTAACTGGCAACATTAATGTAGTCTCCATCTTCTTACAAAGGAAAAGTGAATAATGTCTTAACTAACCACAAGGATCTTTACACCATAAAACAAGCAAATACAACATATCAAGATCAAATGCTGAGAATATCAGTTAAGTATTTATCTTAATATTCAACATGCAATTACTGATGCTTGGGCTAACTAGATCCGTGACTATAAGTATAAATATGATTCCTCATGGTAGTTAAATTATACTCAGAAATTAACTTGTGATTTTTAATCGAACGTACGAACTTGAGAAATCCCAATGGTTACACTGGACAAGGTAGTTTCATATTAGAACCAATTTTATAAGTTGCTCATAAGCTGGTAGCCAACAGTGGTAATACTATCTGGGATCAACAACACGCAACAAAACATTGTATAACGTTTATAGGGTAGTAATAACTAAAAACGTTCAACAATAACTGGCAAATACTACAACCAAGGAGTTCTGCATCCCAGAACCTTGTTCAACCACATAATTTAAAGGGAGGGCTACAAAATTGTTAAGCCAAACATTTATGTTCCTGGGTTTGACGGTTCCAATTATATAAAACCATGAAGTTATGCATGTATTTTAATGACAAATAAATGTAATACAATGAGTCATATCATAAACTGGAAGCTTATAGGATCATATCTCATATTATTGACTCAGTGCAGAAGATCAAAAGAAATCAAAGAACAAACTTTCGTCACCTCATGATTATTACTGCATTTCATATTTATTAACTTCCTAGTTTCCTCCTATTCAAATATAAGAATCTAATCTGTGCTCATCATTAATGGATATATCACCATTTGTTTCCCGTGTTGTAAAGCAGAAAATCTCCATGTGACACCTAAAAAACTCCAAAATTTCCTGCCAACTTCAAAAAGTAAATTAACTTACAAGATGAGGGCCGATTCCACATGAGATACCGCCATCCATCGTACTAGATTTGTGAGCATCCTTGCCTGCTAAATTTTATTCGGTATATTTATTTCAGAATCTTACGGAGCACTGAATTCACAGGATTTCAGAATATAACAGAGAAACTCTATATCCTGGTTCTTACCTTCATCCAGATTCACTATCCCTTTGAGTGGTTCGACAGAACTCAGAATAAAATTAAACCAAATCCATATCATAGTATTAATCTTTATATTTTAACCTAAATTGAACCCCCCCCAAAAAAAAAAAAGAAAGAAAAGAAATCAAACGTTAACGAAACCTAGGGTTCAATTTTGAATTTCAAACAAAATCGAGAACCAGGAACACACAATATATTAAAGAAGAATACATACCTAATTATCACCTATTTATCCACCTACTCATTGATTTTGATCAAAACTGATCAAAAGATTTCGTTTCTGTGGTGACTGAACTGGAGGTTAGAGAAACATATAAAGAATGAGGAGAATGAGAAGAAGGTGGTGCTAGACTGGTGAACGGGGATGAGGGTGGTGATGCTGGGAAGACGGAGGATGGTGGCGGAGTTGTGAAGATTTCGAAGGAGGTGGTGTTTTTGCTTCTGTTGAAAAGAACAATGAAATAGGGAAATAGGTCTAGGGTGGGGGTAATCTAACTTTCCTTCTCTATTTTCCCGATCGAATCTTCACATACGGCATCAAATCTCTCTTATTCCATACGATCCGGGATAGCGGGGGGAGATCTTGTGCAACAAGATGAAACCAAGAAGTGAACTGCGATGCACTAGTCTAGAACCCAATTTTTCTTCTTCAGCTTGGTGCTGTTGAGCAGAAAACCTCGTCTGCTTCGTTAATTTTTCCGAACTGGCTGCCCTGATAACTAGTTATGACGCACACTATCTCAGATAAATAGTGACAGTTGGTCTCAAAATATGTGAAGATAATGTGAACTACGGTGACATATTAAATCCGTTACCGTAATATAATGTATAGTCACAGTTGTTTCAAGAACAGTTACAGTAGACAACTTAGATGACAGTTTTAAAATGTTATCATATGGTACCTAAAAACGGAAGCTTTCTGTAACAGTTCTTACATGAACTGTTACTATTATTCAACAACTTAATATTTAGTAACAGGTAATTTCCGAACTGTCACCTTACAAAAGGTTGAACTGTTACCAAAAGTCATTTTTCTACTAGTGAGTTTCCAAACTCAAGTCTAGTTGCTATGGTACACGTACCCGTACGCGTACCTAAGCTGGTTATATTTCTCAAATCGGTAGTTTCATGAACTTAAACAATAAATCAATAAGGAATGCAATCTTTGCAAACCGTGGCTATATTGTTCAAGAATTGATTCAAGGGAATCAAACCGATTTTGTTTCAATTGTGTCTATGTATAAAGATCTAAGCAATTGAACAACTCTTGAACTAGTTCTTATGAGTCATTTGAATTAGTTACGAGAAAGCTGAATACGGTTAATATGGAAGTGCTCATATAGATAACCATTGGTTAACTATTTGTGAACCAACTAAGTGTACACGTTTAGGTACGGTTACTCAAACCTAAATGAATACATTTCATTTGTGTGTGTGACAAGCTAAGTTTCGATCTAACGGTTGAAAGATATTAGCTTGGATAAATCAGGTTTTTCATCTAACAGTGAATATTGAATGCTTTGTTACCAAGGTAACTTGGATTGCAAACCCTGATTTGAAAACTATAAAAGGGAGACGTCTAGCAACTGGAAAAACTAATCCCTACACCTCCTGTGTGATACTAGTTGGTTTCCTAGAGTCGATTCTCCTTTAACCGTAGGTTTATTCTCGAGATCCTGTCGGTTAACGACTTAAAGACTTCATTGGGATTGTGAAGCCAGACGAAACTACTTCTCTTGTAGTTGAGCGATCTGATCTTGCCATTTTCTATCGTACGAGTTCAATTGCAAGATTGGCTTGAGATTATATCTCCGATAGGGCAAAGATCAAAAGAACTCACAAACATCTTCGTCTCATCGTTTGTGATTCCACAATATCTAGTTTCGCTACCATACGATTTAGATTATTGTGAGGTGATTGATAATACTAGGCTGTTCTTCGGGAATATAAGTCCGGTTTATCAATTGGTTTCTGTTCACCTTGATTTTATCAAAAGACGAAACAAAACTTGTAGGTTTATCTGTAGGAGACAGATTTATCTATTATCATAGACTTTTCTGTGTGATACAAATTTGTTTATTAAAGTCTTCGATTTTGGGTCGTAGCAACTCTTGGTTGTGGGTGAGATCAGCTAAGGGAATCAAGTGAGTAGTATCCTGCTGGGATCAGAGACGTAAGGAGCACAACTGTACCTTGAATCAGTGTGATATCGAGTAGGGTTCAGCTACAGTCCAGACCGAAGTTAGTTTGTAGTAGGCTAGTGTCTGTAGCGGCTTAATACAGTGTGGTGTTCAATCTGGACTAGGTCCCGGGGTTTTTCTGCATTTGCGGTTTCCTCGTTAAATTTTTTTTTGGTGTCTGTGTTATTTCTATTCCGCATTATATTTTGTTATACAATTGAAATATCACAGGTTGTGCGTTTGTATCAATTAATTGTAAAATCCAACCTTTGGTTGTTGATTGGAAATTGATTGATCCTTGGATATTGGTCTTTGGTACCATCCAAGTTTATTATCCTTGTATTTGATAAAGACTCGCAAATTCTTATTTGCTTGAGTAAAGATTAAATAAAGTGAGAGAGATATTAACTCCTCAATTTTCGTGCTTCCCTCACCATATACATAACATGGCATTCCTTGGTGAGGATGCATTTAAAACACACTCAAGTTGTGTTGAGGTGAACAATGTCTTGCTCACCACAAGTGACTTTTGGATTATCATGAAAGAGATCACTTTTAGAACCTTTCACATCCAAATCCATCTTTCCAAAGAACGCTTTAAGTTCTAACATCATGGATACTGCCTTCTCCATAGTCATGGAATTTTCTGGGAGATCATTCCTTTTCACACTCAAAGTGTCATTGATTTTCTTTGGAACCCACTTATGAGTGAGTTTAGAAACAACCGGAACCTTTTTCCCGTTATTCTCTTCAAGATTTCTCGAAAGAGGATTGGATTGACTATTCTTTTGCAAGTTAGTCTTTCTCCAACTGGGAACATCGGATCTTATCTTCGTCTTTACGAAGTTATCCTTTTGATAACCATTACGATTGTGAAAAGGATTCGTATGACGTTTATAGGAAAAAATAGGTTTATCACAACACTGATCCCTTTTCCTAAAGGTTGGACAGTTACAACCTGTAGCATTAAGGGGAATAGCCTTAACATATGATCTTGGTTTCACAACTTCTTGTGATGCCCAAACAAGAACATCATGAAGTTTCTCATTCCTTATACGGAAACGATATCTCCTTTCCAGGTGACCTTTATTTCCCCAATAACGGCAAACATAAGGAATGTTCTTACCTCGATCCGTATGTTCTGACTTTGGAGGTTGATATACTTTGCTCTTTCGAACCTTAACTGCCGGTGAAGGTATTTCACTTTTACCATCAGTGGAAACCTTTTGTCGAGAAGAATCACTAGCCTTGACAAATTTTACCTCTTTGCTAATACTTGGAGTATCTATTCTCTTATAGCCCAATCCTCGTGTATCACGATGATTTTTACTTGCTCCTAGCATAGTGGTTAATTTTCTTGAGGTATTGAACTTTTTCAAGTCATCTTACAACATCTTGATTTTATCAAGAGCAGCAGCTAAATCATCCTCAAGGCGTTTTTCTCGAGCGAGACAAGCACTTTCTCTGTCATCAAAACTAATTTGTTGAGAGTTAAACCTTGCTTCAGATTCTGCAAGTTTCTCTTCCAACAAAAAATACTTTTGATAAAGATTATCACATTCAAGTGACTTCATACGTAGGTTTTCCTCAGAATCCTTGAGAATCGATTCGTTAGAACGATTCTAAAAATAAACACCTGCGTAACATCTTCTCAATTTCTTGTTTTCTCGACAGAGAGGAGTCAGAAGAGGTGAGACATGAGAGTTGTAATTTTCTTCATATTCCACGAATCCAAAAACTTAACATACTTTGAGACTTCCTCATCAAAATCTCTATCAATATCTGAATCACCTTCATCAGAAAGTTCATCCAACTGTTCTTCTAGGAGAGTTTCCCAATCAGCAGTTTTTACATCAGGAGAATGTTTAGATATTGACTTAGATGTGACAGTTCTCTCAGGTGAATCCAAGCTTTTAGAATCATCTGGTAATTTCTGAACTGGTACGTTATTAGAGATAGACTCGTCCATAATCAGATCGCTACAAACACAGACTTATAAGGTCTTTCACGTGTTTTCCTGCTCTGATACCAATTGAAAAAGCGGGGGTACAACAACCACACCCAATATTTCGCTTAGCAATCTGTATGGACAAACTCCAATATACTTTCTAGAGAATCAACTAGACAGTCAGACTCAATCTAGAGAAAAGTAAATTGAGGAGTTAATATCTCTCTCACTTGGTTTGATCTTTACTCAAGCAAATAAGAATTTGCGAGTCTTTATCAAATACAAGGATAATAAACTTGGATGGTACCAAAGACCAATATCCAAGGATCAATCAATTTCCAATCAACAACCAAGGTTGGATTTCACAATTGATCGATACAACGCACAACCTGTGATATTTCAATTATATAACAAAATATAATGCGGAATAGAAATAACACATAAACCATAATTTTGTTAACGAGGAAACCACAAATGCAGAAAAACCCCGGGACCTAGTCCAGATTGAACACCACACTGTATTAAGCCGCTACAGACACTAGCCTACTACAAACTAACTTCGGTCTGGAATGTAGTTGAACCCCAATCAATCTCACATTGATTCAAGGTAAAATTGCGCTCCTTACGTCTCTGATCCCAGCAGGATACTACGCACTTGATTCCCTTAGCTGATCTCACCCACAACTAAGAGTTGCTACGACCCAAAGTCGAAGACTTGATTGACAAATCTGTCTCACACGGAAAAGTTTACAGAATAGATAAATTTGTCTCCCACAGATAAACCTACAAGTTTTTTGTTACGTCTTTTGATAAATCAAGGTGAACATGAACTAATTGATAACCCAGACTTATATTCCCGAAGAACAACCTAGTATTATGAATCACCTCACAATAATCTTAGTCGACGCGGCGAAAGAAGATATTGTGGAATCACAAACGATGAGACGAAGATGTTTGTGATTACTTTTCTATCTTTCCTATCGGAGATAAAGATCTAAAGCCAATCGTTACGATTGTGCTCAACACGATATAATCAGCAAGATCAGATCACACAACTACAAGAAAGTAGTATCGGTCTGGCTTCACAATCCCAATGAAGTCTTTAAGTCGTTAACCTGGTTTTTAAGAAGAAACCAAAGGTTAAAGGAGAATCGAATCTAGCTAATACAACTAGTATCACACAGGAGGTGTGGGGATTAGGTTTTCCATTTGCTGGAGTTCCCCCTTATATAGTCTTTCAAATAAGGGTTTGCAATCAATGTTAGCTTGGTAACAAAGCATTCAATATTCACCGTTAGATGAAAACCTGATTAGATTCAAGATAATATCTTTCAACAGTTATATCGAAAACTTAGCTTGTTACACACAAATGAAATGTACTATTTTGGGATTATGTAACCGTACCCAAACATGAACATTTGTTGGTTCATCAATAGTTAACCAATGGTTAGCCATATGAGCACTTTCATATCAACCATGTTCTTATTCACCATAACTAGTTCAAATGACTCAAATGAACTAGTTAGAGAGTCGTTCAATTTTAAGGAAATTTTATGTAACTACACAAGACACAATCGAAGCAAAAACGATTTGATTCACTCAAACCGGTTCATGAACTATATAGCCACGACTTGCATTTAGCATTCCTTAGTTAATATGAATAAGTTCACAAACAATCGTTTTTAGATATAACCAAATCAAGTTCGCAAACTTAGTTCCGTACTTAGGTCTCGGAAGGAGTTCACAAACTCCATCATATATTCTCGGGTCGAGAACTTCCGTTAGTTCGCGGACTTAGCTCACGCCACTATTATGGTTCTCTTGATCAACAAAGTTCGCAAACTTCGGTTCAAGGAAAAATGACTTATACATATATGTGTTACCACACAATGCTTATATCCATCATTGGTTATATAATCTAAACTCTCATTTCAATCATTGAAACATTCTTAGAGGACGTTATTATATAGTTGTTGTTCACAAACTATTTTTCGTCAAAGTAAGCAATTTTCAAAGTTATTGAAACGTATCATGACTTTCGTCACTAGGTAAAGATGAACTTGGACAAAGCAAAAGCTTACCAACACATATTTCGAGAAATAGATAGGCGAGATAAACTCGGCTCGAAATAGCAAATGTGTATAATCAAAGTCTATATAGCAAAACCACTTTTGTCTCAAAATAGGAGATAAAGTAGATAGACTTTTGAGTGATAGATAAGTTCAAGTCTCCACATACCTTTTAGTCTATGAAGATCCACCAGTTCCTTGAGTAGTCCTTCGTCTTGTATGATGATCACCATGGAGTTCTTGAGCTCAACTACACTTTCTATCCTAGTCCGAGACTCAGCTATAGTAGACTAGAAATCAAGACTTATAGTTTTGATCACTAACATTGAAAAACATGCTTGAAATAGCAACGCATGCGAGTTCGACCGAGCAATGCTCTAACAATGGGTATATGTTGTTAATGGCTATGATGCTCCCATTGTTGCAGTAAGTAACGTTAATGTTCCAAAAAATATTGGCGAATACGATGCTGCTGAGATACTTGATGCAAAGCAAATCTCCGACGGTTTGAATTCCATCATACATGCCATTACCCCAAATCTTCAACACCATGTGTCAAATTGCACTAGGTCTAAAGATGCGTGGGATATCTTAAAAACCGTATTCGAAGGAAATACTAGTGAAATGGAAGCTAGGCTTCAAAACCTTAATTCCGATTGGGAAAACCTTTGTATGGCAGATGAAAATTCATTTGATGAGTTTAATCACAAAGTGTCTGAAATTGTTAATGCATCTTTTGCATTGGGTAAGACTATTCCTGAAAAGTACATTGTGATGAAAATTCTCAGATCACTGCCATCTAGATACGATTCTAAGAAGCATGCCATCATTGAGGGGAATAACCTTGATAACCTTTCCAGAAATACGCTGGTTGGGAAGCTTAAGATCTTTGATCACGAACATTCGTCCAAATCAAAGGATGTTGTGTTCAAAGCACTGAAAGACACAAAATTACTTGATAAAAGTAAAAATGTGTACATATCTGAAGATGATCACTCTGAGATGGATTCATTAGATGAAGATCTTGAAAAATCAGTCTCGATGATCATAAGATAGTTTAGATATCTTCTGTTGAAGAGAAGTAAACGGTTCTCCAGAGATAAGCCTAAAGCATCAGTCAAACCTCATAATCGTATTCCTCCTAAAAACAGGGACACAGATGAAACTGATGACGAGGATATGCCTCAGTACTTTAAGTGTAAAGTATTTGGTCATTTTGAAAACGAGTGCCCAAATCGTAGAAAATACAATGGGAACAAAGGTCTTACTACGACACTTGATGAGATGTCTGACAATTATGATTCTGATGAAGACAAAAAATCAAGTGTTGCTCTTCTATGTAAAAATATTGATTTTGATAATTGTAGCAATACATACATAAATCTTGATAATCTTTTAGAAGAGAGCCCAATCAAGATGAAAGAATCAATTGAACTCTCTGTTGGAAACCCTTTGTTTAATGTTTCAGGATCTACTTTGTGCCTAGCAACTTGCGTTTCAAAGGCGCCTGAATCATCTTTTGCATTGACATGCTCCTATTGTTCTCTCAAGGAGCATGATTTTTCAAAGTGTTTCAAGTACAAACACAAGATGAGATATGTCAACAAGCTTCAATGAAGAGAAGATCGTCTAGCCACCAAGCTTAAACTCGCGGAGAAAACATCTGAGGTATGTAAGATCTTATCTTCCTCGAAGAGATTAGTTTCCAAAGATAGAACTAGGACATTAGAGAAGAAAACATGGTCTAATCATACGGAAAGGCAGGCTTCCATGAATTCCAACCAAAAGGGTCATGATGGACAAATTGTTGTTCACCACAGCACAACTTGATTGTGTTGTAATGTGCATCTTGTCTTATGCGCCTGTTCAAAAGAGACAAGATCTTGCACACCTCGGGATTTAAAATAAAAAAAATTATTAGATAGTTTTTTGTTTTGTTTTCTAGCTTTGTGTTGCTTGGTTTTAATTTGGAATTCCTTCATATCACTGTTGATATTGAAAAGGACTTGTTTTCCAAAAGAAGAGGGTTATTATCGACAACTCTACTCTTTATAGGGTTGAGAGTTGAACGTGTACGAACTTATTTAAAGGTTTCGAAACCCTACATTCCTTTTTCCTTCTCTGATACTCTTTATATCTTAAGACTGCTTGTTGAGTTTTGATTGTGAATTCCTCTCACAAAACCGTGCTTTCATGGAAACTCCAAGCATCATGTCTTCTGATGGAAAAGATGTCAATATGATTGTTAAGCCATCAATCACTAAGGAAAAAGAGAAATCTCAATTGCCTCCAACTTTAAAAAAAAAAAAAAAAGAAGGAATGAGAGAAAGCCAAGAGTTGTTCCTTCAAACTCTCAGAAGTTTTCTGATGTTCTTGAAGAGTTGAAGCTGGAAAGAAAAGAGATTCATCAAATAAAGGCTTGTGTTTTAAGATCATTGGAAATTCAGAAGGCCCTGGTTCGACATCATCAGCCAAGAAGGTTTATTGGTATTGACTCCTTCCTCCATGAACCATATGTTCCAATGGCTGTTCACGACGTTTATCGGGGACGACAAGGAATTTTTCAAAGATCTTAATGTCTAGTAAATCTTCTTTTTTCGTGTTTTTTTTAGAAGAATAACTAGAGTTTGGAATAGCCGTTATTGTGAGTACACATCGCTATGTCCAACGTTTTCATCTTCATGTTTTTAGATTTATTTATTTAAATTCTAAAGGTATTTTGGAAGATGATGATTGCAATTTTAATCTTTATGGTTTTATATATTGCAATATGTTATGGGATGTGTGTGTTTGCGTCTGAAAAAGCGGGGGTCTAACAACACCACTCAATATTTCGCTTAGCAATCTGTATGGACAAACTCAAATATACTTTTAAGAGAATCAACAAGACTCAATCAATTAAAATTATATCAACGAGTTTATATCTCTCTCTTGATTTGATTTCCTCAAACAGAAACTGCGAGTACTAATCAAATACAAGGAACAACTTGGATGGTGCCAAAGACCAATATCCAAGTGTCAATCAATATCAATCAACAACCGTTAGGTCGGATTCTCCAATTGATTGATCTAACGCACAACCTGTATTATTTCAATTATAAAGATAAAACAATATATGCGGAAATTGAAATAACACAGACACCAGAAATTTTGTTAACGAGGAAACCGCAAATGCAGAAAAACCCCGGGACCTAGTCCAAATTGAACACATACTGTATTAAGCCGCTACAGACACTAGCCTACTCCAAGCTAACTTAGGACTGGACTGTAGTTGAACCCCAATCAGTCTCCCACTGATCCAAGGTACAGTGGTACTCCCTACGCCTCTGATCCCAGCAGGATACTGCACACTTGATTCCCTTAGAAGATCTCACCCACAACTAAGAGTTGCTACGACCCAAAATCGCAGGCTTGACAATAAACAAATTTGTCTCACACAGACAAGTCTATCAAAGGATCAATCTGTCTACCACAGAAAAACCCTAAAGTTTTTGTTCCGTCTTTTGATAATAATCAAGGTGAACAAGAACCAATTGATAATTCAGTCTTATATTCCCGAAGAACAGACTAGATTAATCAATCACCTCACAACAATCTTAATCGTATGGTAGCGAAACAAGATGTTGTGGAATCACAAAAAATGAGACGAAGATGTTTGTGATTACTTTTTATATCTTGCCTATCGGAGATATCAAATCTCAAGCCAATCAATCTGATTGTACTCGTACGATAGAAGATGCAAGATCATATCACACAACTACGATAAAAGTAGTATCGGTTTGGCTTCAGAATCCCAGTGAAGTCTTTAAGTCGTTAACCTGGTTTTAGAAGAATAAAACCAAAGGTTAAAGGAAAACCGACTCTAGTATGAAAACTAGTATCACAAGTAAGGTGTGGGGATTAGTTTTGCACAATACTAGATGTCTCCTTTATTTAGTCTTTCAAATCAGGGTTTTGCCTTGGTAACAAAGCAATCAATATTCACCGTTAGATGAAAACCTGATTTAGATTCAAGATAATATTTCTCAACCGTTAGATCAAAAACTTAGCTTGTTATACACAAATGAAATGCACGCTTCTAGGTTTGTTAACCGTATCCAAACGTGAACATTGTTGGTTCAACAATAGTTATACAAAAGGTTAGCCATATGAGCATTCAATATCAACCATGTTCTTCTTCACAATAACTAGTTCAAATGACTCAAATGAACTAGTTAGAGAGTTGTTCAATTGCAAGGAAATATTATGTAACTACACAAGATACAATTGAAGCAAAGATGATTTGATTCACTTGAATCGGTTCATGAAATTTTATAGCCACGGTTTTCAAACTGCATTCCTTAGTCTTTTTAAAGTTTAAGTTCAGAAATCATCTTCAGATATATAACCTTCTTAAGTTCGCACACTAGGTTCGCGGACTTAAGCAACCGGCAGAGTTTACAAACTCCAGCAGGAAATCTCGGCAAGAGACCTTCTGCCGGTTCGCGGACTGGTTTCTCGGACTGGTATTCACGCAACTAGTTTGTCAACTCCAGCAGAATTTCTCGGGATGAGAAGTTCGGCAGTTCGCGGACTTCGCAACAAGCCATTCTTCTGGTTTCTCTTGATCAACAAAGTTCGCAAACTTTGGTTCAAGGAATAGAACTTATACATAAATGTGTTTCCACAACAATGCTTATGTCCATCATTGATTATGTAATCTAAACTCTCATTTCAATCATTGAAACATTTTTAGAGGACGTTAAATAGTTGTTACACCATTTCTCGTCAAAGCAATTTTCAAGACGATTGAAACATATCATGACTTTCGTCACTAGGTAAAGATAAACTTGGACGAAGTGAAAAGCTTACAAACACATATTTCGAGATATAGATAGGCGAGGTATACTCGGCTCGAAATACCAAATGTGTATAATCTAAGTCTATATATATAGCATACGAATTTTTGTCTCAAGAAGTAGGAGATAGAGTAGATAGACTTTTGAGTGACAGATAAGTTCAAGTCTTCACATACCTTTCTGTCGAGAAGTTCCACCGGTTCCTTGAGTAGTTCTTCTACTTGTATGATGAATCGCCATGAAGTCCTTGAGCTCAACTACACTTTCTATCCTAGTCCGAGACTTAGCTATAATAGACTAGAAATCAAGACTTATATTTTTGATCACAAACATTGACAAACATGCTTGAGATAGCAACGCATGCGAGTTCGACCGAGCAATGCTCTAACAACGTCCGTGAACTATTATTGTCCCATACGATGTCAAAAGCTATCTCTTTTATATGTCGATATGCAAGTATTGATACAAGATTGATAAACTTTTGGCAAACAAAAGTTAATCCTATTATGTCAATTTTTGATGGAAGAAAGGTTAAAATCTTTTGTTAACAAAGATTATTCCTATTATAAGTCGTTATGAAAATAGTGATGAAAATAGAATGAATCTTTGTATATGCCGCAGTATTGATCTTTCCCTGATCCATATTTTATGTGTATACTACAATGCTCCATAAGGTTTTCTTGTGTTGAGCATAAAACGATTGAGTTGATCATTCTTTTATGGTTAACATAGTCGTAGCTCCGTAAGTTCTCTTATGTCGAGCATGTTCAATTAAATTGATCACTTTTGTGTTTAATTTGATTGAGTATTCCAATTAAATTAATCATGGGTTTACTTGTGGTTAGTTTAATTGAGAATTTTGGATATAGAAAATCATTTCATTATGGTTTTTGGTGTCCAATAGAATCCTTCTTTTCTTGTAAAAGTAAGGTCGCTCTTGTTGTTCTCTCGGGAATGACATCAAATGGGGGAGAGTTCTTTTGAACTTGCGCTTAATCTCCATATCTTTGTGGAGTGTGCGGTTGTCGAATTATTCAGGGGTTATCTTGTATCTTTATAAACTCCTTGATGAATGCATTTAACTTCGGCTTTATGATTGCATCTAAATAAGTTGATATGTACTTTTCTTTGGTCTTGAAGCGTCTTCGTGGAAATTTCATTAGGATCCCGTTTTCGTACCTTTGCCAATTTTATTGACAAAAAGGGGGAGAATTAATATGTTGTTCACACTACAAATACATATGATTTACGTGTTTTACGGGTCATTATGTAAGGGGGAGTGGTTTTCATGTTGACACGAAAGTATTGACTAAGGGGGAGCGATACATATCACCATAGTATTGTTGTCGAAGTTGTGATATAATAACTTTGATGATGTGTAATAATAATATGACACTGTATAACAATGATCGAAAGATTTTGTTTTCTTATTATTATGGATACGGAACTTCAACAACTATGATGCTGAATTGAACAAGTTTTATCTATTTTGTAATCCATATGTATTGATAGTTTTGTCACTAAAATTTACAAAGAGGGAGATTGTTAGAGCATTGTTCGTTCGAACTCGCATGCGTTGCTATCTCAAGCATGTTTGTCAATGTTAGCGATCAAAACTATACATCTTGATTTCTAGTTTATTTATGACTAAGTCTCGGTCTAGGATAGTTAGGAATAGTTGAGCTCCAGACTCCATGGCAATTATCTTACGAAGACCAAGAACTACTCAAGGAACCAGTGGAACTTCATCCGACCAAAAGGTATGTGGAGACTTGAACTCATATGTCACTCAAAAGCCTATCTACTCTATCTCCTACTCTTGAGACAAAAGTCGTATAAGTATGATAGTTTTCATACATACACATTTTCTATTTCGAGCCGAGTTTACTCGCCTATCTTTTTCTCAAAATATGTGTTGGTAAGCTTTTACTTTAACCATTTTCATCTTTACCCGTGACGAAAGTCATGATGACGTTTCAATCTTGAAAATAGCTTTGATGACGATAGTCGATTCTTTATGTCTAACGACTATTATGACATTATAGAAGAATGTTTCAATGATTGAAATGTAGAGTTGAGATTATGTAACCAACTATGGATATAAACATATATAGTGTGTTCGCACATTAGATGTAGGATCCAAATATCGCACAATAATAAGATCTCGCGAGAATATAGGGAAGCTTGCGAGAGAACGTAGCATGTGTGCAAATTAGATCCAACGTGAGCCTGCGAGAACATCGCACGGTGATTCCGAAATTAGGGAAAATGTTAGTTGTATCCCACCACATATGAGCTGTCATCCACTATATAAATATCTATATAAAGAGAAAGGTAGGAGAGAGAAAAGTAACTTGTATTATTATTATTATCTTCTTATTCTTTTCCAAAAACCAGAGAGAGAGAGCTCCAAATACTCATTAATGGAGTCTCAATGTAATTCATATGTAATTCAATGATCATAGTGAAACCTAACCCCGTGGATGTATATCAAATTGATCGAACCACATAAATCTTATGTCTTATTTTCTATTTTCATTATCTTTATCTTTATTTTCATATCAAATAAATTAGATCTAGGAATCATAGTCATGATAATACAAGGGGTGTGTTGTAGGATTTCCTGCAACTACATAATGGCGCTAGAAACAGGGAACGAGTAAAGGATTTATCCTTCCTGTAACTTGTTGATTCAAGAAATTTTCATGAAGATTAGCTATTGTTCATATTTTTCTAGATCTACAAAATTTAGGTTCAAAAATGGAAATTTTATGGAAGAAATCACACTTTCAGGGAGTAAACATCATCAACAATTCAAAGACATGGAAAGAGTGAGAGAAAAAATTAGTTGTTGTGGTGAAATTTAAGGAGAAAATGGAAGTTTCAGTGGAAGATTTTCATCTTCAGGAGAAGAAGGCAAATGTGAAAGAAGTTAAGGAAGGACGAAAAAAAAAAGAGGCAGATGCTGCAATTTCTAGCACAAACAGAAATTCGCACAGATGGTTTGAGCTGGAGCGAGTAAGCGATAGGTCACGGGTTCGAATTTCGCAAAGACACAGATTTTTCATTTTCTTCTCATTTGCATGGGAGAATAAAAGAATAAGAGAAAAACATTGTGCATTTATTTCGCAAAGAGATTCTTGAGCAGTTGGTCAAGAGAACAATATGTACGTTCGTGGTCGCAAGTTCGAATTTCCCTACGAGCATAGTTTTCTTCTTTTTACAGACAGCGAAAAAATGAATAATTTCGCAATATTGTTTCATTAGTTCGCAAACAAGATGTAGCACAGTTGGTCAAGCTTCGCTAGAGTGAGTTGTAAGACTCGAGTTCGAATCCCTCATCAAGCTTAATTTTTCGCACATTTTTGAAATCCTAAAGGCGAAGAAATGGAATAAAGTACATCATTGTGTGTTTCTTTCGCAAGCAACAAGTAGCGCAGATGGTTAGAGAAGGAGTATGCAAACTAGAGGACATGGGTTCAATTCTCCCTGCGACCAAATAATTTTTTCTTCGCAAATATTCATTTCGCAGAGTTGATATTTGATAACTTCGCGTCTTTGATTATTTCGCAAGAGAGGGTTAGCACAGTTGGACAGGAGGAATGAATGCAAGCAGCAGTTGGAATTTGATTACTTCGCAAGAACTTTGATTATTTCGCAAAAGAGGCTTAGCACAGTTGGTATAGTGCGAGGAAATCCAAGAAGCAGATTAAGGGTTCAAATCTCACTTCTCACACTTCTTTTTTGCTGCGCGAAATTCATACATTTCAAGGCATTTATTCACTTCTCTGATAACAACAACGACTCACATGAAAGATAAGTACCACTTCCTTGAACATTTTACTTTATACTAAGAACGAATAAAAAGATTTTTGATTTGATTTACAAAAAGCGATTCAATCGCACAATAACAAAAATTTCAAGATTTCAAAAATTACTAAGATTTCAAGATTTAAAAAAATAAAAATAAAATAAATAAACATATAAAAAATTCCATTTATATATATTTCTAGAATATTTCTTTTACAGAAAATAAAAGATTTTTGATTTGATTTACAAAGATTTCAAAGATTTTAAAGATTATAAAGATTTCAAGATTATAAAGATTTCTAAATTACAAAGATTGCGAGATTTCAAAATTACAGAAAACTGAGAAAATTCAATTTACATATTTCTCTAGAATATTTCTTTTGCAGAGAATAAAAAGATTTTTGATTTGATTTACAAAACGCGATAGAATCGCAGAATTAAAAAGATTTTACAACTACAAATATTTCAGAGTTACCATGTATTAGAATTTCTCTTGAATACTTATTTTGATTCAAATGATATGATATTATGAGAATGAAAGAATGAATGAAAGAGATGACATAAATGAAAGAATGAATGAAAGAGATGACATAAATGAAAAGATGAATGAGAGAATAAAGAAACGCGAACATTTTGCAGAAACAAAGAGACGCAAAAATTTCTCAGAAACGCGAATAAAATTTCGCAGATAGGGGCGAACCTTTATGGCGTACACCCTAGTTCGCGAATAAAATTTCGCAAGAGGCAAATGTAAAACCTAAAGTACGTCATATAAGGGGGTACCTGTTGCATGGCTCAGGGAAAGGTTACACCGCCCCCGGAACCTGAGTCATGGAGATTTGGGGTCAATAAAGCCCATCCGGGAGAGGCACCTTGGATTCTCAGCTTAAGCATATGACTTGGGTTGGGAGACTAAGGTAATAAGGACTCTCCCAAGGAGTGAAGAATCTTATCAAAGCGCCGAGGTACACGGTTGAGTCAAGAGTGCCAGGGGCATTTGAAGCGTCCTTGCCATTCTTGACAAGTCTTGGCTTATACTGCACTCGGCCCGAAGAAAACCCCACTTAGGGTGCAGTCTCGTAACCATAATCCCTATAGGTAAAAGGGATAAGAGGCTGCGAAAAAAACTGGTTGTTGTTAAGACCGGATGGGAGGATCTAACCTTGTATGGTAGAAGTACGCCTCCTTGAAGGGGAAACCAAGGGGAGATAAGGGCGGCACCCTCCATTAGGGAGATGATAAGTGTCTTAAGAGGCAAATGTCATGAGGCTTTTTACTCGCAAGGGTATTAAGGCTTGTCATATTTGTGCAACAATCCTGAAGAGGCAATAATACAAAAGAAAAAGTTAAGGCAAGATCAATGGGTTTTTGCATGAAAGTGCAAAGACGTCCTACGATTTTGTCGCAATGACAAGAGGTGGCAAAATTAGACCTTTAACTAGGAAGGCAAAATAAGACCACATAAGAAAAAGAGTAAGAGAGTAAGCTTGCGAGAATGATTATATGTAAGCAAACAAACTTGTGAGGAACAATAACTACACGAAGAGGAATGAATACACTAAAGAAAAAGCCAGAGAAATGGAGAATGGAGGCAATTTAAAGTTACATCAACTTTAGCGTGCAAAATGAGCTAAGTAACGCAAACATTAACTATACATTGCAATAGATAAGCATTCTCATCATACAAGTATCATACTCGCATCATAAAAGCATTGCACAAGCATTTCATGGCATAAACATCGCATACACATTTCATAACATAATCATCACATAAGCATTAGATTCGCAGAATTGTTCAGAATTTCGCAGAATTGTTCAGAATTTCGCAGAATTGTTCAGAATTTCGCCGAATTATTCAGAATTTCGCCGAGTTATTCAGAATTTCGCAGAGTTATTCAGAATTTCGCAGAACTGTTAAGAATTTCGCAGAATTGTTCAGAATTTCGCATAGTGATTCATAATTTCGCAGAATGATTCACAATTTCGTCAAATGTGTCAGAATTTTGCAGAATGTGATTATTCCGAACGATATGATTATTTCGTTCAATTATTTCACACAATTATAAACAACTTGAAGTTATTATACTATCGCACGAGCACAACACATGAGACAGAGGCAAGATAAGAATGAGGAAACAATTCGCACATTCAACATTTTTTCAAGGATTCTAACTTCATAGATAAAGAACAGAGGCAACTATGGATTACCAAGAATTTTTTTTTATGTTCTTTATCTCCTCGGCAAGAATCATTTCCAAAGTGGACGTACAACAACAAGAATCCTCACCGAAAATGAAGTAATAATTTCGCACGAATAGAGGCAATACTTATTATTCAAGGACAAATATTTCTTATTTACTTCGCAACATTCCGGAAGTTTACAAAAGAATAGAGGCAAGTACGTACTTTTCAAATCCAGTATTCTTTCGCTCGTTCCTTCATCAACAAAGATTAAAGACTACTCCAATAACTTCAACAAGACGGATTTTTCCTTAAAGATTGCTCTTCAAGCAATATTCAAGAAAAAAGAGACAAGACGTAGGATCCAAATATTGCATAATAATAAGATATCGCGATAATGTAGAGAATCTTGTGAGAGAACGTAGCATGTGTGCAAATTAGATCCAACGTGAGCATGCGAGAACATCGCACGGTGATTCCGAAATTAGGGGAAATGTTAGTCGTATCCCACCACATATGAGCTGTCATCCACTATGTAAATATCTATATAAAGAGAAAGGTAGGAGAGAAAAAAGTAACTTGTATTATTATTATCTTCTTATTCTTTCCCAAAAACCAGAGAGAGAGCTCCAAATACTCATTAATGGAGTCTCAATGTAATTCATATGTAATTCAATGATCATAGTGAAACCTAACCCCGTGGATGTAGATCAAATTGATCGAACCACATAAATCTTATGTCTTATTTTCTATTTTCATTATCTTTATCTTTATTTTCATATCAAATAAATTTAGATCTAGAAATCATAGCATGATAATACAAGGGGTGTGTTGTACGATTTCCTGCAACTACATTAGTGCTATAAATCCATGTGCCGGAAACCAAGTGCGTGCATATGTGTGCATACGGTATTGGTGAAGGAGACAGGTTAGGTACGCATACCCGTATGCGTATTGGTGGAAGTTTTCATACCGAAAATTTCTGCTGTAGTTTGTGAAGTTTACAAACTGAAAAACCAGTCACATAGGTATGTGTACCCGTAGGCGTACCCACGGAAGTTTTCAAACCAAAAATTTCTCCTGAGTTTCCAAACTAAAGGCCGGTTGCTATGGTACAGTATCCGTACGCGTACCTACGCTGGTTATATTTATCAAATCGGTAGTTTCATGAACTTAAACAATAAATCAATAAGGAATGCAATCTTTGCAAACCGTGGATATATTGTTCATGAATTGATTCAAGTGAATCAAACCGATTTTGTTTCAATTGTGTCTATGTATAAGGATCTAAGCAATTGAACAACTCTTGAACTAGTTCTTATGAGTCATTTGAACTAGTTATGAGAAAGATGAATACGGTTAATATGAAAGTGCTCATATGGATAACCATTGGTTAACTATTTGTGAACCAAATAAGTGTACACGTTTAGGTACGGTTACTCAAACCTAAATGAATACATTTCATGTGTGTGTGTGACAAGCTAAGTTTCGATCTAACGGTTGAAAGATATTAGCTTGGAAAAATCAGGTTTTTCATCTAACGGTGAATATTGAATGCTTTGTTACCAAGGTAACTTGGATTGCAAACCCTAATTTGAAAACTATAAAAGGGAGACGTCTAGCAACTAGAAAAACTAATCCCCGCACCTCCTATGTGATACTAATTGGTTTGTTAGAGTCGATTCTCCTTTAATCGTAGGTTTCTTCACGAGACCCTGTCGGTTAACGACTTAAAGACTTCATTGGGATTGTGAAGCCAGACGAAACTACTTCTCTTGTAGTTGAGCGATCTGATCTTGCCATTTTCTATCGTATGAGTTCAATTGTAAGATTGGCTTGAGATTATATCTCCGATAGGGCAAGATAAAAAGAAATCACAAACATCTTCGTCTCATCGTTTGTGATTCCACAATATCTGGTTTCTGTTAAGATTGAGTGTGACTGTCTTAACAGATTTATCTTATTATTGTGAGGTGATTGATAATACTAGGATTTATATTATTGTGAGGTGATTGATAATACTAGGATGTTCTTGTGAGGTGATTGATATTATTGTGAGGTGATTGATAATATTGTTGTGAGGTGATTGATAATACAAGAAATCACCTCACGATTTATATTATTGTGAGGTGATTGATAATACTAGGATGTTCTTCAGGAATATAAGTCCGGTTTATCAATTGGTTCCTGTTCACCTTGATTTTATCAAAAGACGGAACAAAACTTGTAGGTTTATCTGTGGGACACAGATTTATCTATTATCATAGACTTTTCTGTGTAATACAGATTTGTTTATTAAAGTCTTCAACTTTGGGTCGTAGCAACTCTTGGTTGTGGGTGAGATCAGCATAGGGAATCAAGTGCGTAGTATCCTGTTGGGATCAAAGACGTAAGGAGCGCAACTGTACCTTGAATCAGTGTGATATTTATTAGAGTTCAACTACAGTCCAGACCGAAGTTAGTTTGTAGTGCTTAATACAGTGTGGTGTTCAATCTGGACTAAGTCCCGGGGTTTTTCTGCATTTGCGGTTTCCTCGTTAACAAAATTTCTGGTGTCTGTTTTATTTCTATTCCGCGTTATATTTTTTTATATAATTGAAATATCACAGGTTGTGCGTTTACATCGATCAATTGTGAAATTCAACCTTTGGTTGTTGATTGGAAATTGATTGATCCTTGGATATTGGTCTTTGGTACCATCCAAGTTTATTATCCTTGTATTTGATAAAGACTCGCAGATTTCTATTTGCTTGAGTATAAATCAAATCAAGAGATAAAGATATTAACTCCTTGATATACTTTTTATTAAGATTGAGTGTGACTGTCTAGTTGATTCTCTTAAAAGTATATTAGAGTTCGTCCATACATATTGCTAATCGAAATATTGGGTGTGGTTGTTAGACCCCCCGCTTTTTCACAGTAAGTAATTGAAAACTTCATTATTGGACTCGGGTGAGTTGAGGGGAGAGAGTGTCTGCAAATCGGGTGACGACTCGGCGACTTTTTTCTTCATCCCAATTTTTGATTTTCGAGATTTTTCTCATCAATTCAGGTGATTCTCTCATCAATTCTGGTGCTTCTCTTATAGTAATCAAAATTGTTTTTGTATTTCCATGATTGGGGTTCATTAATTTAATTGGTGAAACATAGATTCAAGTCATGAAACCACTTATGTTGATGAACAATCAAAATTAGGTGATGATGACTCTAAGAAAATACCAACTATAGTTTTACCTGATGATTTGTTTGATGAGGGTTTAGATCCATGGAGGTTTTCATTGATTGGTAGACTTGATTTAAAAGAAATTAAGTTTGTAGATGCATCTGTTATTCTTAGACAACAATGGAAATTAACTGGAAATTGTAAACTAATTCCCCTTGGAAGAGGTTTTTCACAATTCAGTTGGACAACGAAATAGATCGTCAATACATCAAATCCCAGGATTGGAAGGTAAACAATCAGCTCTTAAAATTAAGAAAATGGATCTCTAACTTCCGTCCTGCAAACCAGAGAAGTTCTAAAGCAGCAGTATGGGTTCGTCTACCTGGTTTGGGTTTAGAATTTTGGAAGGAAAAAATCTTGTTCACAATCTGCAGTGAACTAGGTATTCCTATAAAAGTTGATGAAGCTACTCTAAAGTGTGATTTGGGTTATTATGCTAATGTGTTGGTTGAAATTGATTTTGCTCATTCAGTTCCTAATAAAGTATGGATTGGCACCAAGTTTGTAGGTTTCTTTCAAGATGTATTAATTCCAAATTGTCCTCAGTGTTGCACGACTTGTCGTGTGATTGGACATTTTATTACAGAATGCAGAGTTAGAAAGAAGAAAGCACAGTCAAGGAATTCTACTTCTGGTTCTAAATATACTTCTCAACAACAGAGCAAGGGGAAGTAGGATGTGGTTACTCCTCAACCTAAAGTTCATATTCCTTTTGATATTTGTGGAACTGAAGAGGGTTCAGTTGTTAACTGTATTCATGAACACCCAACACCTCAATCTATTAATGTCAATTTATCCACACAAGGAAGATTCAGTCCACTGGAGCTAGAAGAGGGTGAAATTGAAAAGCATTCTGAAGATTTGGAATCTGCTAATATAGAGGTTCCAAAAGTTCTTAAAATTGTTGAAGACAATAATGTACTTCACAGTACTGTCAAATTTGTGGATGGCACTTCTAGTAAAGTTACTTCTGTAGTTGCAGGAAATCCTACACTACACCCCTCATATGATTTCATTATTATTCAACTCATTTTTAGATTTACACTCTTAATTTTATTGATCAATCTTTGAATATTCTTACAAGAAAAGATAAAGGAATCAAGAATGACCTCTTCTCTAGACTTTCTCTCTCCTATTTACTTGTTTCTTACTAAAAAAAGATCTCTCTCTTTTCTTTACAACTGAACGACTATTTATAGGGAAATACATAGTGGATGACAGCTAATCTGTCCTTTATTTTCGAATATGACTTGCGACATTCTCGCAACCTTACAAATCTTAATCTCGCAAACTCTCTAATTTTTCCAGGACCATCACATCTTTCTCATGATTTTAGCTGACGTCGTTTATTATATCATTTCTGAAATTGTTCTGCGACGCTGTTGTGTTGTGTTGTGTTGTGTTGTTGATAATTTCGCTAAGATATTATTGTTGCGAGATTCTGATCCTACATCTTGCCTCTTCTCATATCTTTTCTGCGAAGTAGAAAATGATGTGAGAAACGCCGTAGTTGTTCCTTTCTTTATATTCTGCATTTATCACACGTATTCTTTCTTCCATCCGTTTCTTGACACGTCTTTTGTAACCGCTTCTTTTTAACCGCTTATATCTTCCCGTATTAATCGTGTTTATCTTCTCGAGGAAAAATTCCCTCTCTATATATTCTTTCTCACTCTCTTTTTCTTTCTTTTTATTTTCTCTGCAACTTCATCGTTCTTCTGCAAATTCCGTTATTACAACTTTTCTTCTTTCTTCTTCAATCTTTTTAAGTTCTTCTTCATCTTCATACTATTTCTTCTGTAGATCTTCATCATTCGTAATTTTCTTCGAAATAATCTTCATGCTAGTATTTTCCATGGATTCATCAAGGTTAGTTTTCTTTTTTCTTCTTTATGGGTTTTGCTGAAATTGATCTTGTTTACTGCCTTTTTTGATGTTGTTTATGTGATTCCCATACTGTTGTTATTTCAGCAAAAGCGCCTCCAACACTAAGTTTACGGTTCAGAACCGTAACATTCCCAAACCGCAGCATAAAGTTGTTGCGAATAAAAGAAAGTCTGCGAATGAGAAGGTAGTAAGAAACATTACCCTTTTCTAATAACAATATTGTTGCCTCTGTTTCTTATCTGGATTGTAATTCGCAGGGTGATAAGGATGTCAATAAACCTCTCAAGAAATCTCTCCACCTTAAAACTGTTCAAACTTCTGTTCCATTCCACTTATTTATTTCTTCTAAATCTCCTGCGACATCTTCGCAAGATAAACCCTTATCTCCAATTCGCGAAAAAGCTGCCTCAAACTTCATTTCTTCAACTGATCTTTCAATGATTGAATCCCCCTTTGTTGATCCTTATGTGAATGAAACTTCTTCTCTTCCTATTGAGAATGTTGCTCAACATTCTATCATTGCCAGTTCTCTACCTGAGTCTCTTCCCCTTTCGAAAGAAACCGTGGAAGGAATAAATATTGCTTTCAAAGTTTTGTCTGAAGTCTTGGATGATGGCAAGAAGTCCTCCATTGATCCTTTCAAGTCTAATGTTTGCGAAATTCTGAGCAAGCATTTAGGTTCTGACAGAGCTGCTTCGCAGACAGCTTTAGAAAAAGAGTGTAATGCTCTTCGTCTCGAAAATCAAAAGCTTCAGAATGTTTTGTTGGATCGTGACAATCTTCGCAAGAATAATGATGAATTTAGAGGTATGATTTTCTTATCTGTGTCTTCAATTTTCCTTTTTAATGGTTTTATCCTTCCCATATTTAATTATCCTTGAAATCCCTCTTTCGCATATTAAGCCTTAAACCAGAAACGAATAATGGAGAGATATCAATTTGAATCTGTTGTTGAAGAAGCCCGTGTTGATAAAGAAATTTTGATGGATCAATATAACCAATTAGATAACCTCTATTCATATTCTCTTGATCATATAAATAATCTTACCAATGAAAATACCCAATTAGTTCAGAGACAAGATTTATTAAGTAATGAAGTATCTCGCCATTCCTATTAAATCATGGTCCAAGATAGTGGAAAAAGGAGATGGTAGTCAACTCAGCTAGTTCTCCTGGATCTAAAAAGACATCTCCTATAAAGGTAAGTAAGCAAGTCCCAACTAATACAAAATATAATTTTAGAAGAAATCCAGGTAAATGGGGTACTAAAAACCCTCCTACCAAACCATGGAGATATTATTTTGGAATATAAGAGGCCTAAGAAGACTTAAGGCTCAAAATAAATTAAAGTCTTTAATAAATCAATTTAGTCCTTCTTTAGTTTGGGTTGTAGAGCCAAAAGTTCATTGTTCTGCTTCATTTTGTAATAAGTTGAATTTACCTGGAATACAAAGTATGGTGATTCACAATTCTGTGTCATACAATAAAGGAAACATATGGTTATTTGGAATATGAATATAACAACTCCATTAGTGGTTTCTATGTCAAGTCATATGATCACAGTCAGTGTGGGAGATGTTTTGGTTTCAGGGGTACATGCTCATGTTAAAAAAGTGCAAAGAAGATTCTTATGGTCTGAAATGGAATTAATCAGTGATTTGAAGAAGCCTTGGATAGCATTGGGGGACTTTAATGCTATTACTTCTCAGGAGGAAAAAATAGGAGGCAAAGCTCCTAATAAGATATCATTGCTTGACTTCACAAACTGTTTAAATAACTGTGAGCTAATTCAGGCTCCAAAAACTGGTGTGCAACACTCTTGGTCAAATTGCCAGCATGGAAACAGAAGAATCCTCTGCAATCTTGACAAAGTGGTTATCAATCAACAATGGCTGCAATTGTATGAAGACTGGGGTTATAAGGTTGGTTTAAGGGTTGCTTCAGACCATGCTCCATTACTGGGAGGATGTGCCAGCATACCTAAACCAAAAAATGTGGGTCACTCCTCCTACATTTCTTCAAACAGTGTTGGATAGTTGGATCAATGAAGTAATTGGTGATCCAACTTTTATATTTATGAAAAAATTAAAGAATCTAAAGCAAGCTTTAAATACTTGGAACTGGAGTGTTTTTGGTAATGTCAAAGTTAAACTGAAAGAAGCCGAGGAAAAAGTTAAAACTGCAATGTCAATATCTGATGCTGATCCATTTAAGAAGAAACACTTGATAAACTTGTAGAAGCTCAAGATGAATTGGCAAATAGAGAAACTCAAGAAAGCACTCTGCTGAAAGCAAAGTCAAGAATAAAATGGGTAAAAGAAGGATCAACAAATACTGGCTTTTTTCATGCAAACTTGAAGATTACAAATGCAAGGAATTCAATAAGTGAACTTGAAGAAAGTAGTGGAAATATTATCTCTAATCAAGGAAAAATTGCAGAAATTCTAGTTAAACACTTTGAAGATAAATTCAGTGCCAGGAATGTTACTATTAATCAAAGTCCGCTGAATGTCATTCCTACAGTCATAACAGATGAAGGCCAATTAATGTTAGATGCAATCCCTGATAGCACTGAGATTAAAAGCATTGTATTTTATATTGATCCTGACAGCTCACCTGGTCGAGATGGCTATTCTGGAATCTTCTACAGAACTTGTTGGGACATCATAAAAGATGATCTAGTAGCTGCAATTCAATTCTGCTGGAGGAGGAAATTTATCCATAAGGAATGAACTCTAATTTCTTATTTCTACTACCAAAAGTTCAAGGAGCAAAAACAGTGAATCCGTTTAGACCAATTGGATTGAGTAATGTCTTATTTAAGATATTCACCAAAATCATTACTTCAAGAATGATTAACTTAATGACCAAATTTGTATCTCCACAACAGGTGGCTTACATCAAAGGCAGGAATATCCATGAGCAAGTTTTACTGGCATCAGAATTAGCGAATGAGATGAAAAAGAAAAGAAGAGGAGGCAATGTGGGACTCAAATTAGATATATCACAGGCATATGACTCAGTAAGTTGGGAGTTTCTTATTGCAGTATTAAAAAGTATGGTTTTTCCTCTTCATGGTGTGATTGATTATTGGTTTTATTTCAATCTGCTAAAATATCTGTATTATTAAATGAGGGTCCTTGTGGGTTCTTCTCAGTGTCAAGAGGGTTGAGGCAAGGAGACCCATTGTCTCCAATCTTATTTGTGCTAATGGAGGATGTTTTGAGGAGAAACTTAACCCATTTGGTGAACACTAAAGCCATTAATCCAATGGTAGTCACAAAAGGGATATATCCAACACATTTATTCTTTGCAGATGATGTATTCATCTTTTTTAATGGTTCCAAAAGAAGTCTAGACAATCTCCTTCAACTACTGGATGAGTATTAAGCTACTTCAGGTCAAGTTATCAACAAGATCAAAAGCAAATGCTTTGTGGATGGAGTTACTGAAGCCAGGAAAAGTCAAATTGCAAGAATGGTGAATATGGAACTATCAAAATTTCCAGACAGATATTTAGGAGTACTACTTGCCCCTGGAAGAGTAACTACAACAATGGTTTGGCCTATGGTGGAAATGATTCAAGATAAACTGGCTACATGGAAAGGGAGGTTAATGTCTTTTCATGACAGATTGGTGTTGTTTAAATCATTTTTGTGCAGTATACCCATCTACAATATGGCAGTGTATAAATGGCATGCTTCAGTTATAAAAGTGTGTGAAAAAATAATAAGAAATTTTTTATGGTCAGGTGATAGTGAGGTAAGGAAATGTAAGACCATATCTTGGAAAAGAGTTTGCACACCTTACAAAGAAGGAGGGCTTGGAATAAGAAGATTAGAGGTAATCAATAGAGTATTACTTATGAAAATGATGTGGAAAATTCTAAATTCTAAAGAAGAACTGGCACTGTTTTTCCAAGCAAAGTATAAAGACAAGAATGGACAGTTTACCTCTAAATGGAAAATGTCATCAGTATGGCCAGGATTAAAATGGGCTTGGAATGCGTTAAAGGATGATGTTAGATGGTGTGTAGGAGATGGAACAAATATTTATGTGTGGTTTGAAACCTGGATTGGGGAAACTCCATTGATTAATCAGATTGGTGAGATACCTTTTGTCAAAGAGAATATAAACATGAAAGTCAGTGAGTTGTTAAATGGAACCTCTTGGAAAATACCTGTAGAACTCCAATCTTACATCAATAATACGCTTTACCTGAAGCTAGTGGTGGTGCAGACCTAATGGTGTGCAGTGGAAGCTTACATGGTGAGTTTTCTACAACAGCTGCAGTGGAGAGAATAAGACAAAAAGAACCTGAACTATAATGGCCCACTCAAATATGGAAAACATTTATCCATCCCAGCATTGCAGGTAATATTTGGAAACTTAATCAGAAAATCTATGTGGATGATGAAATATTGAAAGACAGGGGCTTTGAGATGGTGTCAAGATGTTGTGTATGTGTAGCAGATCAAGACAGTATGGACCATACCCTCTGGCATCGTAAATTCAGTGAAGAAATTTGGGACTGGCTTTGTCAGGTATTTAAATTCTCTAAGCCTACATCTTTCAGTGATATATGCAAGCTAGCTCAAAATTGTAGCCCTCTAGTAAAGCAAGTATGGACGACAGCAGCATGTGTCACTATAATAGAGTTATGGTTTCAAAAGAATAAAAAACTGTTTGAGAACATTGAACCTAATATCAATAACTTTAAGAATAGAATTTTACAATGTGTGAATGAGGGTGGACACAGAATGAAAGGCACCAGATGGGGGAAACAATATGATAGTGATATCATCTTCTTCTTTAGACTGGGTGTTAGAAATACAAAGTACAGCTGCATCAAAGAAATATTCTGGACTCAGCCAAGAATGGGTTATATTCTATTTTGTTGTGATGGTGCATCATTTGGAAATCCAGGAAATGCGGGATTTGGTATTTGTGCCAGAGATCATCTATGTCAAGTGGTGGGTACAATTTCAGGGGGTATTGAATAGCTACAAACTACATGGCAGAAATTTTTGCAGTACTTTGTGCTCTGGAATGGGCCGTAACTTGGAGGTTCAAAAGAATAATAATAAGATCAGACTCAAAGACAGTGATAAATCAATTCAGTAAGGGTCTTATACCATGGTGTATTAAAGCTAGATGGCTCAGGGCTTATCAACAAAACACTGAAGTTCATTTTGAACATTGCTATAGAGAAATCAACTTTTCAGCTGATTCACTTGCTAAGAGATGGGCTGATTTGGCATCTGGTGACAGAATCATACATATTGGAAGGCCTCTCTTTCTTAAAAGAGTTGAAATGCCAGAGGTGCCATACTATAGATTCAGTACATAAAAAAATAGGAAAAAGTTAGCACTAACTTAATTGTGTAATTTCTTTTTGTCTTTACCATTGTTATATGGATCCTTGTAAGTGAATTTGGTCTTTCTTAATAAAATTTGTGACTTAGAAAAAAAAACGCACAGTAAGTTTCTGACTGTTCACTTTCTCAACAACCAGTACATGTAAACCTTAAACCTTATAACTTTTATAAGTTTTATATTTCCATGAAGAAGGTGACAAAATTAATTCGGCAACACCATGGATTAATGAACCAAAGTGTTAATTAAACTAAAACAATTTACATATGTTGCGGGGATATCTGTGTCTGAAGTTAGAACAAGAATTAATAAATGAGAACTGTAACAAAATTAGAAAACTAAACACAATACCACTTAGGCACCAAAGAATTGCAACTTTCAAGTGAATCTAGACACAATTAGTGAAAGAAACTTTTTTATATTTTTTTTGAGCAACAAGCAGAATTTATTGAACACAAACAAGAGGATAAACCTCAGTACAAACTATGAACAGAGAAAATTCCCAGAAATAACATGATAAAATTAAACAAACACACAGCTAGCTATCCTTTAAGAGGATCTGGTTGATAAGATTTGGGGAAATATCCCACCAAACTTGAAACCTAATACTTGATCTAGCGGATCTTGCAAGTCTATCTGCAACTTGATTTGCCGATATTTTCCTAAACTAACTGACATTCTTGAACTAAACCTACATCTTTCCATTGAGGGGTGTTGATCAAACAATTACAAGCTTTAACCACTAACTGATTGTCACTCTGTCTAATCACATTTAACAACCCCATTTCTTTTATCCAGCAGAGAGCTTTAAGCAGAACCAATGTCTCAGCTTGCAGGGTATCTCTAGCTAGCTCTGAGTAGGCCAATCCATTTCCAAGCTCCCTTTCTTTCAGCAATGCAGACACCTTTCCAAGCTTTCGAATACACACCTTTGATTTTTTCCTTCCTCCAGAAGTAGTTTTTCTATATACTGTTAATTTTTTTAGCAGCTTTATCGGTAATAGAAAAGATACTCATTTGATGCTGAGCAATTGACCCCAAAGTAGCTTGGATCTATGCGGTTCTTCCAGCTTGATTAGTCAGTTTCCCTTACCAGCCTTGTAATCCGAACTTCATTTTTTCTACGGAAATATTAAAGCATTGCTCTCTATTTCTTGCAGTGAATAAGTTAACACCAAAGTATTTTTCATCCAGTTTTGTAGTCTTCATCTTCAGAAGTCCGAAAATGTCATCGCAAGCAGCTTGATTGAGGCTGTTGCTGAAAAAGACACTTGATTTCTCTAGGTTTATTAGCTGACCAGATGAAGAAGTAAATCTGTTTATGATATTCATTAAGTTTTTAATTGAGCTTCCTATGGCTTTTGTGAATAGCATGCAGTCGTCTGCAAAAAAAAAATATGTGTAATTTTTGGACCTTGTAAAACTGGTTGAATTGGAAGAATAAAATTCTTTTGAGCTGCAATAGAACCAAGACTATTACATCCTTCCATTCCTAAAATCGATAAATATGGTGAGGTTATATCTCCTTGTGGTAGACCTCTTATAGGTGTAAAGGAGTCAAAGAACCATTCAGCATCAGAGATATTCTTGAATTACCTATGCATTTCATAATGAGGTTAGAACATGTGATAGAGAAACCCCGCTTCAATTAGTAAAAGAAACACATACCACTTTTCCCAAATATCTTAACACAAAGGAACAGGGCGCTTTTGTCTGTCCCATTTTGTGTGGAACCTCATAATTCAAAAGATTGAAGAAAGCTTATGTATTATTCATGGGCCAATTTTGGCATAAATATGAAGATTTGAGAAGAGATATTATCTACAAAAATATCTTCCAAAATTACAGTAGTGGTTCATTTGAAAAGCGAACATGTAACGACTGAAAGAACGGAAAAGTAACATCCACTATTCACTCCACAAGCTGCAGTCCACGTTGTACTCCACGTCATCATAATAGTAACCATCTTGCGGTGGATCAAGTAACATCCCTTCTGCCATGCTGGCGATCATCGTTGGCATATTATACAACGCTTCTTCGTCAAAAAACGTCTCCGTTGTCAAAAGACCGTCTAAGGTTTTCTCGGTAGTTTCCGCCGGCCGTTTGGATAATCTTGATGTAACAGACTTCTGTGATTTCTTTGTTTCCGGTGATGACTTTTTACAAGTAGGGAATGGAAATGTGCGCGAGGCTTCTGCAACTGCTAATCGAATATCTTTAGCAGATGATGATTTTGCACGAGGTAAGAGCCATAGAGAATCTTCAAAATTTAACGGAGCTGATTTTCCTCGCAGAGCTATTGCAGCAACATCATAAGCTCTAGCTGCCATCTCTGGAGTTGAATGAGTTCCAAGCCAAATTCTTGATTTACTATTGGGTTCTCTAACTTCACAAACCCATTTATCATTTTTCCTCTCCCTTACTCCTCTGTAAATCGGATGTCTAGTTTCTTTAAATTTCTTTCTTCCAGATGTTTTCTTATGTGATGATACAAATTGCCGAGTAGACGACGAAGATGATGAAGTCTCATTTGGTTCTGAGCTACAATTTTGATCTGCACTTGACGATGACTGTGAAGATGATGAAACCGAATACTCATCAAAATATTGCTCAAGATTCATACTCACTGAATTAGTCTTGAAAGAATTTGTGAAATGTTGTACAAAGAAATTGTTCTGAGAGAGTTTAAGCTCAGTTGAGGTTGAAGTTGGAAGCTGGAAAGTGTGTTTGTTTGACAGAAGAGAGACCATTCGAAGGGTACTTTCTTATATAGATGTTGGGGTAAGACGTAAGAAAGCAAACAGGTGAGTCACACAAAAAATACACGTTAAGCTACACGTGGAAGACATTGAATGCTAAAGGGTTTCTATCCAGAAGTTTTGACACGTGTGGCAGTATGAGTCGTTAGGTATTGCATTTTGATATTTGCAAGAATGATGCTGTCTGTGGTCACATACACATTTGCTGTCACACAACGATAAGAAAGTGTAGACATATTTTTGGAGTCGAGTCAAACCAGTGAGTTAAGCAAATAGTGACAGAATATAGGCAAGATTCTAAAGATTCTTAAGCTGCTCATGAAAAACTGCCAAGTGGTACTTGAATACCACGTCCGTTTAATAATTTTCATTCTGTAGAGAACGATACCTAAATTTGTCCGTTTGTTTCTTTCTTAAAGAAGAATTATTAATACGTGGCACGAGGTAATTAAAGCTTAGAATTTTTTTATGTTTTTCTTCTTTTTAGTAAAATGGCAATTTTAATTTGGATTTAGATTTTCCACACTCTTCTTTTTAATTTCCATTTCGACTTTCTAAACCTGGCTTGATTGGATCCAATAAGATAAAATCTAATCATTATGAAGTAAAATCAAGCCACTCCTTAATCTTATATTTTCTAAATGGTTAATGTATTCTTGTTTAATTAACACTAAAAATTCTGATTAGGTTAATTAATTGAGTTTAGATTGATTGAATAAATTAAAACTTAGGAATTGAAGTTATGAAATTTTGTTTTTGATTGAACTTTTGTGGGATGATTTTTGATGAGAATTTTTTTTTTGAGAATATCTCTTGCAACGAAAATGAAACACACAACCGAAACACTTTTAAAAGGTGATTGCAAATCTGTGGTATGAAATCATACTCAAAATCAAAGAAGAAATCCACACTTTCAGTTCTGAAAATATGGAAGGTCGGCAGGGTCGACTAATGAAGATCATGTCGACCACTCTACGCCGGCAAGGTATACGGTTGAAGAAGGTGCCGACTTTATATGGCCGGCAGGGTATACGAATGAAGAAGATGCCGGTTGTAATATTTTTGACAAACATGAGACTGTTATAAATGCGCAGGTAGTCGGCATGGTATTGATTTATTACCTTGACGTCCAGCGTTTAGCCGGCATGGTTGTAATATTATAACTTTGTCGACTTTGGTTATCCCCCAAAAAAGACTGAATTCTAATAGATGCAATTCACCTTATTCATTCAATTTTGGTTACTACATTGATTGAAACATAAAACCTAATCCTTGTCGACGGAAAAACGAATGCACTTAGCATGTGCATCAAGCCTTTGAACCCCTAGGCGACCCTACTGGACGAGTTATAGTCTCGTGAGGGCTTACATAGAGGTATACCCACAATACCTATACAAAAACTTCTAAAGCCATCAATCTTCCTCCGACGAAGACGATACAGCATCCAAGTAGTCCGGGTTATCCTCCGGGATTCTTTCGGCCAAGAAGTGATAGCTTGCATCGAACGTGAATGCTTCCCCCTTTACCTCCAAGTAGCGTGCTTTCACGACTTCGTGCTTCAAAAACACAAAAATAAACTTACATTTGTTAGTGGTGTTTCATTGAAAGATAAAACAACATGGGTTACGTAAAAAAACCACAAAATTACTTACAAATTGTGTAATGGACAAGGTGAAGGGGCGAGTGTTAAAAATCCGAGGTTGGAGAGCTAAAAAAGCAAGTATCGCGTTTTCGATGACTTGGTGCCTAGGGTGCACTTGTTGAACACTTCTTGCGTTAGGATTCCCAAACTCTTGGCTAAATTTGTTGTGTACCTTAGCCCAAAAGGTTGTCGAATCCACCCTTTCGGAGGATTGACGTCTAAGTCGTTTTTCCGCATACCAAGCTTTGGTGATTGCCAAATTTTCATTAGAATCAAATGAAGCCATTGTTATGTGTAGAGAGCTATTGGGTGAGTTAGATGGAGTGTATGACCATATGAGCTTTGGAGAGTATATGCAAATAGTTGTGTGTTGTTTTGTGGAGATAAGTAGTGTATTTATAGGATGGTGCCCAAATTTGGCCGTTATAGTGTATAAGTACAAGTCAATCAATGCAATTGTACTTGCAAAAAATTTGAAATTTAAATCCGCCGGCACCGTTTTATTTCCCAGTATGCCGACTAAGTAAGGCCGGCAGGGTATGAATTTTGTTACCATGCCGACCTTTGATGATTTTAGGCATCAGGAGAAGGTTTTTCTTCTGTGTATCCGCCGGAACTGTATGGGTCATTAGCAAGTCGGCTAGGATTCGGCCGGCAGTGTATGAATTTTGTTACCGTGCCGACCTTATATGATTTTAGGCATCAGGAGAAAGGTTTTTTTGCCACACATAGCCGGAAGGGTCGATAACATATTACCTTGCCGGCAAGTAAACATCCGGCTAGGTAGGAATCGTATTACCTTGCTGATCCTGGTAACTACACAATTTTCGTTGTCAAGGCCGGCAGTCTGACAATTCACAACCTTGCCGGCCCTGGAACAGTCGGCAATGTAACTTAAAAAAAGCATGCCGGCATAAGTATTTAATCTTTACATAGCTAAACAAACCATTCATTCAAACACTAGAAATCCAACATTTTTTGTCCAAAATACGAAAACATGTCCCATAAACCTTAAAAAAAATATTTGTCCACACCATTAACTTAAACATTTGTCCACCACAACATATAAGAAATAAACTAGGAAAGCATTCATTCACCACGACCACGGCCCCGTTTAGGAACACTACCACTGCTGCTACCTTCACCACCACGACCGCCACGAGCCCTCTTTTTGTCACCATTCAGCTTGGCTTTTGCTTCCCTCATAGATTTTTCTTCCATCTTTACTTGAGCCTCAAGTTGCTTGAATAATTCATGGGCATCCTCATTGTCAACATTGCAAGCATAGTCAATGTGCGTTCTTTTCTCTTCAATCGACAAAGGCTCTCCTCTGTCTTTCGCGCAGCACAATACCTTCACAAAGGTCTTCAATTGGTCCTTCTATTTTCAATTAAACAACAAACAATTAATAGAATGATTCGATAATGTAATCTTAAAATAGTAAGAGCAACTCTAAAATACTTACAAAGAACTTAAGACTTATTGCTGGGTCTTTCGATGCCATCCTCCTCTTGCGAGCCAATTCTTCAGCAGTGATTTCCCTAATCACAGTAGGACGAGCCCAACCCAAGTACCACGCCATGTATTTCTCACTGGCTTCACAACCGGTGGTCACCTCGTCCAAAAGACTCACATCAATTTTACGGCCACGTCTGTCGTCCCAATGTTCTTAAACTGGCGTTGGATCGTAAGAGACGTTAATAGTTTTTTGGGACGTGGTGCATTCAACCATTTTCACAGTAAAGAACAGTTTTTCTTCATCGAAATGAGGTTTTTCTTGGACGTAACCCAATTGTCGCATTACCCTATGTGGATCGTACATTGAATATCCATCATACATAGTCATCAAGGGTCCATAGTATAATGCAACTTCATCTCTCCTTTGGATTAAACCTTGATTTCTAGCATCTCGATACGGATCAAATAACACATCATCCGCAGTCAATTTTTCGATGGCGATTCGGAGTTTGATAAGATTTTGCGGCATGTCCTTATCCTGAGTACCCTTAAAACCGTACCTTTACACTCTTGGCTTATCAACCGCAACATTCGCAGCCACTTTGATGTAGGAGTTGGCTTTGAACAAGGAAGGGAAGTGCTCATATATCCAAACCTATGCAAAAAAAAAGTTTAGTAAGAATCTTATCTTACGAGAATTTTGCAAATATAAATGATTTAGACAATAAAATTACCTGGAAGAGACATGTGTTTCCGTTAAATTGCTTAGTGAGTGCCCTAGAACATTTTGTCAACTCATTATTCAAGAAGGCGACCACCGCAGTACCCCAAGAATACTCACACATCCTATCTAAGGGATCCAATAGTTGCAAGTAACTGGCCTCGACCAAGCTTCCGGATCTGTCGGGGAAGATACATTTTCCCAGGATGTATAGCAAATAAGCTGACGCGGTAGCATTGATTCGCATCGGGTTCACCCTTCCTTCCTTATCAAAGATTTTCTTTGTCTGCCATAATTTGTCCCTCAACTTCTTTAGATTAAACTTCTTGCTTAGACGACCATCCTTCATCTCAAGAACAGACTCCGTCTCAATCTGATTCCAACCGAACAATTTCTGGCTCAATGCGTAAATATCCTTGAAAGGAAACTTATTATTGAATCCCTTAGTGACTGCTTTTCCATCAACCTCAAGGCCTAGAATTTGTTGAGCATCATCGGGAGTTATCGCCATCTCACCGAATGGGAATAACATTGTATCATTCTCTCCGTAGAACCTCTCACAGAATGCAGATACGGTAACTCTATCATGCTCAATATTCGAACTCTCCACCGCAGGCCACAACCCGGAGTTCTTGACAATCACTTGCACCTCCTCACATTCCTTGTCAAGATCCCAAGTATTAGTTACTGAACACGAAGCTTGGCGCCTCATGAGACGGACGGCATGCTTGTGATCCTAAATACCAAAAAAAATAAAATGAAAAGAAATACAAACATTTGATGCAAATTTAAGATAGTTACACACTTGAATAAAGAAGAAAGACGGATTGAGATTACTTACGATAGTATTATGGATCGTACATGCCCATGAGTCTTTGTACCCAAAAAGAACTTTTCAACCATCTCTTGGGGTCCCCCTCGGAAGCTCACCCTTTTTCAGTGTAAGCATCAAGTGACAGGGAGGCATGTGAGAATCAGCTGGTTTAGTGATCACCCTCTTTTTCGTTCCGGTTTCAGTTGAAGTTGAAGCTTCGGTTTGTTGAATAATAGCTCGAGTTTGTTCTCCATCTCCTTCTTCTTCTTCTTCTTCCACTGCCTCTTCAATAATTTCTTCTTAGATTTCCTTACCTTTATTTCCATTACCATCATCATCATCACCTCTTCCAACATTAGGCATTTCTTCATCACCCTCATCATCGTCATTGTTACCTCCTCCAGCAGCCGGAATGCTTTCATCAACATCATCATCATCACCTCTTCTACCAGATGGAATTGATTGGTCTTCATCTGGAGTCTCGTCTGAATCACTGGGTTCCGATGGTGGTTCAGAATCATTCGGTACACGGATCTTAAGCGTTCCCGGCACAACGTATGCCCCTCGATGTGTTGAAGTCAAGAGTTTATCACCAACATGAGGAGGTCTTGAAGGAGGACTAAGAGCTTTCATAGCTTTCTTCTTTGCCTTTTCCAACCTGAACACGAATAATTAATAAAAAAGAAATTACAGGTCGGCAGGGGACATATATAACCTATCCGGCGGAACAACGACCGGAAGGGTCGATATCCAAATTACATGTCGGCTAAAGAGCAGCCGGCAGGGTATCATTCACATAACCTGTCGGCTTATAACAAATATGAACACAGTAGAAATAAGGATTTTTCACCAAACCAGTCGGCAAGGTCCATTACCCATACATTGTCGGCCAACTAACAGCCGGCATGGTTTTATCCAAATACCATTCCGGTTTTACAAATTGAAGGCATCAGGAGACATAAAAAAACTTGAAATACAGCCGGCAAGGTAAAAATTTATAACCAACCCGGCTAAAAAAAACACTGCCGCCGGCAGGGTCTAAGGTTGAATGACTTGCCGGCCCTGCAAGTACCAGTTACAGGTATTCAACAGCGGGAAAGCTCTTCAACCTAAGAGCCTGCCGGCCAAACCTAACTATGAAAATCCGGAAAGGTCGATAACATAATACCTTGTCGGCGTCGCAACTGCCAATTCACAATTTCGATTTCTCTGACCTAATTTAACATGCAAACATGAAATCGAAGTACTAGAGTGAGTTTAAGTAAGCCCTTACTTTCTTAAGCGCACCATTTCTTGTGTTTCAGCGGCTGCGAATTCTCCTTCTTCGACGGTTCTTTTCTTCACTTTCTTTTGAACCAAACTTGCAATTCCAGGGTTATACTCATTGAGTTTTCGATTAGCTTCTTTCATACGAGTTCCCTTCCGCCGTGGTGGATCCATTGATGAAGATTAATCGGAGTTTCCGAATCGACGATTTCAATGAATTAATCGACGAGTTTTGATTGTTGTGGGGGTGATGGAGCCGGTATGGTTGTGGAGGAGGAGAAGAGAAGAAGAAGATGAAATGAAAAGATTAAAATTGATTTAGGGTAATAGATTTTTAAAGGATAAGGGTAGTTTTTTTAACTTACCCATTAGGACTCCCCCTAAAATCCTTAAGAAAAGTTCCTTTAGAATTGGGTATACCCCAATTAATCTGGGTGTACCCCAATCTCGCCAGGTTTCTAAACTTATGTCTGATGGGAGGAGGAAATGGTGGTGATTTTTTTTGAAGCATGTTTTCGTCGCTGATGTTATTGTTTTTGAACTAGTCCACCGTTTGGACTTTGTGAATCCCTGTCCGGTTATCAGTCTTATTTTCGTAAGGTGGTTTTCACAGTTTTTACAACAGTGAATATTAATAAGAAATTCAGGACGCATTATTGTGAATATTAATAAGAAATTCAGGACGCATTATTGTGGTCATGCTCATGCCTGCTCTGTGGTCCGTACCACTCCATAGCTCAACATTTATATTTTTCTAAGGCTAAGTCTTATGGTGCTCATTTTGCTTCTAGATTAGACAAGAGCGTTGCCTATTCTTCTTTCTCTAGATATATTTAAATTTTATTTTTTACAGAATGGTTCAACAAGATTGTTTTAGTTTTTTATCCGACGATTGAGATGGTTGCGATGTTCCATTTAGCGCAGCCAAAATCTACTTTTCGCAAAATGGTTCAGTGAATGACCATAAGACGTGGACTTCCAATCTACGTGCTAAATTGGAAATAAGACTAAGCCTAATTTCTCCGTCCATAAACAGTGGATGGTTCTACATTTGCAAGATGGTTTGCAGGGATAGTTAAGCACGTGGACTTCAATACATGATGCAGGGTTATGAAGTTCAAATTCTGAAAAATCATGTAAGATTTTTATAAAAGAGTGGTGTTACACAGATACCTCTAGAACACCAGCAAAACACTGAATCTTATTTGGACAGTCGATAATCCCTTTTTGAAGATGTTAGGTCTCGTCCAAAAGGCGTAGAGTGACACAAAAATATTTAGAGAGCTTTATCTCTCTGTCTGTGAATCATTAGTGTTCAAAAAAATCAAGTTTGCTTCAGTCGTAGTTAAAAGATGGAAGCTAGTGAGAGAGTATCAGCCGAGTGACACAAAAATATACACCTTATTAAATGGAAACATTGAATGTGTAAAGAAGTGTGGCATATCCTTTTAAACTTGGATAGGGAGAGTCGTTGCTGTTGCTGTTGCTAAAGGTTAACTCCTTTGGATATTTGCAAAAAGATGTGAAACTTTCGCATATCTTTTTGACTAGAGTTAACACTAGGAGTGGTGAAGTCGAGCAATAATGCCGCAAAGGGAGAAAATATTCTACAAAAGCTGCTCGTTAAGAAAGCGCCTAAAAGCGCAAATGATGACGAAGTAGATAACATTACAAGAATGTTTCCCACCCAGTCTAAATTTGTATTTCGTTTCTAACTCAGAAAGACTTGAGTTATATTTCCATTTATTCTACGATCATTTTTGTTAAGGTGGAAGCTGACAGTGTTGGCTGGGTCCGACTTGTAACCTTTTCTTACTTTCGTAGTGTCTCCAAAGAGGTGATTTTTTTCACTGGGTCCGTCTTATAACCTTTTTTACCCCCAGCTACGGTATTTTTGGAACACATCCCCGTAAACCCGTCCCGCTAACTCAAGGATGGGGTCATACAGGTTATCTCTGGGAGCCTAGCAGCTTCAGAGTATTGGTTCTGTGCCTGCAACAACTCACATCAAAATAAAAACTTATTCAACCTTCTCTCGACTTATTTGGAAGCATTCTTTGTTTTTTCTAGGTGAATATTACCTCTTCTGAACACATCAGCACCCTCCATTTCGGATATTGAAATGACCACATACCTAACAGAACTAGAGAAATATATCAACTAACAAAAGATAGAATGAGGAGTGGAGGGGGGGACTAAAATGATCCCTTTCTTTTGTCTGCTCTCAATTTCTTTTATATCATCAAAAATCATAATTGAGACAGCACAGGCACTGCCCCAATAAAGGCAAAAAATACTAAAAAGAGAGATTGAGAGATAATATCTACAAAAACATATCTAAAACTATACCATATATAGAGATTATAATAGCTTTCTCCTATACAGTGGTGGTCCAAAAATGATATTCAACGAAATAAGAAAAAAATTAAAAATCCAAATCACTCAAGTCACTCCACAAACTACTGTTCACGTTGCAATCCACGTCACCGAAATAGTAACTCTCCTGCGGTGGTTGAAGTAACATACCTTCTGCCATGCTGGCAATTAAGGATGGCATGTAATACAATGCTTCGTCGTCGTAAAACATTGCCGGAGACGAAGAACTATTGGAAATTTTCTCGGCGTTTTCAACCAATCTTGATAATCCGGATGTAACAGATTTAGGTGATTTTTTGGGTTTTGTATAACTGCAGAGTGGGAAAGCCTGAGCGGCTTCAGCAGCAGCAGATTGAATATCTGGCGCCGATGATGATTTAGCACGAGACACGAGCCATAAAGAATCTTCGAAATTTAATGGAGCCAAATTTCCTCGAAGAGCTAAAGCAGCGACATCATAAGCTCTAGCTGCCATTTCAGGAGTAGAATGAGTACCTAGCCAAATTCTTGTTTTACTATTGGGTTCTCTAATTTCACAAACCCATTTATCATTTTTCCTTCCTCTAACTCCTCTGTAAGTTGGGTGTCTAGTCTCATTAAACTTCTTTCTTCCTGCTTTTTTCTTGTGTGACACTAATTGCTGTTCAAATACCGGAATCTGGATAATTTCATCCATGTCTGAAGATGAATACAGGTCTGAAAATGATGACGACTCATAAGAGGTTTCAAAATTCATTCTGGGTGAGTCCATTATGAAGCTGAGGAAGTGTGTATGTTTATAGTGAGCAATTGGAACTTAAGAGCTAAAAGGGAGGGAGAAGAAACTTTTCTAGAACAAAAGAGAGAAAGAGATGGGTTTGAATTGTGAAAGGTGAAGAGATTCAGAGGGGGTACTTATAGACTGGGAAGAAGAAGATATTTAAACATCTAAGACCCCACAAAGGGCACACAGTAAAGGGAAAGACACAGACACTGATATTATATTTTTAACTTGGAGACTTATAGACTGGGGGTATTATTAGTCATGTTCTATTACTAAAGTAGCCTTAAAAACTTGGAGATTTCTTTTTTTAGATATTTAGGAGCAGAGAATCTAAATCTATCATGAGAATTCAACCGCTAAAGTAATAGATTTAGAAACTGACATCTGTCCATACAAAAATGCTGGCGAAATAGATAAAACTGATATCTGTCCAAAGCTTTTGATAGAGTTGAATGGGATACCAGAAAATAATGTATTAAAACTTCCTCTATGCTGTTGGCAATGCTGAATACCAGAAAATAATGTATTAAAACTTCCTCTATGCTGTTGGCAATGCTGAATGGGACACACCAAGTCTCTTTCTGGCCCTCAAGGGGGGTCACATAGGGAGGGAGACCTGTTGTCTCCTTTCCTATCCTTGTCACTCAAGGAAGGTCACTTTGGTTTGGTTTAATCCGCAAAAAATGAACGAATGATTAATTCATCAAAATTTCCAGATTTGGCCCACCCGTTAACTATCTGTTGTTTTCAAACGTTTATGACGGTTTGTCGTATTTAAATATTGTTGCTAAATCTGGTCTTATGAAATCTTGTTAGAAGAATCATTAGATTTGATTCGTGGAATAAACTGATGAAGATAGATTCATACTTTTTTTAGCCAAAATGATAAAGTTGTTCCTTACAAATCTAAATGTGCATTTGTTTCTTCCTCAGTTACTGTATTAAAGATTTACCTCATGGTGTTGATGTTTCCTCTGCTATTGCTGTTGTTGACTGTTGTTGAAGTTGAATGAAATGCAAATTCTGAGATTTCTTCTTAAGATGAAGAATACGCTTTTTATGCCCACGACCCATTTTGTGTTGTTCCCACTCATGTGCTCCACGAAGGATCCGACTTCCACAAGCCTATAATGAGAAAGAGAATATCAAACACATATTGCAATTATATTCTTGATTCTGTCTCTTTGAAGTTTAAATTCGAAAACAAAAAACAAAAGTTCTTGTTACACGTGGAAGTAGAAAAAATAGTGTTGATTATTCCTTTGGGGTGTCTCGACCCAGGTGGTTTGCAACTAATTCTATTCATTCGATCATTATCTCAAACTTAATAAATTACTACTGTATAGAGGTTTCAGAATGTTACTAACCTCACAAACAAATTGAGTCCACAAATCTCTTGCATCCTTCATCTGAGTCTGTACTGGGTCGAGCTTTTCTGAGTTGGGAATAGAGCTTGAATCCTCGAGCAAGAATGACTTGATAATGTTGACAACCGGTTCAACCACCTGCCTTGGCCATACCTCATCAAAATCACCTGCAGAGGTATTAAATTCTGGTTCAAGGTAAAACAGCCTGATGCATAACGAGGGAAGATGAAAGTCTTCAGTATTTTAATGATATAACACACACCATGAAAAGCTTCAGTTGCATCTACATAATGCAGGTCCCATCCAAAAATTGTTTGCAACCTGTTAAGCCTCCTTTTCTATCGAAGGATGAAGGGCGTCAAATATAAGTTTAAACACAGAACACGTAAGAAGGATTTAGAATTACAGTTATAAAATGCCAAGATGAGTCAATCTGTACCTGACGCCGAACAAGTCTTTTGGTATTTGTCTTTAGTTTGTCAATAGCTTCAACTAACAATATTTTGTGCTGGCTATCATCAGAATTCAAAATTTCCTTCAAGTTTTCTTTCGAAACCTCCTCCAAATTTGTTTCCAGTGGTATAATAGCTTCAGCGTAAGACTGATCTCCAACACGGACATCTGAAGTCTTTGTGTTGGAGAAGTAAGATCTTAAAAAATCCTCGAATTCCCTGACACCTATAGCTTGGCGTATGCCGCGAGTGTAATCCGCATTTGCATTATATATATCATAGACTTCATTTAGTAAGCCAGCATCAATCATGCAATCTACTCTTTGTTCGACGTATTTGTCCAAAACTGGAAGAGAAACATCCACACATACAAAACAACAATCATATCTGGAATTATCAACTCGACCCCAGTTCTGCCCTGCCACATGCAACATCAGAGTATCTAAGTATCTAATTACTTAAGAAGAACTGTAAAATACATTTTTAGCATGTGCATTTTGGGTTCTTCACGTCTATTACAGAGCTCCGCTTCCAAAATAGAAGCAGATATAAGTTCTGCGGATTAAGTTGATCTTGCAGAAATTCAAATGGACAAGGAGCACAAACCTCTGCACCCTTTGCTTGGAAACGTTTGCTTGGGAGAACACCTGAGCGTTCAAACAAACTAAGGTACTGATTTACCTGCAGAAAGGAGAAACCAGAATTAAGTAATTAGATACTTAAGCTACAAGATAACAAAACACAACCATTATAATGGTGTAGTGAGTGTTTAACTTAACTAATAAAACATCTGAATAAATAAGTAATCTCCTAGTGTATGTTGATCCGAGTTTAATCAGAATGAGCAAAAAAATATATAAACTTAAAAAAACCTCACTTTTCTATAGTCATTCGGATGAATCCTGTTGGCAGCATCTGGATCAAGCTCTTTAAGAAGATTGTAGTTATTCGTAGACCCATCATTTCCCAATTCATACTTACAATCTAATTGCTTATCCGCTATAAAAATGAAAGTTAATATCAAACTCTCTTCATTTGGTTGGTTTTGAACAGTCAGCCAACAGAATAAGAGAGTTTAAAAGAACAAATCAAGAACGCATACTCACCAATCATGGAACTATCACAGACCTCGTCCATATCTTCCACCGAATCGTCAAGAAGGAACGGACTCACTAAAGCCTGATTTCATAGTTTATGCCATTAGAATCACCAATGAATTATAAAAGTCTAGAATCCAAATTAACTACACAACTATAATTCAAGAAATTCAGAGACTAAATATAATACCTGAATATAGAAATTTGTACCACCAACAACAACAGGCAAGTGATTCCTCGACCAAATCTCATCTATAATCTGAAATTATTTCCCTAAAACACATCAATAACAATCCAAGTAGATACACACACAAAAAAAAAAAAAAACATAGATAAACCCCAGAAAAAAATTGAAAACTTATCGTACTGGAATTGCAGCGTCACGAAAATCCTTGGACGTGAATTCAACATTAGGGCTTACATTTCCCAATAGATGATGAGGAATTCCTACAACAAAATTACCATTGCCCCAAATTAAACCCTACAAAACATGAACCAAATTCAATTACTTGTTCAAATGAAGGGAACATACCTTTCTGTTCTTGGATAGTGACTTTATTGGTTAGGATATCTAGGCCATTGTAAACCTGCATGGAATCTGCATTGATGATTTCGATAGGGAAATGAGAAGCAAGATCAATAGCTAAACGAGATTTTCCAGCACCAGTAGCTCCCATTATTATGACCACTTTAGGGATTTTGTTGTTTGTAGATTTAATTACATCTTCTACTTCTTCAGTTTCCATCTTTTTTCACTAATGGAATCAAAGCAACTACACTGAATAATGAGTTTGTAGAAACCCTAATTTAGGTGATTTGGTTCGCCATTGTTGACTATGCGGAAATTTAAGGGAAATTTTGGTTGGGCTGAGCTTGACTTCAAATAGTTAATGTCAGTTACGAAACAAGCCCAATAACTTTGATGGGTCATTGCTAAAAACCTAGAAAATTTAAAGTTCGAATTTTTCACCTAAAGTTCACCTCCAATCTCTAACGTCTTATCTAGCAAATTTGGTTCTAAGAAACGAATGAAATTGTTATAGGATTTTGAAATTTGAAATCAATAATTCAATGGTTTTGAAAAATTCTTATGGAAAATTTAGGGGAAAATAGAAAACGTAGGGTTGTGAGGGTTTTAGAGATATTAATAGCTTATGATGAGTGATTCTAGTAATAAAATTTAAGTTGGTAATATATCTTATCTTCCACTCAAGGAATGGTCATAACATTTAATAGGAAAAACACATGTCAAAAAATGATTTATTTTCCATGCCCCCATCAAACATTTATCCGGCCCTCAAGGGGGTCACATAGGGAAGACCTATATGTCACTCAAGGAAGGTTACTTTTAGTTTAATCCGCAAAAAGTGAACCAATAATTACTTCATCAAAATTTCCGGATTTGGCCCATCTGTTAACTATCGGTTGTTTTCAAACATTTCTGACGGTTTGTCCTATTTAAATATATTGTTGTTATATCTGCCTTGTGACTTGTTGAAAGAATGTATTTTTTATTTCCTGTAACATTTATCTATGTCTGTTTTATTGTAAGTTTAAGTTTTTATCTAGCTTTAGTCTTAGGCTTGCTTGTGTTAGATATAGGAATGGAAACAAAGACAGCCTCAGCTCATTCAAGATCATCTTCAAGTTCACTTATTACAATAATTGTTACCACATCTCCAATGTCGAGTCAGCCGACCGATTTGTTCTGTTACAGACACCTAAAGACCGATTCAGATTACTATTGCTACTTCAGACACTATGGTTACGATTTGAGACACAATGGTTACTTCTTGGCTTCCGTTACTACTAGTTGGGTCGCTGCTACCTTGATTGCATTAGGCAATCTAAAATTGAAAAACTCCAGTTCATGTTATAAACATGTTCTGATGAACATTGGGTTGGATTTTATCCAGTCAGTACGTTGTGCTATGACATTTGACCCTAAATGTTTGGTCTTCTCCTTTGCGAGAGAGAAGGTCTTCTGGAATTGTTTTTAGATTTGTGGGGTTAGATTTGATAGGCAAGAATTGGTGGAGATACTAAAATTTGTATGATTATTCTATGATCTTGAAAAATCACTGTAAGTTTTCCGATTTCCTAAATCGGCTTTCTCATTATATGTACTGAGGCTTGCCTCTTTTCCGAAAAAAAAAGAATCCAAAATGATAAAGTTAATCCTTACAAATCTAAATGTGAATTTGTTCCTTCCTAAGGCCAAGCACTATGGCGCACAGTTTCCCTTTTCTATCTCCTAAATATAGGGAAATATTTCAAAATCCATCTACTATGGTCTCCCATATCCCTTTTAAGTAGGGATACCCCTTCCCTACATTTAAAACTGGGTCAGATATGATCCTGGAAATATGGAAGGGAAATGACGAAACTCAGTTTCTGTGTAAAATTCTACTTTATAGAAACTGAGTCGTACAGGAGGCCAGGACACGACCAAAAATTAAAAAAAATTAATGTCTCTCAATTTCCTTTATATCATTAAAAATCATAATTGAGACAACATAAGTACAATAAAAGCAGAAAATATTAATAAAACGGTTTGGAAGATAATATCTACAAAAATATATCTAAAACTATACTATATAGAGAGATTATAATAGCAAAAAATATTAGCCGAATTGGTCAGGGATCGAGCTCCCAAATTATAGGATTGGCCAAAGGATGTAAATTTAGACGCTTGCCCCATAATTTCATATGCTCTCTTCAAATTCTCATTGGAGATGAATTTTTAGAAAAGATACATATATAAATTTTATATGAATATCACAATCTCTCATTAGAGATGCTATCCATAATATATGTAGGAAATACCAATAGGTCCTAGAAATAATATATTAGAGAGAGTTTGGTCCAGTTGACTGAGTCAACTGTCTGTTTGGTCCATTTTAAAAATATATATTACAGTTCGGTCCTGCAAATTAACGTTTGGTCCTAGGGTTTTGTCCACCCACACGGAATATTTTTTTTATGTTACTAAAATACGCCTTCACTACCGTATATAAGCAGAAAAACTGAATCAGTTTCATTTTTTTTTCTCTCTCCTACTTCATCTTCTGCTCTCGTTTTTCTGCTGCTGCATAACCATTTTCTAGGGTTTAGGAGATTGATTCTGTTTTTGATACGAAAATTCATTAGATTTATAGCAGATTAATGAGGAATTCATTGTTACAAAGACTGATTTGATTTACGGAGTTCATTTTCTAGTTTTAGAAGACTGATTCGATTTCAACGGAGTTCTAGGTTTACGAAGATTCATTCGATTTATAGCAGATTAATGAGGAATTCATTGTTACAAAGATTGATTTGATTTACGGAGTTGATTTTTTGGTTTTTGAAGACTGATTCGATTTTAACGAAGTTGATATTGGTTTTCGAAGATTTACAGATCTGATTTGATTCGATTTTTTACGGAGTTTATTTTGGTTTTCGAAGATTTATTGATTTGACGTAGTTGATTTCGGAACTACAGATGAAATTTACGAAGATTTGTTATTCGAAGATTGGAGTTGATTTGATATTCGAAAGATTGAAGTTGATTTTTGGAGTTGATATGAGTTCTTTTTGTTTCTGGTGAGTATTCATACTAATTCTTTTTGTGATTGTACTTTTATTTGAAGTAATTTTGTAGATCGGTTGTACTTCTCTTCTTATCAGGAGTTCATTAGGTTTAGTGAAGTAAAGAATCATGTTTAAGTTTATGCATTGTAGATTAGTTTGTTTTTGGTTTTAAGAGCAATATGAATGAACTCCGTTAGGCTTCATTTTTTAGAATGAACTCATTATTTGTTTAAGAATAAGTATTCTCTACTGCTTGGTTATCTTTTACTTTGTTATTTTGTTAAGAAGAAGATCTTCATTTTAAGAATGAACCTTAAGTTTATGCATTGTAGATTAGTTTGTTGTTTAATTTTAAGAGAAAAATGTGAATGAACTCTGTTAAGGCTTCATTTTTTAGAATGAACTCTTTATTTGTTTAAGAATAAGTATTCATGTTGCTTCGTTTATCTTTTTACTTTGTTGTTTTGTTAAGAAGAAGGTCTTTATTTTAAGAATGAACCTTTATTTTGTTAAGTTTTTTAGCTGTTCATATGTTGGAATGAACTCCTTTTTTTATTGGAATGAAGTTCAGCTTGTTGTGTGTGCTCAATTGTTTATGTGAACCTTCATTTTTTTTTCCCAGGTTCAGTATGGCCCTCTCCAGTTGTTATGCAGTTGTGTACTACAAAGGGGATGGTATTCCATTGGAAGTTTCTTTAGATATGATGATTAGTGATCTGAAAATATATGTTTGTGATTATTGGAAAAACTTGCTCTTCGGAGCATAAGATTTAGTCATGGCGAAGGTTGTAATAAAGCTTTCATCTTGATTTTTCTCTTCAAGGTCTAATTATTATTTCTTGTTCAAAGCAATTGTCACATTTTGATTTGTTCGTTGAGGAGGCTTCTAATGGTGGTGCTTCAAGCTCTTCATCGGGTATTTCCACGCAGTCGCTTAGTGAAAATGAATCATGTAGTGGGTTCACTGAGACTTCAAAGATTAAATATCTGACGGAAGGTAATGAGGAACTAAAACCTCTTTTATCTGACGGTTGGGAGGATATTTTTAAAGGTGTTGGTCAAGTTTTTCATGGTGGTGTTGATGAGGTTCGCTTAGCTGTCAACAAATACTGCAGCAAGTATGGTTACAGTTGCAAAGGTTAAGAATGATAGACTTAGGTACACAGTCAAGAGTGGTAGGAATGCATATTGTCCTTGGTATCTGCACACTATTCCAATCGATGCCGCTAAAAGTGTCTTTGCTATCAAGGAATTCAATGTCTTACATGTGGTTGTGCTTATAAGTTGAAGGATCCACCTGTGAAGAAGAAATTGATTAAACATCTATTCAAGGATCAAATAGAGTCAAATCCGTCGATAAAACCTAATGATATGGTTGCTCAGGTGAAGAGTTGTTACGGTATTAACATAAAATACCATCATGCTTATAAAGGGAAGGAAGCATCTCAGGCAGAGATATACGGCGATGATGTAAAAAGTTATACAGATCTTGCGTGGTATGTTGAAGAAATAAAGGCTACCAATCCTGGCAGCTATATTAAGTTTGAATATAATAAAGAGACTAAACGGTTTGAAAGGCTTTTCATATGTTTTGCTGCATGTATCAAAGGATACAGGTTTATTCGCCCCATGCTTTACTGTGATGCAATATTTCTCACTGGGAGATTCAAGGGAACATTGATGGCTGCCACTGCCGTGAATGAGAATCAAGGTAAATTTTCTTTCTTTTCTGTATATCTCATATTAGTTTGTTGTTTTATTTTAAGAGAAATGTGAATGAATGAAGTTTCTCTGTTAAGGCTTTCAATTTTTAGAATGAACTCCTTTTTTGTTAAAGAAGAAGTATTCCTATCTGTTACTTTGTTATTTTTTTTAAGAAAATGGTCTTCATTTTAAGAATGAACCTTTATTTTGTTAAGTTTTTTAGTTTTTCGTAAGTGGGAATGAACTCATGTTGATGGTTTTTCCTTTACTTTGTTAAGGTCTTAATTTTAAGAAGTATTAATTCTTGTTGCTTGTTTATCTGTTTTTACTTTGAATATAATAAAGAGACTAAACGGTTTGAATATAACTCATATTAGTTTGTTGTTTGATTTTAAGAGCAATGTGAATGAATGAAGTTTCTCTGTGAAGGCTTTCAATTCTTAGAATAAACTCCTTTTTTGTTAAAGAAGAAGTATTCATATATGTTACTTTGTTATTTTTTTAAGAAGATGGTCTTCATTTTAAGAATGAACCTTTATTTCGTTAAGGTTTATCTTGTTAACCTTTAAAATGAACCTTTATTCCTATCTTGTTTATCCTGGAAGCTATATTGAGTTTGAATATAATAAAGAGACGAAACGGTTTGAGAGGCTTTTCATATGTTTTGCTGCATGTATCGAAAGATACAGGTTTGTTCGCCCTATGCTTTACTGTGATGCAACATTTTTCACTGGGAGATTCAAGGGAACATTGATGGCTGCCACTGGCGTGAATGCGAACCAAGGTAAATTTTCGTTCTTTTCTATATAACTCATATTAGTTTGTTATTTGATTTTAAGAGGAATATGAATGAATGAAGTTTCTATGTTAAGGCTTTCAACTTTTAGAATGAACTCTTTTTTTGTTAAAGAAGAAGTATTCCTATTTGTTACTTTGTTATTTTTTTAAGAAGATGGTCTTCATTTTAAGAATGAACCTTTATTTTGTTAAGTTTTTTAGTTGTTCATAAGTGGGAATGAACTCCTGCTACTTGTTTGTCCTTTACTTTGTTAAGGTCTTTATTTTAAGAAGTATTCATGCTGGTTGTTTATCTATTTTTACTTTGTTATTTTGTTAAGAAGAAGGTCTTCATTTTAAGAATGAACCTTTATTTTTTTGTTAAGTTTTTGTATGCATTGATTTCTTAACGAACTGATAGTTTTTCTCAATGAACTGACACTCTTAGTTCTTTTTGTTTTCTTTCATTATGTTTGTTTTTTTTCCTTTTGCGTTTTCTTTAGTTCCTTCAGAAGACATTGAAGGTTGGGAGTGGTTCATGGGAACTTGCAGCATTGTGTCGACTCTCTTCCTATCACCTTTATCACTGATCGTTATGAAGGGTTGAAGAAAAGTATTCCCCAGTTTTTTCCTAACTCTTATCAAAGTTATTGTTTTTATGATTTGAAGAATAACCCCCTATCAAGAGAGGACATGAGAAGTGTAAACAAGCTCTGGATTTGTTCCATAAAGCTGCATATTGTTACAACGTTGCCAAATATGAGTCTGCTTTGAATGAGATGTGCATCACAGGATGTGGTTGGGTTTCCAAGTACATCAGAAATATCGATCCCAAGCACTGGGAAAATGCTTTCTTCGTATGATGTAGGTATGGGATACACTCATCAAGTATTGCAGAATCTTTCAATAACTGGATTCATCGTGAAAGGGATTTGCCTCCAGCTTCTCTTGTTGATGAGCTCAAGATAAAGATTATTTTATCAGTTCAGAAAGGCGTGAGCTGGTAGAACTTATCTAGATAGTTTGACTCCCATCTATAAAGCATTAATCAAATCACATGTCGATATAGATCGTCCATGGAATGTTACCGAGTCAGGTAATGATATATATGAGGTTCACTCTCCCAGCTCTCATGTTGTTGATCTGATGCAGATGACGTGTACTTGCCAGACATTTGTGCTCACGCTACTGCTGCCATCACTCTCAAGGGTGCTAAGATGTTGATGTGTATTCAGTCATACTTCGGTTCAAACCATTTTCGGAATACTTATGCTCATGCAATTCGACCCATTCCCAATTACGACAGGCCTGAAGTGTATGAACCTGAAGACAAAGTCCTTCCTGGTATTCCAAGGCCACCTCCAGGAAGACCACCGAAGAAGCTTATTCGCAGTACCTATGAGAAGGAGAGGAGGCCTATGAAGTGCTCAAATTGTAAGAAGATTGGGAACCACAACAAAGCTACTTGTCGTCTATTACTGCTAGAGTAGTAGTTAGCCTGAACTTTTGTTTTTAGTTTATGTTTTTTTTATGGTTTATGAACTGATATTACTTTTGATGATGAACTGGCGGTAGTTTTTTTTTTTTTTTTTAACTTTTTGATATGAAGTTCATTGTCTGGAATGAACTTCATTTTCTGGAATGAACTCAATTTTTTCTGTAGAACTTCATTTTCTGGAATGTACCATATATTATCAGTTCATTCAATGGAATGAATTTCATTTTCTGGAATGAACTCTATTTCTTTTCTAGAAACTGCTACTAAAATGTTGATGTTATTCCATGGGATATGTACTGATATTTTGTATCAGGTTATGGTATTTTATATCTGGAATGAACTGCCATTCTATCAATTCATTTACTGGAATGAACTTCATTTTCCAAAATGAACACAACTTTTTCTAGAACTGTTACTGAAATGATAATGTTATTTAATGGGATATTTTGTATTAGGTTATTTACTGGAATGAACTTGTATTCCATGGAGTTTATTCAATGATATATTTTTCTAGAACTGGTACTGAAATGAATTTCATTTGGTAAATGAACTGGTATCCATAAGACAACAAGACAAAAAATTGAAGCTAGAAACAAAACACAAGACAGAACGTTGAAGTTATAAACATAAGTCAAAGTATTATCTACTAGTAATCTACTATCCAAAATGACATTAGAAGCTATTTCAGGTAATATTAGACATAAGAGTTTTCTGTTTAATCTGTTTCACCATTATCAAGTAAGCAATTGCTAAGGAATTCTGAGTTGGTATATTCACCCCAGCACTCTTCATCTCCTGATGTAGTAAGAAGTTTGTAGGCAATCTCAACTCTTCTTGCTTGCATCTTCTCTACCATGTCAGCTTTCTTCTTGCTTGACACTTCTCTTGATCCAATAGCAGGTGTACAACAGTCAATCTGGGAATCTTCTTTGATCTGGTACTCCTGACAGATTTTCAAAGACAATGCTGGTGCATCTTCCCCTACCCTGAGCTTGTAGCCACAAGTTGATGTGTTTTATCCAGTAACCAGTCATTTTGTTTGCGTCAGTCTTACATTGCTTACCAAGCTCTCTCCTTTTGATGGAGTTGTAATGCTCCCATGTGTAGTTGCCGACGTAAAAAACCATCATATGCCAGTGTTCACCTATACTTTTGGTTTCGCATTACCACTTTGTGGGTCAGTATTCATAGGGATGAACATCTTTTCGGTTCTGTGATGCATGTCTCTTATAAACTGATCAACTTCTTCCGTTATCTTCAGTTCATTTTGCTGCGTAAAAAATATGGAAAAAAGAGAGAAATGAACTAGATAAGCAGCTCATTCTATGCATGTTGGATTACACAGTTCATTATACAGTTCAAATAGATAAAAAATCAAATAACCTTCATAGCCATGCTTTTTCCTCTAAATCAGATAAACTGCAAGCAAACAGTTCACTTTATCAAATGAATAGGCAGAAACACACTTACGAATGTTGTTGAATTCATAATCTCGAAGTTGATATACTTTCTTCGAGTCTCACTGTCCTGGCTCTCTTTGAACATTTTATCCTTGTTTGCAGCTTTATACTTTCTGTATATATAGTAGTCCAACAAGGTGGTGTCTAAGTATTCATTGAACAACAGAGAAACGATTACACTCGCTTGGACTGATATTGCAATTTTTCTGTGATTTTCTGCTTTCCAAGTTGCTTGACTGCATAATTATTGAAGTGAAACATATAAAGAGTTTGTAAGAGAAACATATAAAGAGTTTGTAAGAGAAACATATGTAGTCATATCTTTGCGGAAGAAATTAGCAAATACCGCCAGTGTAGCATTATCAAATTTTTGGTAAAAAGGAGATCTCCTCAGGTCTGGTAGATTAGGTTTGATTACTTCTCTTACTCTTCTAGGAGCCTGTGGTGCTGCTTCTTGAATCCGATCTTCTTGCTGCGCCTGTGGCGTTTCTCCCTGAACATTTTCATCCTCGGATCCTCTTTTCCTCTTACCAACAGGGTTCTGTACATTATTCTTCTTCTCCTCTTTATTTCTATCAGCTTCAGGTGAATTCTTTGACACTACCTTCTTTTCTTTGTTCAACTTCAGTCTGAATATTGTTTTTCTTGTACTGAAATCTCATCCAGATATAAATTCATCCCCTATTGGTTTCACTGGTTTGTTTGATCTAGTAGCCATTCTACTAATTTCTTCCGGTACTAGTACAGGTGTATGTTGAGTCTGCTCCATCGATGAACCAAGGCTTGTTTCATTCTATTATGCATCTATTTGCGAAGCTGTCTCCACATCTGCGGTAGTTGTCTTTGCTTTCTTTGACCTAGTAACCACTCCAGTTGGTTCTTGTGACACAGGGGTGGGCTGGTACTATGACATGCCAATCGAGAAACTAGGACGACTAAAATTTATTTCGTTTACTATAGTTTTAATAATGGTGTCAGCTTCTTCATCATTCAAATCTTCATTCTTCTCATTCTTGTCATCAATAAGATGCAGACTCACATGCTATTCATTGACGAATATATCATCGTTGTTACTTGTTGTTAGAAATAATTCAAGAAGCATGAATCAATTTTTTTCAATGTTCAACATCTGCATGAAAAGTCAGAGTTCATCCCCCGGAATGAATTCCAACTTCTATATTGTAGCCAGAGTTCATCCATGAGAATGAACTCCAACCTCTGCATGAAAAGTCAGAGTTCATCCCTCATAATGAACTCCAACCTCTGCATGAAAAGTCAGAGTTCATCTCTCAGAATGAACTCCAACTTGTAAATCTAAAAATTTTGCAGAAGGAAGAAAAAAATTTGGAATTCTTACCCAGGTTCACACATTGATCAATACTTAGAGGAACCGGGGTGTTGTCTGTTGAAATTGAAGGAAGCTCTTCTTCAGTCATCTCATCAAGGAGGTTTTGCTGAATATCACTTGCATCGACTTTAATAGAAGGATCTCCAACAGATAAGACGAGGAAGATATGATCATAACCAGATCCTCCAGCAGCTTCAACATCATTAGTTCTTGGATCTTGCATTTCATTAGCAGCTTCCACATCATCAATTCCAATTCCTTCATTTACAACATCTGGCACTGCTTCATTCGTTCATCCACAACAGCATCTGGCATTGCAATTCCTCCAGAAGCTTGCATATCATTAGCAACACTGTGCATTCCAACATCTTCATTCACATTTCCTTCACCAGCTTCCATGGTTCCATCCACTGGTTGATCCAATATGATGTTTAGTTAATCACTCAACAATGCACTATTGTGCTCATCAATGAAAAGAGTACGCATGAACTCTGATGCTTGGTCTTCCATGAATTTCGCCACATTCCTTCCTATAGCTAGCAATGCATCAACTTCAGTTTGCTAAGAAGCCAAGTGTAATTCAAGGCATTCCATCTTTCTATCAAAAAGTGTCTTTGAAGTTGTAGCTTCTGCAAGTGATTTGTCAAGGTCTTCCTGCCTTAACAAAAGATCCATCATCTCCTCGGCACACTTCGTTGTCAACTGTTGTATCTCTTGAGCATCTTTACCTCTCAAGCAACTCAGCTTTTGTCTTGGATCTTTGCTTTTGCAGTAGCTTGTTTTCAGCATCAGTATATTCTGCCAAGAAATTTTGTGATAGCTGCACACACAAAATTCAAATAATCATATATTATCAACAATTTTTTTGAGTTCATTTCACAAAATGAATGTAGTTGCAGGAAATCCTACACTACACCCCTCATATGATTTCATTAACATTTAACTTATTTTAGATTAACAATCTTAATTTTATTGATGAATCTTTGAACAATCTTACAAGAAAAGATAAAGGAATCAAGAATAACCAATGGTCTAGATTTTCTCTCTCCTATTTACTTGCTTCTCACCCAGAAAAAGATCTCTCCTTTCCTTTACAACTGAACGACTATTTATAGGGAAGTACATAGTGGATGACAACTAATCTGTCATTTATTTTCGGATATGGCTTGCGACATTCTCGCAACCTTACAAATATTAATCTCGCAAACTCACTAATTTTCGCAGGACCATCATATTTTTCTCATGATTTTAGTTGACGTCGTTTATTATGTCATTTCTGAAGCTATTCTGCGACACTGTCGTGTTGTGTTGTTAATAATTTCGCCGAGATATTATTGCTGCGAGATTCTGATCCTACATCTTGCCTCTTCTCATATCTTTTCTGTGAAGTAGAGAGTGATGTGAGAAATGCCGCAGTTATCCATCATTTCATATTCTGCATTTATCACACGTATCCTTTTTCCCATCTGTTTCTTGACACGTCTTTTGTAACTGCTGCTTTTTAACCGCTCACATCTTTTCGCATTAATCGTGTTTATCTTCTCGAGAAAAAATTTCCTCTATATATACTCTTTCTCACTCTCTTTTTATTTTCTCTGCAACTTCATCGTTCTTCTGCAAATTCCGTTATTGCAACTTTTTCTTCTTTCTTCTTCTTTCAATATTTTTAAGTTCTTCTTCATCTCCATATTGTCCCCTCTGTATATCTTCATCATTCGTAATTTTCTTCGAAATAATCTTCCTGCTAGTGTTTTCCATGGATTGATGAAGGTTAGTTTTCTTTTTTCTTCCTTATGGGTTTTGCTGAAATTGATATTGCTCACTGCCTTATTTGATGTTGTTTATGTGATTCCCATACTGTTGTTATTTCAGCAAAAACGCCTCCAACACCAAATTTACGGTTCAGAACCCTAATATTCCCAAACCGCAGCATAAGATTGTTGTACACAAAAGAAAGTCTGCGGATCATAAGGTAGTAAGAAACATTATTCTTTTCTAATAACAATATTGTTGCCTCTGTTTCTTATCTGGATTGTGATTCGCAGGGTGATAAGGATGCCAACAAACCTCTCAAGAAATCTCGCCACCTCAAAACCGTTGAAACGTCTGTTCCCTTTCACTTACTTATCCCTTCGAAATCTCCTGCGATATCTTCGCAAGTTAAACCATTATCTCCAATTTGCGAAAAGGTTGCCTCGGATTTCATCCCTTCAACTGACCTTTCAATGATTGAAACTCCCCTTATTAATCCTTCTATGAATGAAACTTCTTCTCCTCCTATTGATAATGTTTCCTAATCTTCTATTATTACCAGTTCTCTACCTGAGCCTCTTCCTTTTAATATTGCTTTCAAAGTCTTGTCTGAGGTTTTGGATGATGTTAAGAAGTCTTCCATTGATCCTGTCAAGTCTGGTGTTTGCGAAATTTTGAGTAAGTATTTTGGCCCTGATAGAGCTGCTTCGCAAACAGCTTTGGAAAAAGAGGTTGCAATCTTGAATAAAGATCTCCAGATGATGACTTTAGAGTGTAATGCTCTTCGTCTCGAAAATCAAAAACTCCAGAATCTTTCGTTGGATCGCGAAAATCTTCGCAAGAAGAATGATGAACTGAGAGGTATGATTTCCTTATCCGTTTCTTCAGTTTTCCTTTTTAATGATGTTATCTTTTCCATATGTAATTGTCCTTGAAATCCCTTTTTCGCATGTTAAGCCTTAAACCAGAAACGAATAATGAAGAGATATCAATTTGAATCTGCTTTTGAAGAAGCCCGTGTTGATAAAGAGATTTTGATGGATCAGTATAACCAATTAGATAACCTCTATTCATATTCTGTTGATCATATAAATAATCTTACCAATGAAAATACCCAATTAGTTCAGAGGCAAAATTTATTGAGTAATGAAATATCTCGCCTTTCTTATTCTTTAACTAAAGCTAATTTAGGGATGGAAACTTTATCAGATGAGAATAAAACCTTATCTCAAGAGAAGCGAACTTGTTTAAATAAGATGGCGATATCTTCGCAACAACTTAGCATTCTTCAGAAAGTATGTGATGACCAAGAACAATCTCTTCGCTCTTTGAGAAATGAACTTAAAGAAGTAACAGAGTCATCTATCGCTGAAAGAGATACACTCATTCAAGGTAGAATAGCTTTAAGTGTAAAGGCGAATCAACTTAAAGAACAATATTCCAAATTAGAAGAATCTTATTCTTCTCTTGCGAAGAAAAATGCCTTTCTTATTTCTAAAGAGAAAAATCTTCAGTCTCGACTTAAAGGTTTAGTTGGATATAAATTTGGCGACGCAATGGACCGTTGGGAAAATAGTTGTCTGACCTTGATTCAACACCTTATTTCGCAAAAGGAAGGTAGTCATAATAGTTGGACTGCCTTAACTATCCTTTATTTGTCATATCTTTTTGAGTTCTTCAGCTTACTGAAATTTTGTATTTTACTTTTCGCAGAGTCTAAGAAAAATCTTCATTCCTTCATTTCTGTTTTGGAGGCTAAATATGTCAAAATTCGCAAAGAAAATGCACTACTCGTCTCTGTCCTTACTGGTTCTCGCGACCGAGCAGAAAGAAGACTTGATTATCTTGCTTACTTTAAGGATATTCAAGATTGGAATCATCAGAGATCACTTCTTCGTCAAGTTCATCTCCGGGAAGAAGTCCTTGTAAATGATATTTTATTGTCTAAATCTCTTCCTCCTACATCAATCGAACCTTTGGAAGTAGATGATGATGAAGTTCCTCGTCCTGCTGACAGTGATTATGATTATAAAAGTGGTGCATAGGATAGTCTTTTGGAAGATGAAGAAGAGATTCCTTCTAAGGAAGTAACTGCTGGTGCTAATCAAGATGAAAACGAAAAAAAATCTCTTCTGAAGAAGTAATTGCTGGCGATAATCAAGGTGCTAATCAAGGTGAAGATCAGAATGGAAATGAAGGAGAGGTTGGCAATAATGAGAACATTGGCGAAGAACGTCTATTATCTCCTTCTACTGGAATTAATACTGAAGCATTAGCTTCTTATCTAGTTCTATCTTCTTGAATTGTCTCATCTTTATTTTTTTTTGCGAATAATATTCTTCAACCAACTTTGGAATCAATTTTCCCTTTTAGTATTTTGCTAGTGAGAAAGATAATGCCTCTTGTTTATTGATTCCCATACTTGCCTCTCATTATCTTTCTTGTGAGAAATGATCTGTTATGAATACTTATAAATATTTTGTTTTTTCATGTGGTCTTATTTTTCCTTCCTAATTAAAGGGCTTATTATGCCACCTCTTGTCATTGCGACAAAATCGTAGGACGTTCTTTCACTTTCATGAAAGAACCCATTGATCTTGCCTTAACTTTTTCTTTTGTATTATGGCCTCTTCAGGAATGTTGCGACAATATGACAGGCCTAAATATTCTTGAGAAAATAAAGCCCCATGACATTGCCGTCTTGTGACGAAATCGCAGGACGTCTTCGCACTTTCATGCGAAAACCCATTGATCTCGTCTTATCTTTTTCTTTTGTATTATTGCCTCTTCAGGATTGTTTCACAAATATGACAAGACTTAATACCCTTGCGAGTAAAAAGCCTCATGATGTTTGCGTCTTAAGACACTTATCAGCTCCCTAATGGAGGGTGCCGCCCTTATCTTCCCCCTGGTTGCCCCTTCAAGGAGGCGTACTTCTACCATACAAGGTTATCTCCTCCCATCCAGTCCTAACAACAACCAGTTGTTTTCGCAGCCTCTTATCCCTTTTACCTATAGGGCTTATGGTTACGAGACTGTACCCTAAGTGGGGTTTTCTTCGGGCCGAGTGCAATATAAGCCAAGACTTGTCAAGAATGGCAAGGTACGCTTCAAACGCCCCTGGCAATCTTGACTCAACCGTGTACCTCGGCGCCTTGATCAGATCTGCACTCCTTGGGAGAGTCCTTATTACCTTAGTCGCCCAACCTAAGTCATATGCTTAAGCTAAGAATCCAAGGTGCCTCTCCCGGATGGGCTTTATTGACCCCAAATTTCCATGACTCAGGTTCCGGTGGCGGTGTAGCCTTTCCCTGAGCCATGCAACAAGTACCTCCTTATATGACGTACTTTATGTCTTACATTTTCCTCTTGCGAACTTTTATTCGCGAACTAGGGTGTACGCCATAAAGGTTCGCCCCTTTCTTTTATGTCATTGTTCTATGATTATCTCTGCGAAAGTTTCGCACATCATGATCTTGTCTTGATATGAATAATCTCGCAATTATTCTTTCAGAATCCATAACTTCTTAAAGCTTCTTACGGATAATATCTTTTTAAGTACAACATGTTCCATGGTCTGTCAAGTCTATGACCAACATCTCTACCTTCTGGATCCATTAATTTATAAGCTCATGTTCCAACTATCTCCTTGATGATGTAAGGTCCATCCCATTTTTTCGCTAATTTTCCACCATTTTCTCGTTGATATATTGGTGTCTCTCGCAGAACTAAATCTCCTGGTTGGAATTCGCGTACTTTGACACGTTTATTATATTCTCGGGCTAATCTTCGTTGATAATTCTCCATATGTTGTAAAGATCTTTCTCTTTTTTCTTCTAATTCATCAAGTTTGTTTAAGATCAAACCCGCACTAAGATTTTTCTCCCAAAATTCTCTCTTTGTTGTTGGAATAACAACTTATGTTGGTAACACCGCTTCAACTCCGTATGTTAAACAAAAAGGTGACATTCCAGTAGCTTATCTTCTAGTTGTATTATAAGCCCATACTGCATTATGTACTTGTTCGCACCATGCTCTATGATGTCCTTCCAATTTCTTCTTTCATATATCTGCAATTGTTTTGTTTGTTGCCTCTACCTGCCCATTAGCTTGTGGATACAAAAGAGTAGACTTTCCACATTTTATCTTAAATGCATTATGTAACATTTCTATGTTTTGTCCTTCAAATTGTTTCCCATTATCAGATACCAACTATGCAGGAATTCCAAATCTGCAAATTATATTTTCGAATGTGAATGTAAAGATATCTTTGTCGCGAATATGATGTACTGCCTTCACTTCTGTCCATTTTGTGAAATAATCTGTTGCGACTATTAAGTATCTTCTTTGTCCAGAACCTGGTAAAAATGGTCCCACAATATCTAAGCCCCAATTTCCAAAAGGCCACACACTGGTTGAAGATGACAATGGTGCTCCAGGTGCATGTATTTTCTTTCCATGCCGCTGACAATCTTCGCAACGTCTTGATATTTGTTTTGCATCTTCGTGCATGTATGGCCAGTAATAGCCTTGCATTTTTGCTCTGTGTGCCAAAGATCTTCCCCCGCTATGATTGCCAGCATCCCCACTATGTAATATTTTTAGCACTTTTTCTCCTTCCTCTCGTGTCAAACATCTGAGTGATGGTCCATTAAAGGATTTTTGGTATAGCAGCCCATCTCTTAATTCATAATTCATTGCACGGATTTTTAACTTGTGTGCTTCCAATCTATTTCTTGGTGTTTCTCCTTTCGCCAAATATGCATGAAGTTTTGTTCTCTAATCTGCGATATTGTTCGTTTGTTCTTCTTCTTCACCGTCTATTATCATCACGTTCACTTCTTCTTCTTCTTTATTGATTGATGGTGACAGAAGTGTTTGTATTTTTATGCATCTTGCAGTTGGATCTGTCATCATGCTTGAGATGAAAGCAAAAGCGTCTGCGAGTCTGTTATCCTTCCTTGAAATGTGCCTCCATTTTATTTTTGGGATTTTCGCTGACAATTCTTCAACGAGCTTCTTGTATTTCTTCAAGGATGGTTCATTTGTAGTGTACTCTCCCTTTATTTGGCGAATAACTAGCTGCGAATCACTAGTGATCCTAGCATTTTCTAGTTTCATTTCTACTGCGAATTTTAAGGCATGTATCACATCTTCATATTCCGTTTCGTTATTAGTGGATGCGAATTCCAATCTGAATGAAAAACCATCTTCACTCCTTCTGGAGAAATTAAAACAATTCCAACTCCATTGCCTTCTCCATTTGATGATCCGTCTACCAATATCTCCCATCTATTTGGTTCTGTTAATAAGTCTTTTGGATCTCTGTGTTCTTCTTCTATATCCATCATTTCTTCTACCGCTTCATCTTCTTCTAAAGGAAATTCTGCCAAGAAATCTGCAACAACTTGTGATTTTGGTGAAGACAAGTACTTGTGCATTCCATCTCTCTAATCTTCCTGATCTTTTTGAATTCTTCATCACTAATTCAATTGGTACTTTTGTTAATACCTTTATCTTATGCGCTTGAAAATATATGTGGAGCTTAAATGATGCATAAACTAATGCTAAGATTAGCTTCTCAATATTTGAGTAATTTTTCTCGGCAGTATTAAAAGTTTTGCTAATGTAATAGATGGGTTTCTCCACTCCTGTGTCTATTCGCAATAACACAACACTTAATGCATGCGACGTCGTCGCAAGATAGATCAATAATTCTTCTCCTGATTCTGCTCTTTGTAAAATAGTTGTATTCATAAGATGTTCTTTGATCCCTTGAAAAACTTTTTCGCATTCATCAGTCCATTTGAATTTCGCACCCTTCTTGAGTATATCGAAAAAATATTTGCATTTGTCTGATGATCGCGAAATGAATCTCCCCAGTGAAGCTAGAAGTCCATTCAACTTCTGTACATCTTTTATTGTTGCTGGTATTGGCATGTCACGAACTGCTTGCACTTATTCTAGATCAACTTGTATTCCTTCCTTTGATACAATGTAGCCTAAAAAATTTCCCGATGCAACTCCAATAGTACACTTCTCAGGATTCAATTTAATGTTATACTGCCGCATTTGGTCAAAAATCTCCCTCAGGTCATGTACATGGTTTTTGGATTCTTTACTCTTTACTAAAATGTCGTCCATGTATACTTCTAATGTTTTGTGTATCCATTTCGCGAACACCTTCTCTATCATTCTTTGGTATGTCGCTCCCGCATTTCGCAAACCAAATGGCATTTTCGTGTAACAATATAAAACTCTTGGGGCGAAGAAAGCAGTATGCTATTGATCTTCTTCAGCGAGAGGGATCTGGTTATATCCTTTGTACCCATCTAAAGACGATATCCTATCATTTCCCACTGCTGATTCCACCATTTGAGGAATATCTGGTAACAGAAAGTTATCTTTAGGGAAAGCTTTGTTTAAATCTGTGAAATCTATGCAAATCCTTATTCCTTTGTTTTTCTTTGGAACAATGACCATGTACGCTATCCACTCTGGGTATTTAGATTCTCTTGTAATTTCTGCATCAAGCATCTTCTGTAGTTCTTCTTCTATTTGGGAATGGTAGGTTGTTGCGATTTTTCTTATTCTTTGTTTAAATGGTCTCACATTCTTGCTAATCTCCATTTTGTGACATGAAATTGATGGATCTATTCACGGTATCTCATCCATGCTCTCTGCGGAAATGTCTTTATATTATCGCAAAAGGTTAACAGTTCTTTCTTCTTCTTCTACGTCCATTTGGGTTTCAATTCTCAATATTAAAGGTTCTTATATAGTCCCAATGTTTACCTCTTTTGTTGGTTCTGCGGCAGTGTAACTGGATTTGGGTTCTCCCATTGGTGTTGGTTCTTTTATTGTTTTCACAGGTCTTTCTCCTTCTTCCGAAATTTCGCTGGGTATTCCCCTGCCTTCTTTTGCCCTTATCGTGTACACTCTAAATTCTTCTTCTTTCTTTGCCTCGTTTGCTAACTTTCTGCGAAATTGTTTCTTTTTTGCTCGTCCTTCATAATGCTTTACTTCAATTTGATGACATAATTTCGCATTGTCAACATCTCTCTGATTTCACCTATTCCATTTGGTGTGGGGAATTTAATACATTGATGCAACGTTGATACTACAAATTTTATCGCATGTATCCATGGTCTTCCTAGCAACATATTATATGGCGATTCCATATCCACCACGCATATTGTTACATGTGTTTCGATCTCTCCTTGTGGAATTCGTACCACTATTTCTCCTTTAGGTTTTGTTGTGGATTTTCCAAAGCCATGAACAAGATATGTTGAACTGGAAATTTCTTCATCTTTAAATCCCATTCCCCTGAACGCATGATAAAATATTATATCCACTGAACTTCCTGTATCGATTAAAGTTCTGTTCAATATCCATTCTCTTGTGGTTTTTGTTGTTGTCCCCTTCTCTTTTCGCGTAATATGTACTGTAATAACCAATGGAGATGTGTGGTTCAAATTTTCTTTTGGTATTTCTGCCGCCATGAATGTGATTTTTTGCTTTTCCCAATCTTTCAAGGGTGATGTCTTTTCTACCGGCATAACCTTCCTTCCTTCAAAATTTCGTTTATGTATTCTTCCTTTGATGTTTTCATGGAATTCATTAGACATTGTTTTTGTTATCATATTACACTCCAATCTTTTGTCATCTTCATTGACTCTAATCATTTTTCTTTTAACTGGTTCACTGATTTATTTAATCACTTTCTTGATTTGAACAATCTCAACAAAAATCTTCAACTTTCAATCTTCAGCCTCCCTGTTTCTAGCGCCATTGTGTAGTTGCAGAAAATCCTACACTACACCCCTCATATGATTTCATTAACATTTAACTTATTTTAGATTAACAATCTTAATTTCATTGATGAATCTTTGAACAATCTTACAAGAAAAGATAAAGGATCAAGAATAACCACTACTCTAGATTTTCTCTCTCCTATTTACTTGCTTCTCACCCAGAAGAAGATCTCTCCTTTCCTTTACAACTGAACGACTATTTATAGGGAAGTACATAGTGGATGACAACTAATCTGTCCTTTATTTTAGGATATGGCTTGCAACATTCTCGCAACCTTACAAATGTTAATCTCGCAAACTCTCTAATTTTCGCAAAACCATCATATTTTTCTCATGATTTTAGTTGACGTCGTTTATTATGTCATTTCTGAAGCTATTCTGCGACACTGTCGTGTTGTGTTTTTAATAATTTCGCTGAGATATTATTGCTGCGAGATTCTGATCCTACAATGAACACATAATTGCATACTCAATAAACATTCCTTGTAGGTATCCATTACAAGGAATGAACTACAACGTCAGAGTAATCGATATTAACAGTCAGAGTTCATTTTGTGGAATGAACTCCCAGTTTTATCTTAAAGTAGCATAGTCCATTATGTGAAATTGAATACAATATAATAGTACCATGTTAAACTAGATTTTTACCTCTCCAAAATCATCAACATTCATCTCTAAGTGTTTGCAAATTTTCTCGATTTTACACCTTGCAAATCTTGGACGGTAGTCTACTGTTTCCTTCACCTTCCACTTGGGATCCAGATTCTTTGAATGCTCATCAAACCAAGGCTGTAAAAAGAAGAATTATACTAGTCAGTTATCAGCAACAATTCATTTCAACATCAAACATCAAAATGAAGAAACATAATTATGAACATTTTTTCATCTCACCAACAAGTAAAGGTAACACCCTTTAGAAGAACCTCGTCTCAAGCTTTCCATCAAATGCTTGTGTATGAGATGCGGAAGAGCTATTCTATCTATTGACTCTAGGCAAGCTAGGTACTTGGTGTGGATGGAACCTCCATCACCAGTAGTAAGAAAAACAATAGACAAGAGAAATAGCTCAAACATGGTTACAAGATCTTCAATAGATCCTCTATTCCTAATCAACTCAACGATTTTCTCTTTCAATTTGGTGTTCTTTATATCAGAAGGTTTCTTTTTTGGTGGAAAAAAATTGTAGGTTGTATAGAACCTTCCAGAAGTGTAGTCAGCCAGGTTTCTAGAGTCCAAGAAAGATTCTTCTATTCCACCTCCAGGGATACATAGTATTCCAAACACTAATGATAACTTTTCAGGTGAGGATCTTAGCAGATATGTTTTTTCCCCTACTTTGAAAACAAATGTATGATCATTTGTATCAAGAATGAACTGGTGTGCACTGCAGACAACTTGGACAGCAGGTGTTGATTTATTCCATTCAGTAGCAACAATGTCCTCTTCCAGAAATACTTTGGCTACACTCCCCAACGGACTCCTATACGAAGCATTTCTATGTTCTTCATTCAAAGCCTCTTTTTCTGGAAGAGCTTTAATCTTATCAGCAAGAACAATGGCTCCAGCAAAACTACACTTTATCTTCTTATCTACATTTTTTTCAAAGAAAAAAAAGAAGAAGATTAATGGTTACTTTTATAAATATTTTAGCTGATAAAAGAAGATAAAGTGTAGCTGATAAAAAGCTATACAATTTTTCTAGACATCATTCTGTAAAATGAAGTCCATCAAACATCAAAGAAGAAACACGTTCCATTTTTGTCCAAAATGAACTCATTCAAAGAAGAACCAACACAAGAAGAATCTAGATAATGGACTTCATTCTTCAAAATGATGTCCATTCTATTTAATGAACTGTAAAAGCTAGATCAACAATTTTTCTAGACTTCATTCTAGAAAATGAAGTCCAACAAACATCAAAAAAGTAACATGTCTCACTCTACAAAATGAACTCAGTCAAATAAGGACTTATTATTCATCAAACATCAAACATATATACACCTTCATTCTAAAGAATAAACTCATAAATAGATCTAATTTCATTCTACAACTTTATCAAAAAACATATAGATGTACTAACTTCATTCTACAAAATGAACTCCGACATGATATACTCTACATAATAGATTTACAAATTCATTCAACAAAATGAGCTCCAACAAGATATACCCTACCTATACCTAAAATACAACTGAATCAACATGCAGACAACAAAAAACATATAGATCTACTAACTTCATGCAGACAGCAGAAAACTGAAATACAACTTCAGAAAAAACAATAAACATCAAAAATCATCTTCGAATTAGTGTTTTTTGTACCTTTCGTTAGTTTCTTTGTTTTTGATTTCTTTGTCACTGGTTCTTCTTCAACTTCTTCGTCTGAAGATGTTTCTACTACTGTTTTCCTCCTCGGTCTCCTCATTTTAGGGTTTTGATTTCTTCAATTTTTCTAGGGTTTTCGATTTTTGGGTTTCTTTTTCTGATTTTGAAGACTGTTTTGATTTCGATTTGCGAAGTTTGAAATGATTTCGACTGATTTTGGTGGATTTGAGTTTGATTCTGTATGTTCTCTGGGTTTTTAGAGAGAAGAAGACGAAGTAGTTTTTCTCTGAAATGGAAACCAAGAGACTGAAAATGGAAAAATGAAAGAGAGAGAAGGTTAACGCGTTTTTAGGGGAGTTTGTGTGTTGAAGGCGGTAACAGTTAGGTAAGGGTATTATTGTCTGTTTGGTATTTTTAATTAATTATGGACCAAATAGAAAAGATGATTTCTTAAAGGACCAAACTGTTGTGGGCATGGGCATAAAAGGACCAAACGATATTTTTCCCATAATATATTTTAGTACGATCCCATATGAAACTGCCCTCATAAGCCATAATTAGGATTCTCAAACCCTCAATTTAAAGACTTAAAGGCCTAGACAAATAAAGATCTCATGTTGAATGGTGAAGACTCGCTTCCTATTGGCCGAAATAGACCTTTTTTGATTTTGTGAAACGAGTGTTTTGGTGAGGACACTTGACCAAGTATGATTGGGTTAAAAAAAACCAAATTCAATTTGGAACTCATGACGTGATAATATTTAGGTGAAGACACTTGGCAACGTATGATTGGTTTTAAAAATTACAAACTCAAAACCTAACTTACAGTGTTTGGAATTTTATGGAACTCCAAATTCAATTTGGAAATCGAGCACCTACCATATTATGACTCTTTTTTCCAAATTAACATATAAAGAGGAAAAAAAATCCACATACTCCACATATATTTTCTGCGAAAATAAAAGGAAAAAATAAAATATGCACATATTTTCCACCTATTTAATGTATTTGTCCCATCATACCAAATCAAAAATATAGCGCCACGGGGTGGGAGTAGCCCCACGCACACCAAATCAAAAGTACATCCCCACAGGGCGGGACGAAGCCCCGCACACACCAAGTTAAAAGAAAAAAAAGTGCCCGGTGCGTAGCACGGGCACAAATCTAGTTTGAACTTTGAACTAATATAGTTTACAAAGCTCAGCCCGCCGATCTCACGGATTTTGTAATGCAACTAGCTTTGAACCCACTTGACACTACAAGAGAGATAACATCCCACCTAGGGGTGTAAAACATGTCGGCCCGGCACAGCCCGACACATAAAGTCGCGTGCTTCATGTGCCATGTGTCGTGTTGTGCTGTGCCAACGGTTTAAACGCGTTGTTCCGTGTTGTGCTTTACTAGTCAAAAGCTAGGCACAACACAGCCCACGGGCACATCACACGAATAAACGTGTTGTGCCATGCCGTGCTGGCACACGTGCTATAAACAATTTGAAATCACTTAATGTGTACATTAAGTCTGACATTATCACGAGAATTTAAATACACAACATATCATTTGAAATTATCTCAAGTAAAATTAACAAGTTTATTCAATAAAAAGAAATAGCCCATCAAATATAAAATTGGATCATTGTTATGTAAATTAATGTTCTAGTCAAATATAGGTAACGACATTATAACAACGATATTGAAATATATTTTCCAAATATTAAGGTATTATATGTGTTGTTATAAAAATAAGTCAGCATAAAATGTCAAAAATTATCTAGAACAGTGATTCTTTTGTGAAATATACACAAAATGTGATGTATTATGCCATGTTACATGGTGTACCTGTGCATGGTATGACGTTCTTTCTTAATGTGTCGTGCTGGGCTGGGCCACGTGCTTATCCGTGCGTAGAAATTAACATTTAATCCCAAACTTGCTGGGCTTTAGACAGTCTAGTCCTCTCTCCTCAAGCCTAGTACTAAGAAGTCCAAATTTACCAAATCCAGGACGAGTTAGTCCTTTTTTAACGATTCAGTCCAAATCTTAAAAAAAATAGATGACAAAAATGACTTTACTTTAAAAACCCAAAGTCGTACTGTATTATTCCTCATTCATTTCATCACTCTTCTCTGACCGCAAATCTGATTCTTCGCAGAGAGAAAAACCTAAAAACTAATCCAAACCCATCAAAACCAGCGGCGTTTAGATCTACAATTTGTAAATTCGAGTTTAAGAAAACCTAACTCCGTTCAATCTCCATCTCCATCTTCATAGTTTGAAATATCAATTACCAATTGGTTCAGTAAGATTCAATCCCTACATTTGTTGTTGAATATATAGTTTGAAATTGATGTGGAAGATCGATGAAATCCCCAAAAGCAATTGCATCTTAAAGATCCGTCAATAAAAATGATTATAAAGATAAGTTGTATCTCTTCTCAATCTTTTATTTCGAGTAACCACTGAATATTGATTTCGGAAAGGAATGTTTGAAAAATGTGTATGGCTATCTAAGATTTCTGGTTTATTGGAAGGCTTAATATGTGTTGGTAAAACCCCTAGCAGAAATGTTCTTAGTTTGAAATTTTGATACAATGAGTGTTCCTTGTTCTGATTGTGTGAGTATTGAGCAGGCATTAAATTCTGCACATCAAGTGTTCGATAATAAGTATGATAGAATAGTGCATTTCTTATATGAATTACATCCTTATTTCTTTAATGTACGCGTAGCTTGTGATTTGGGAAATTATAATAGTTTGATCATTAAATTAAATATAGAATTGGCTCATGATGGATATATATTTCATCTTCCAATTAGAAATCATTTGACTTATGAGTTCATCATTTTTATGACTAGTGTTCATCTGTAGGTGTGAGCTCATAATTTAGACTCAAACAAGAGCATAATTTGGTTAGTATCTAGTAAGTATATTTTCATTTCCTTCCAATTTAATATTAAAATTGGACGTACATTCGGATCTTTGTGATTTACTTACAATGAGATATGAGAGGGCACTGTTTGTTTAGAGATTTTTTTTTCTCTTTTTTTTCTCACCTCATCTGACTAAGCTTATAAGCCTTAAATGTTTCCATAAGTTGATGATGGTGATATAAAAGTGACGAATAGTGATAGTGATCTCTACTCTAAGGAATGTTCGACTCAACTTCTATATGACGTGGTAGTGGACACTACTAATGATGTTTAATCTTTCTTTTGGTCATTAGGTGTAAATCACAGCTATAAATGGTGGACCACATATGTGAATCCTACACTTCTTTTTGCACTAATTGCTACAATTAATTTCATCATGAGGACTAATTGATTGTTTATACGAAACAGGGTCAAGTTTGGTTTAGCTTGTAATTAAATTCCATCGTATAAAATCCAGCTGGTGCAGAGGCCTTATCTTCCATGTGTACTTACAAATTTCATCAGGTCTATATGATCTTCATCCATATGCAACTACTCGTGTTTTCTTTGAATTTTAGTTTGAATTAGATAAAATATAGGGACTCAGCTGACTGTGCTTGAGACTTTTTTTCCTCCAAAAGGATACCAAGCGTAACAATTTGTATCTAAAGATTCTGTCTTAGTTCTTGCTTTCTCACAAGCAAGACGCCTAGCATTCCAATAACATTTTAGATTTGGCATTTCTTTCTCCTTTTTAGTATACCTACTATTAGTATTTCTTGGTTCCACTGTTTTATTAATTAGTGTGATACTTTTTGAATATGACCATATGATTAAGTAATGCGAATTTTCTTGTAGTCAGAATGTGGTGGATTTTGCACTTTACATATCTAGATATCCACTGTCTTCTTAACATAAGTTGCAGGATACATTGTGTTGGGCCCCACATAATTATTTTATTTGATCTTCTAAGCTTGCATATATGATCATTTGGGTATACATGTTTTGGATACGCATGTGTACATGGTTGTACACATGTTGTTTGTTAATGTGTACATAATTGTATACCTGTTCATTTTTAGATACGATATGAATCCTTTTGTCGAATCTATGGTTCCTCAGTCTCCACCTTCACGATCTCCTTCTGCTAGTTGTAAGTACTACTCCTTTGTCATGTGATGTTCATAAATGCGATCATTTCAATCGAATAGAACTATGAAATTCTGCACTAGTTGATTTTTTATCAAAAATAAATTGTATTCAGTCGTCAGTGAGTAATAACTGAAAGTTCATTTTCCATTCTTAATCTTACTGGTCGTATTTCTGCAGTAAAGTGAAATTCATACATACTAGTTCTTAGTATAATCATTCCTTCTGTTATCATAATACTTTTCACCATCGCCTTTTGGTCCTGCTTTCGACAAAAAAGCTGGACAATAAGTATTTACTGCCTCTAACATGACACCTAGGGTCATATGATGTGGTTTTCCAAGTTAGAAACATGACACTTAGTTATTTGATTCACACCTTTTTTTATCATGAAAGATTCTGATGATGACACTAGTACACAGAGACCCTTTTGCCACGCCAAATTGGCGTGTCCATAGGGGTTTTGTCACGCCACTTTGGTTTGGACTATGCGTGACTTCTGCTTGCGTGGTTTTAGGTAACATGGCGTGGTTTTAGGTAGCTTATATCCACACCGGCCATGCGTGTCTATTTCTGCATGAAATAGACATGCCAGAGCCATATAGGCGTTGCTATATAGGGTCCCAAAAACTTAAGTACTGGTACTCAATAGACATGTAGGATCAGAATCTCGCAGCAATAATGCCTCAGCCAAATTATCAACAACACAACACAACAGCGTCGCAGAACAATTTCAGAAATGACATAATAAACGACGTCAGCTAAAATCATGAGAAAAATGTGATGGTGCTGCGAAAATAAGAGATTTTGCGAGATTAACATTTGTAAGGTTGCGAGAATGTCGCAAGACATATCTTAAAATAAAGGACAGATTAGCTGTCATCCACCATATACTTCCCTATAAATAGTCGTTCAGTTGTAACAGAAGGGAGAGATCATTTTTTGAGTAAGAAACAAGTAAATAAGAGAGAGAAAATCTAGAGCAGTGGTTATTCTCAATTCCTTTATCTTTTCTTATAAGATTGTTCGAAGATTCATCAATAAAATTAAGATTATTAATCTAAAATGAGTTGAATATTAATGAAATCATATGAGGGGTGTAGTGTAGGATTTCCTGCAACTACATAATGGTGCCAGAAACAGGGAACATTAAAGATTATTCTAGAAAAAATTGAAGATTAATATTGAGATTTGTGAAGATTTGGTGTGATTTATTAAGAATTTTACATAATTTCTTGCAATTCGTTAACATTGAAGAAATGTCTAGAAGAAGATACATCAGAACAACCAACTACTGTTAGAAGAAGCAAGAGAACTGCTGGAAGGGAAAGAGGGGAAATGGGAGAATCTACTAGAATGAGAAATAATGGAGAAAATCAAATTCAACCACCAGTTCAACAAACACTAGTACAAGGGAGGAATACAGATTATGATAGGGTGAGTATACACACTTGGAAATCAAATTCAGTAGAAGAAGTGGAAGAAGAGCAACAAACCAGAAACCATAGACATGTAGAGAGAAATCAAGAAGCAGATGAATGAATAATTCATGGAGATGAGAAAATCGGAGCGTTAGAAACGTTGAGACGAAGAATACACGAAGAAAGAAGAGCTGAGGCAGAAGAACGTGCGAATTTAACAAGGCAAAATCACGAATTGAGGATGAAAAATATGAGACTACAAAGTAGAAGATCGAGAAGTATTACAAAATCATATTCAAGATCGACTAGAAGAGAAATGAGGCGAAACTCACCCACAATTAATGCTGGAAACAATATTCAAGAAGAAATATCAAATCCTAATGAAGAATATCGCGTAAACAGAGAAAGAACTGATGATCGTTATGTTCCACAAAATGAAACTTTTGATGATAGGAAAAATGGTAGAAATCAAGAGAACGGACAACGTCAGGGACGAAATGACCAAGATGGCGAAGAAAATCGAGAGGAAGGAAGGAGAATTTTACATGAAAGAGAAACTCAAAGAAATCAACAGACGATTGAAGAAGAAATTGAAAGACATTATGCTGAACAAGCACGTTTAATTTGCGAATGTGAAATATTGAGAGCGGAAATGGAAGAACAAGAGCTTCAGGAGACAATTCGCCAGAACAATCACGACAATCGAGAAAGAAGGCGTACACAAAACCGGAATAACGGTAATATCAATGAAGAGTATGATAGAATACAGAGGATGGCTGAAAGACAACAAATGGAATTAATAAGAAATGAAAAAAATCATGAAGGGGAAAATGAGAGACATAATCATATGCGAATTCAAGATAGAGATGAAGAAGAGACTCGCGGAAGAAGACGGTATGAGGATAATGAAGAAGAAATGCAAAATTTCGCGAGAGAAGAAAGACATGAACGCAGAAGAAGGGAGGAGAAATTAAAAAGACCAATGGATCAAAATTCGGGTGTGAATAAACAAATATTGAAAGAGTTAGAAGAAATGAGAGGAATGCTAAACAATAAAGGAGAAGTAGGCAGAAGACAATTGGATGAAGCTATAGAAGAAGCTGCGAAAACTCCATTTACAAGGGAAGTACAACTAGGAGGAATACCACCGAAATGCAATTTGCCCGCATTAACCAGTATTTTTGATGGAACAACTTGTGCAATTCAACACATTAAAGCCTACGTGAGGTGCATGTTGCAATGGGAAAATCATGATGTTGTATTATGCAAATATTTCGCATCCAGCTTAACAGGGGAGGCGTTAAAATGGTTCGAATGTCTACCGAAGAATACAATAACATCCTTCTATCATTTGCAGACTACATTCCTGGGGGCATATACAAGTAATAATTCTTCGCGACCTGGTATTGAAGACGTGTTTGGATTAAAACAAAGGATTGGCGAAAGTTTGAAGCACCTAACTAAAAGATGGAGGACTATGTGTAGCGAAATGGCTGGCCATGTAGATGAGAGATATCTTATATTATCATTTATCAATGCTATGTTTGCAACCAACCTATTGTATATCCAAATTTTCAGAGTCAAGAATACGATCACAATGACTGAATTGCGAGAACTTCAAGAAGAATATATTGCTCTAGAGGAAAGGAAAAATGAAATGGAATCATACCCAGTTGCGAACACCAGTTCACAAACAGCGAATGCAAGCTTATTACCCAAGCTAATAAACACAGTGGCGAACACTTCGCAAGTACAACAAGAGAAGGTGACAGGTAACAATCAACAGAAACTGGTGGCTATGGGAAGCCGAGATCAAGAGGAGTATGAAGGAGAAAGAAATTTCCACAATCGTGGTGGAAATAACAATATTCAAAGACTCGATCAGCCACAAGAAAGTTATGGAGGTCAAAGACAAAACTATAATAGAGGACAATGAGGTCACAAGGTAGTATGGGAAGAAATCAAGATACCACCTCTAAATGCAAGTGTGGAGAAAATATGGGAAGCTATAATTTTGATGGAGAATATACCAACACCATGGAACATGGGAACGGAACCACCTCCAAACCACAGAAGTCATGAGTTTTGTTCTTATCATCATTTTCATGGACATACTACAAATGATTGCAGAAATGTAAAAAGAATTATATTGAGAATGATAGATCAAGTAAAACTAAACCACTTTTTGTTAGGGCACCCGCAATTTCAACCATTGCCACCACCACCAGAACATCACAAAGTAAACACGATGAAAAAGAAGGCAACATTCTTCATAGAAGTTGGTGCAAAAGCAAAGAATCTATTCTTTCACTCTATCGTACATTCATACAAGACAATTGAAGATTTTCATGACAATGTTCTGAGTAGAGTGTTCGCAAGAGATAATGATGGAAGAGAAATTATGAACATTTCAAAAATCTCACCACTAGAGGAATGATAAAAACAAATTATTTCTTTTACCGCAGAAGAAATCCCCGAAAGTGAAGAGTGCAGGATCAGAATCTCGCAACAGTGATATCTTAGCGAAATTATCAACAACACAACACAACAGCGTCGCAGAACAATTTCATAAATAATATAATAAACGATGTCAACTAAAATCATGAGAAAGATGTAATGGTCCTGCGAAAATTAGAGAGTTTGCGAGATTAACATTTGTAAGGTTGCGAGAATGTCGCAAGCCATATTCGAAAATAAAGGAAAGATTAGATGTCATCCATTATGTACTTCCCTATAAATAGTCGTTCAGTTGTAAAGGAAAGGGGGAGATCTTTTTGAGTAAGAAACAAGTAAATAGGAGAGAGAAAGTCTAGAGCAGAGGTCATTCTTAATTCTTTTATCTTTTCTTGTAAGAATATTCAAAGATTGATCAATAAAATTAAGAGTGTAAATCTAAAAAATGAGTTGAGTAATAATGAAATCATATGAGGGGTGTAGTGTAGGATATCCTGCAACTACATAATGGCGCTAGAAACAGGGACTTCAAGATCGAAATTTGAAGATTGTTGTTGAGAATGTTCAAATCAAGAAAGTGATTAAATAAATCAGTGAACCAGTTAAAAGAAAGATGATTAGAGTTAATGAAGATGACAAAAGATTAGAGTGTAATATGATAACAAAAACGATGGTTAATGAATTCCATGAAAACATCAAAGGAAGAATACATAGACGAAATTTTGAAGGAAGGAAGGTTATGGCGGTAGAAAAGACATCACCCTTGAAAGATTGGGAAAAGCAAAAAATTACATTCATGGCGGTAGAAATACCAAAAGAAAATTTGAACCACACATCTCCGTTGGTTATTACAGTTCCTATTGCGCGAAAATAGAAGGAGACAACAACAAAATCCATGGGAGAATGGATATTTAACAGAACTTTAATCGATACAGGAAGTTCAGTGGACATAATATTTTATCATGCATTCCGGGGAATGGGATTTAAAGGTGAAGAAATGTCCAGTTCAACATATTTTGTTCACGGCTTTGGAAAATCCACAACAAAACCTAAAGGAGAAATAGTGGTACGAATTCCACTTGAAGAGATCGAAACACACGTAACACTGTGCGTGGTGGATATGGAATCGCCATATAATATGTTATTAGGAAGACCATGGATACATGAGATAAAAGTTGTACTATCAACGTTGCATCAATGTATTAAATTCCCCACACCAAATGGAATAGGTAAAATCAGAAAAGATGTTGACAATGCGAAATTATATCATCAAATTGAAGTAAATCATTATGAAGGACAAGAAAAAAAGAAACAATTTCGCAGAAAGTTGGCAAAGGAAACAAAGAAAGAAGAAGAATTTAGAGTATATATGATAAGGGCAAAAGAAGGCAAAGGAATACCCAGCGAAATTTCGGAAGAAGGAGAAGGACCTGTGAAGACAATAAAAGAACCAACACCAATGGGAGAACCTAAACCTAGTTACACTGCATCCGAACCAACAAAAGAAATAAACATTGGGACTATAGAAGAACCTCTAATATTGAGAATTGGAACCAAAATGGATGTGGAAGAAGAAGAAAGAACTGTTAACCTTTTGCGAGAATACAAAGATGTTTTCGCAGGAAGCATGGGTGAGATACCGGGAATAGATCCATCAATTGCATGCCACAAGTTGGAGATTAACAAAAATGTGAGACCATTTAAACAGAGAATAAGAAAAATTGCAACAACTTACCATTCCCAAATAGAAGAAGAACTACATAAAATGCTTGCTGCGGGAATCATAATAGAAGCTAAATACCTAGAATGGATAGCGAATATGGTCATTGTCCCAAAGAAAAACAAAGGAATCAGGATTTACATAGATTTCACTGATTTAAACAAAGCTTTCCCCAAAGATAGTTTTCCGTTACCAGATATTCCTCAAATGGTGGAATCCGCAGCGGGAAATGATAGAGTATCGTCTTCAGATGGGTACAAAGGGTATAACCAAATCCCTCTCGCTGAAGAAGATCAAGAACATACTGCTTTCTTCTCCCCTAGAGGTTTATATTGTTACACGAAAATGCCATTTGGTTTGCGAAATGCGGGAGCAACATACCAAAGAATGGTAGAGAAGGTGTTCGCAAAATGGATACACAAAACATTAGAAGTATATGTGGATGACATGTTAGTAAAGAGTAAAGAAGCTAAAGACCATGTAAAAGACCTGAGAGAGATTTATGAACAAATGCGGCAGTATAACATTAAATTGAATCCTGAGAAGTGTACTATTGGAGTTGCATCGGGAAATTTTTTAGGCTACATTGTATCAAAGGAAGGAATACAGATTGATCCAGAAAAAGTGCAAGCAATTCGTGACATGCCAACACCAACAACAATAAAAGATGTACATAAGTTGAATGGGCTTCTAGCTTCGCTGGGGAGATTCATTTCGCGATCATCAGACAAATGCAGATATTTTTTCGACATACTCAAGAAGGGTGCGAAATTTAAATGGACTGATGAATGTGAAAAAGATTTTCAAGGGATCAAAGAACATCTGATGAATACAACTATTTTACAGAAAGCAGAATCAGGAGAAGAATTATTGATCTATCTTGCGACGACGTCGCATGCATTAAGTGTTGTATTATTGCAAGTAGACGCAGAAGTGGAGAAACCCATTTATTATATTAGAAAAACTTTTAATACTGGCGAGAAGAATTACTCAAAGATTGAGAAGTTAATCTTAGCATTAGTTTATGCATCATTTAAGCTCCGCATATATTTTCAGGCGCATAAGATAAAGGTATTAACAAAAGTACCAATTGAATCAGTGATGAAGAATTATAAAAGATCAGGAAGAGTGGGGAGATGGAATGCACAAGTAGGCCACTTTGATATTAAATATGAAATTTTGTCTTCACCAAAGTCACAAGTTGTTGCAGAGTTCTTGGCATAATTTCCTTTAGAAGAAAATGAAGCAGTAGAAGAAATGATGGATATAGAAGAAGAACATGGAGATCCAAAATATTTATTAACATAGCCAAATAGATGGGAGATATTGGTAGATGGATCATCAAATGGAGAAGGAAATGGAAATGGAATTGTTTTAATTTCGCCAGAAGGAATCATTCATATTAGAATTCGTATCCACTAATAACGAAACGGAATATGAAGCTGTGAAACATGCCTTAAAATTCGCAATAGAAATGAAACTAGAAAATGCAAGGATCACTAGCTATTCGCAGCTAGTTATTCGCCAAATAAAGGGAGAGCATACTACAAATGAACCATCCTTAAAGAAATACAAGAAGCTCGTTGAAGAATAATAGACTCGCAGACGCTTTTGCTTTCATCTCAAGCATGATGACAGATCCAACTGCGAGATGAATAAAAATACAAACACTTATGTCACCATCAATCAATAAAGAAGAAGAAGAAGAACTGGACGTGATAATAATAGACAATGAAGAAGAAGAACAAACGAACAATATCGCAAACTGGAGAATGGAACTTCAAGCATATTTGTTGAAAGGAGAAACACCAAGAAATAGATTGGAAACACACAAGTTAAAAAGCCGTGCAACGAATTATGAAGATGGGCTACTATACCGAAAATCCTTTAATAGACCATCACTCAGATGTTTGACACGAGAGGAAGGAGAAAAAGTGCTAAAGATGTTACACAGTGGAGATGCTGGCAATCATAGCAGGGGAATATCTTTGGCATATAGAGCAAAAATGCAAGGTTATTACTGGCCATACATGCACGAAGATGCAAAAAAAATATCAAGACGTTGCGAAGATTGTCAGCGATATGGAAAGAAAATACATGCACCGGGAACACCATTATCATCTTCAACCAGTGTGTGGCCTTTTGGAAAGTGGGGCTTAGATATTGTGGGGCCATTTTTACCAGGTTCTGTACAAAGAAGATACTTAATAGGCGCAACAAATTATTTCACAAAATGGACAGAAGTGAAGGCAGTACAGCATATTCGCGACAAAGATATCTTTACATTCATATTCGAAAATATCATTTGCAGATTCAGAATTCCTGCGCATTTGGTATCTAATAATGGGAAACAGTTTGAAGGACAGAACATAGAAATGTTACTTAATGCATTTAAGATAAAATGTGGAAAGTCTACTCCTTTGTATCCACAATCTAATGGGAAGGTAGAAGCAACAAACAAAACGATCGAAGATATATTAATGAAGAAATTATAAGGACATCACAGAGCATGGTGCGAACAAGTACATAATGCAGTATGGGCTTATAATACAACTAGAAGAGAAGCTACTGGAATGTCACCTTTTTGTTTAACATAGAGTTGAAGCGGTGTTACCAACAGAAGTTGTTATTCCGACAACAAAGAGAGAAGCTTGGGAGAAAAATCTTAGTGCGGGTTTGATCTTAAATAAACTTCATGAATTAGAAGAAAGAAGAGAAAAAGATTTAAAACATATGTAGAATTATCAGCGAAGATTAGCCCGAGAATATAATAAACATGTCAAAGTATGCGAATTCCAACCAGGAGATTTAGTTCTACGAGAGACACTAATATATCAGCGAGAAAATGGTGGAAAATTAGCAAAAAAATGGGATGGACCTTACATCATTAAGGAGATAGTTGGAACATGAGCTTATAGATTAATGGATCCAGAAGGCAGAGATGTTGGTCATAGACTTGACAGACCATGGAAAAGGTTGTATTTAAAAATATATTATCCGTAAGAAGCTTTGAGAAGTTATGGATTCTGAAAAAATAATTGCATGATTATTCATATCAAAACAAGATCATGATGTGCGAAATTTTCGCAGAGATAATCACAGAACAGTGATATAAAAGAAAGGGGCAAACCTTTATGGCGTACACCCTAGTTCGCGAATAAAATTTCGCAAGAGGAAAATGTAAGACCTAAAGTACGTCATATTAGGGGGTACCTGTTGCATGGCTCAGGGAAAGGCTACACCGCCACCGGAACCTGAGTCATGGAGATTTGGGGCCAATAAAGCCCATCCGGGAGAGGCACCTTGGATTCTCATCTTAAGCATATGACTTGGGTTGGGCGACTAAGGTAATAAGGACTCTCCCAAGAAGTGCAGATATGATCAAGGCGCCGAGGTACACGGTTGAGTCAAGAGTTTCAGGGACGTTTGAAGCGTACCTTGCCATTCTTGACAAGTCTTGGCTTATACTGCACTCGGCCCGAAGAAAACCCCACTTAGGGTGCAGTCTCGTAACCATAAGCCCTATAGGTAAAAGGGATAAGAGGCTGCGAAAACAACTGGTTGTTGCTAAGACTGGATGGGAGGAGCTAACCTTGTATGGTAGAAGTACGCCTCCTTGAAGGGGCAACCAGGGGGAAGATAATGGCGGCACCCTCCATTAGGGAGATGATAAGTGTCTTAAGACGCAAATGTCATGAGGATTTCTATTCGCAAGAGTATCAAGGCTTGTCATATTTGTGCAACAATCCTGAAGAGGCAATAATACAAAAGAAAAAGGTAAGACGAGGTTAATGGGTTTTCGCATGAAAGTGCGAAGACGTCCTGCGATTTCGTCGCAAGACGGCAATGTCATGGGGCTTTATTTTCGCAAGAATATTTAGGCCTATCATATTGTCTCAACATTCCTTAAGATGCCATAATACAAAAGAAAAAGTTAAGGCAAGATCAATGGATTTTTGCATGAAAGTGCAAGGACGTCCTGCGATTTTGTCGCAATGACAAGAGGTGGCATAATAAGACCTTTAATTAGGAAGGAAAATAAGACCACATGATAAAACAAAATATTTATAAGTATTCGTAACAGATTATTTTTTGCAAGAAAGATAATGAGAGGCAAGTATGGGAATCAATAAACAAGAAGCATTATCTTTCTCATCAGAAATACTAAAAGGAAAAATTGATTCCAAAGTTGGTTGAAGAATATTATTCGCAAAAGTGATAAAAGTAAGACAATTCAAGAAGATAATTCGCCAATGTTCTCAATATCGCAAGCCTCTCCTTCATTTCGGTTCTGATCTTCGCCTTGACTAGCACCTTGATTATCGCCAGCAATTACTTCTTCAGAGGATTTCTTTCTCATTTTGATTAACACCAGCAGATGCTTCCTTAGAAGGAATTTCTTCTTCACCTTCCAAGAGATCATCCTCTGCCCCACTTTCATAATCATAATCACTATCAGCAGGACGAGGAACTTCATCATCATCTACTTCCAAAGGTTCAATTGATGTAGGAGGAAGAGATTTGGACAATAAAATATCATTTACAAGGACTTCAGCCCGGAGATGAACTTGACGAAGAAGTGCTCTCTGATGATTCCTATCTTGAATATCCTTAAAATAAGCAAGATAATCAAGTCTTCTTTCTGCTCGGTCGCGAGAACCAGTAAGGGAAGAAACGAGCAATGCATTTTCTTTGCGAATTTTGGCATATTTAGCCTCCAAACAGAAATGGAGGAATGAAGATTCTTCTCAGACTCTGCGAAAGGTAGAATACAAAATTTCATAAGATGAAGAACTCAGAAAAATATGACAAAGAAAAAATAGTTAAGGCAGTCAAATATTATGACTACCTTCCTTTGCGAAATAAGGTGTTGAATCAAGGACAGACAACTATTCTCCCAACGGTCCATTGGTCATCAAATTTATCTCCAACTAAACCTTTAAGTCGAGACTGAAGTTTTTCTCTTTAGAAATAAGAAAGGCATTTTTCTTCGCAAGAGAAGAATAAGATTCTTCTAATTTGGAATATTGTTCTTTAAGTTGATTCTCCTTTACACTTAAAGCTATTCTACCTTGAATGAGTGTATCTCTTTCAGCGATAGATGACTCTGTTACTTCTTTAAGTTCATTTCTCAAAGAGCGAAGAGATTGCTCTTGGTCATCACATACTTTCTGAAGAATGCTAAGTTGTTGCGAAGATATCCATCTTGTTTAAACAAGTTCGCTTCTCTTGAGATAAGGTTTTATTCTCATCTGATAAAGTTTTCATCCCTAAATTAGCTTTAGTAAAGAATAAGAAAGGAGAGATACTTCATTACTTAATAAATCTTGTCTCTGAACTAATTGGGTTTTCATTGGTAAGATTATTTATATGATCAAGGGAATATGAATAGAGGTTATCTAATTGGTTATATTGATCCATCAAAATTTCTTTATCAACACGGGCTTCTTCAACGCAGATTCAAATTGATATCTCTCCATTATTCGTTTCTGGTTTAAGGCTTAACATGCGAAAGAGGGATTTCAAGGATAATTAAATATGGGAAGGATAAAACCATTAAAAGGCAAATTGAAGACATGGTAAGAAAATCATACCTCTCAATTCATCATTCTTCTTGCGAAGATTGTCACGATCCAAAAAACATTCTGAAGCTTTTGATTTTCGAGACGAAGAGCATTACACTCTTTTCCAAAGCTGTCTGCGAAGCAGCTCTGTCAGAACCTAAATGCTTACTCAGAATTTCGCAAACATTAGACTTGATAGGATCAATAGAAGACTTCTTCCATCATCCAGGACTTCAGATAAAACTTTGAAAGCAATATCTATTCCTTCCACGGTTTCTTTCGAAAGAGGAAGAGACTCAGGTAGAGAACTGGCAGTGATAGAAGGTTGAGAAACATTCTCAATAGGAAGAAGAGTTTCATTCATAGAAGGATCAACAAGGGGGGTTTCAATCATTGAAAGGTCAGCTGAAGAAATGAAGTCTGAGGCAGCTTTTTCGCGAATGGAGATAAAGGTTTATCTTGCGAAGATGTCGCAGGAGATTTAGAAGAGATGAGTAAGTGGAATGGAACGGAAGTTGGAACAGTTTTAAGGTGGCGAGATTTCTTGAGAGGTTTATTGACATCCTTATCACCCTGCGAATTACAATCCAGATAAGAAACAGAGGCAACAATATTGTTATTAGAAAAGGATAGTGTTTCTTACTACCTTCTCATTCGCAGACTTTCTTTTATGCGCAACAACCTTATGCTGCGTTTGGGAATATTAGGGTTCTGAACTGTAAATTTAGTTGGAGGCGCTTTTGCTGAAATAACAAGAGTATGGGAATCACATACATAAACAACATCAAATAAGGCAATAAACAAGATCAATTTCAGCAAAACCCATAAAAAAAAAAAGAAAACTAACCTTGATGAATCCATGGAAAACAGTAGCAGGAAGATTATTTCGAAGAAAATTACGAACGATGAAGATCTGTAGAAGAAATAGTATGAAGATGAAGAAGAACTTAAAAAGATTGAAGAAGAAAGAAGAAAATTGCAATAACGGATTTGCAGAAGAACGATGAAGTTGCAGAGAAAATAAAAAGAAAGAAAAAGAGAGTGAGAAAAATATATATAGAGGGAATTTTTCCTCGAGAAATAAACACGATTAATACGGAAAATATAACGGTTAAAAAGCAACGGTTACAAAAGACGTGTCAAGAAACAGATGGAAAAAAATACGTGTGATAAATGCAGAATATGAAGAAATGAACACTGCGGCATTTCTCACATCATTCTCTACTTCGCAGAAAAGATATGAGAAGAGGCAAGATGTAGGATCAGAATCTCGCAACATAATATCTTAGCGAAATTATCAACACACAACAACAACGTCGCAGAACAATTTCAGAAATGATAATAAACGACGTCAGCTAGAATCACGAGAAAGATGTGATAGTTCTTCGAAAATTAGAAAGCTTGCGAAATTAACATTTGTAAGGTTGCGAGAATGTCGCAAGCCATACCCGAAAATAAAGGACAAATTAGCTGTCATCCACTATGCATTTCCCTATAAATAGTCGTTCAAGTTGTAAAGATGAGAGAGATCTTTTTGAGTAAGAAACAAGTAAATAGGAGAGAGAAAGTCTAGAGCAGAGGTCATTCTTGATTCCTTTATCTTTTCTTGTAAGAATATTCAAAGATTGATCAATAAAATTAAGAGTGTAAACCTAAAAATGAGTTGATTAATAATGAAATAATATGAGGGGTGTAGTGTAGGATTTCCTGCAACTACATTTATCTTCCCCTAATAACTTAAACTCACCACTTGGTTCCGTTAACACGAATGATGGATCTATGACCTCCAGAATATTGGCAGCATAACAGTGTTCAGGAAGCTCTTGTCGATTTATTTTCTGGTTAGGCACCTTAGGAAAAATACTGCCTCTAGCAACGACGTTTCCCCTAGATCCATTCCAAAAGTCGTATTTTGCTTTCTGCAGAGATACGTCATATGAACATCATATAAAAACAAGATGCTAGGATTAGCAATACAGATTTACGAAGAAAATAATAATAATAATAATAAATACTCCATTAGATATCTTAGCCATAGGTTCTGCCATAGATGTGCACGACTTCTGTAGAGATATTGAAGGATTTGGTTGGGAATTACTGGTAGAGTTCTGCATAAGATTAGGATACTGCTTCTTAGACCATGAATGTGAAGACACTGATGAATTGAATAGGTAACAAATATACAAGGTTCTCCAAAATATACCCTAGCATCCGTGATTCATATAGTTGATATCATTTTTCAGACATATGGTTTAAGATCATGTAACTGGTTTAAGACAACATACTTACTAATTTTAGTTTTAATCCCGAGTATCCTCCTCGTCCTGTACGATGTGGGAACTTGGATTGTGATATTGCCTCTGTTCCCTTCTCCGAATTTTTCTTGCAGAGGAAATAAAAATAATTTCATTAGTATGCTGGGATAGACAATAAGAACGAAACACAAATTAGAAAAAGCAATGTGTATTCCATACCTTAAATATAGGCGATTCTAGTACATACTTAAGGTATTCGTCCCAGTCTTCTTGGTCCATTATCGTTTCGTACTTTCTGGGGAAAGTTTTTAGTTTGTCCGGTCTTTCCAGAAAGGGTTTTACATGATTACTGTATAATTTCCTTCTGAAGTTCTGCAGCTGAACAGCTAGACGCTTCATGACCGCTTGCTTATATTCATGGGGCACCTCATAATGAAACTGCAATAAAAACTAATTTATGTTCATCACAGACTCACAGTTCGACAACAAAAACGACGAATTGATAACCACATATGCATATCAGAATTTCCTCCCACATATTTTTTTTTGTTGTTGCAGGGACTTCCTTCCAACATAAATGTTTTATGCCAACCATATCACGGGCCAAATAGCCTAGGTAACTACTGAATTCAATTCTACGGCCACCATCAGAATCCACCTCATCATCCCATTGGTCCTCCTCTGGGGGCACGTTGTAATCATCTTCTGCCATGACAAAATCTGTGTAGGTACGTGCATCTCAGTTAGGAATTTGAGCTTATTTTGGAAAATATTAGCTAAACCTAACAGGATAGGATACATGTGTTACACCTCTTTTCTATTATATGAAAAGAAAACAAACATGAACTCATTGATGCATGTAACTTGAGGCTAAAACATCACTGCAACACACAAAATATCCTCATGAATATTGTGTTATCCACAAAGCGAAAGGTACCGGTTAAACGGTCTTATATAACTTTTTGTTACAAAAGCCAAGAATACTAAAGAACCACATAATGATTATCCATTTTTAGCTTGAAGATGATAGTCAAATTGGACAACTAGCAACATGGTATCATTAAAAGTGGCAACTTAAAATGCAGACGTTACAGGCTCTCCAAGTAACAAAGACTCAAATGATTAAATCTTGAGAAGCCTTATATATATATATATATATATATATATATATATATATGATTGACACAACATCGTCCATCAAAGTAGAGTTATATCTAAATCAAACCCAAACAATAACAAAAACCCGAGAAAACAATTAGCATCGTTAAGTTTTGTAAAACCTAACTAACTAGTAAATCCTAACTAAGTAACATGAAAGAAAGATCCTTACCTAAATCTTATAATAGTTCATGCATGTAACTTAAGCCTAAAACAGTATTGTTGTAACAAAATAAAATCACCTCCCATCGTCATTAACTTGTTCTTTGATACAGCCGAATAAAAACCCCAGTCATGCTTTAACTAGTAAACCTATAAGATCTAACATCTGATTCCATGAGATCGAACAAAAAATCTAACATCAGTTTAATATTCATTCGATAATGGGTTGTATAAATAATACCAACAACAAAGATCGAGTCTGAAAAGGTAGGTTCCTTGTAAAGATTAGAGATAGTAAAAATAGAATAAAAACCCTAATCATGCTTTAACTAGTGAACATATAAGAAGTAATAGAATAAAAACCCTAATCATGCTTTAACTAGTAAACCTATAAGATCTAACATCTGATTCCATGAGATCGAATAAAAAATCTAACATCAATTTAATATTCGGTTGTAGAAATAATACCAACAACAAAGATCGAGTCTGAAGAGTTAGGTTCCTTGTAAAGATTAGAGATAATAGCAGAATTATGATTTCAAAGAGAGAATGAATCGAGTAATAAAAACTGAAAAAGTAGATCGAACTCATCTTTGTTTTTCTTTGAGGAGTTTAACCAAACCATCAGGCGGGAATTGATTTTCCTTTTGAAATCACCCGCCCAGTAAAATTCATTTTCATCGCACGCCAAACAAAAGATTTTTGGTGTTTTTCTTTTTTTTTTTATTTCCAAATTTTTGATGTGTGACCAATATGGTTAGTTTCCTTTATTTTATGAGAGAATATATCGTAGACAGTTATGATAAAAAATTTTCCCAAAATTTTCGAAATTTAGTTTCCTATCTCTAACCAACTCGAGAAAAGGCCATAGATAAAAATTACTTTCCTATTTCAAATAATATTTTCGTTAAAATTTTTAACCTGGGTTGTATCCTGTATTATTCTTGGTTCAGGGAGGAAACGTATTCTTCTAATCATACAATTTTTTTTTAATAGGAAAGAATAAATATATTGATAAGCAAGCTTACATATTTTTTTTATCATGTTGAATCAGAAGATTGATCCATACAGACAGATTATTAAACCAACAAAAGCAAATTGTTTGAGTTCTTGCATACTTTGCTATAGAGTCTGCAATATGATTTGCATCCCTATGGGCATAAGTGCAAACACAAGAATCAAAATAACTTAATATAACTAATGTATCATGGATTAAATTATATGTTGTCCATTTAACTGCTGTAGCCTTCCCATTCACAGCTGCTATAACATTCTGACAATCTCCTTTCAAGTGAATTTTTCGCCACTGTGAGCCCATTGTACTGCTTCTAGGATAGAATGCACTTCAGCTTGCTCTGGATCAATGGCTAGAGATGCACCTCCTCGCAGTCCATGGTTGTTTTCTGCAGAATCTCTACAAATCAGTCCCCATCCTGATAATACAGTTTTATCAATATATGAAGCATCAAAATTCAATTTGTATATATCATCTATAGGAGCCTTCCAGTTCTTATCAATTATTCTCAAAGCACTGTTGCTACTAGTTTGCATACTTTTATCCCTTTTCCAGTCGTCAATCTTCCTGACAATATTGTTTATAACAATGTTACTGTTCAATGGCTTGTTTTCAAAAACTGTATCACATCTAGCCTTCCAGGTTAGCCACAAGATGAAACTGACACTCTCATACAGACTAAAATCCTTGGGCATACCATTGTTTGCCTTTAGAAAGAAACCACTTATCCAATTTTGTAAGTCTAGACCCTGGAGGATAGTAGATAATATAGAGTCTACTGAATCCCATATATGTCTGACATGATGACAATCAAAGAACAGATGTTGAATAGTTTCAGGGTTACCACTACAAATAGCACATCTACTATCTTTATGTTTAGTGAACCTAGCAAGTCTATGTTTAGTAGTAATGCAACCATGTAGGAATTTCCATATAAAATACTGAATTCTGGGAGGTAGATGATATCTCCAAAAGGATTTCCAGCAGATGTCTAAGTTTTTCTTAGTTGGCTTAGTAGCTAGTTTTCATTCAAGATGGCATTATAAACAGATTTTATAGTAAACATTCCATTGCTGGAAGGCTCCCATCTCAGCTTATCTTTACCTGCAATAGGAATTCTTATGTCAGTAATCCTTTTAACAGTATCTTCATCAAACAAAGCATTCAAAATATCAGAGTTCCAAGACTTAGAGTCTTGGTCAATGAGCTGATTCACAGTTTTCATATTAAAAGAGCTAAAATGACTATCTGGAGGTCTGTGCATATTTGGATTCCAAGTATCGTTTCAAATTTGCACATAAGTACCATCACCTATATCCCATATGTAGTGTCTTTTAATTATATTCAAACCTGTGCATATGCCTTGCCAAATCCAAGACCCATGTTTGTTCACAATATCAGTTACAGGATTAACAACATGAAAATATTTTTCCTTCATAATAACAGCCCATGGTTCATCTGGATTGGTAATCAATCATACAATAAGCTACTAAGGATAAATAAACTAAACCCATCCATTTTCATGTTCATCATTTCCATAAAAACATAAAAATTCAGCGTGAATCATTCATCACATAAATGTCAACCTATCTATCAGCGTAAAAAGCATGCATCTAGTGCAGTACTAAACAAATACGTAAACTAAAAGTTCACACATCAAAAACCCTGTTTAAAAAAGCAAATAACTTGTTAGATAAGCATGTATCCAAAAATCATCAGTTTTTCTTCAACTTTTTTGATGGTGGTGTCTTTGCATGCAATGGATCAGGTTGTGACATTCTCAACGTGCCAAACCTTGTCTTCCTCTGGTGCGCAGCTGAAAGTTGCAATTCCTTCTGCACAGTTGGTACATATGACCTTCTCTGCGCCTTTTTAGTCTTCTAAGAAATCTTTTCAGAGGCTGCATGACTCCCCGAATGTGGATTGACTGCTAGGTGCTCCTCATTCAGTTTTGCACTGTCCAATTTCTTCTCAGAATCTAAAACTGGTTCTGGTTGCTCATGAGGTTTTCCATGCTGTGGAGTTTCCTGCAGCAAGAGATTAAATGTATTATATATATATATATATTCTAAATCCAAGGCGAATTCGTATGTCATGTGAGTTCTCAACAAGAGACAGACAAAAGTCATTTTTCCAACAATGTAATAAAGCCAACTTCACTGAAGGCCGCGGCATTTTTCACAGCTGACGCCCATAATAAAATCCGCAACCAAATATCAATTTTCTAATTTACACTGGCATTCATGTTCAATTAGGTGTTAATATATTTCTATCTCGTACTTATTCCTTAATCAAACTGAATACACGATTTATGTAAAACTATTTATATACTTGATTAACAAAGCAAAAGAGCTAAGAAACTAACCTTGTCATCAGAGATGGAACAATTATCTTTCGGCCATGCCACAAAACCATCTTTATCTTCCCCTAATAACTTAAACTCACCACTTGGTTCGGTTAACACGAACGATGGAACTATAACATCCTGAATATTGACAGCATAACAGTTACTAGGAAGATCTTGTCCATGTATTTTTTGGTTAGGCACCATAGGTAAAATACTGCTTCTAGCAACGACGCTTCCCCTATATCCATTCCAAAAGTCGTATTTTGCTTTCTGCGGAGATACAACATATGAACATCATATAAAAAGAAGATGCTAGAATTAGCAATATAGATTTATGAAGAAAAAAAATTCAAAAAGAACATACTCCATTAGATGTCTTATCCAGATATTCTTCCGTAGATGTGCACGACTTCTCTAGAGATATTGAAGGATTTGGTTGGGAATTACTGGTAGAGTTCTGCATAAGATTAGGAGACTGCTTCTTAGATCCATCAGAAGGGTTGCTACGTGAAGGAGACTTCCGCAGAGAAGTAGTTGGTTGTGAATTACTGGTAGGGTTCTGCATAAAATTAAAAGAGTTATTAGTTACTTTTGAAAGTTACACATGTTTCTATTTTTCTAGGTTCTCTAATTTACACTTGGATCGGTGATTCATATAATTGATAGACTGGTTTATGTATATTCGACTTACAAGTCAAACAAGCCAAGCAACTAACCTTCTTAGCAGGCTCGGTAAACTGAACACATACTTTGGACAAGGAATCGCTTTTCCAAAAGTTTGCCCTAATGTTTCCATACCAGCAAATCGTACGGGTAGACAAAAATTCAGTTTTATTACTTCATCAATCAGGATTTTGTGGCAATCAACCTCCAACCCATCCTTTCCATGTAATTGTTGTTTTCCTGTTAACAGAAAAGCTCTACCTCTAGCAAGTACGTTTTCCTTAGACAGCTCGTCAAAAAGGTTGCACCTTCTACCCTGCGGAAATATATGGCATATGAACATCTTCAAGCGAAAACTTCAAAACAAATTGAGATTTAAAATGCATGTAAAAATAAAACAGATACCGGAGAAACTTTTTAGTTATCGTGATCTCAAATTGGCTCCGACTAGGTGGATCTTTTGATGTCACATCCAGAGTATGTTTCCCCGAATTTTGTTGAATTACCTGCAGCAGTAGAGTAATATTCCATATTCGGGTGACAAATATGCCAAATTTCACCATGAATGCGAAGACACAGATGAATAGGTAACAAATATACAAGGTTCTCCAAAATACACCCTAGCATCCGTGATTCATATAGTAGTTGATAGCATATTTCAGACTCATATGGTCTTAAGATCATGTAACTGGTTTAAAACACATACCTTCGGAACTTTTTCAGATATTGCGATACGAGATTGGCTTCCTTTGAGTAGATCCGGTGATTTCACATCCTCAGAATGTTTTGGTTAACTTACCTGCATCAGAAAATTGAAATGAAAGTTGTATCTTTTTTTTGCAGTGAAACCATTTAAGCAAAATGCACAACTGACTCACAATCAAATAGCTAACCACATATCTCATTCTATAAGGTTCTCTAAAATATACACTAACGTCCGTGATTCATATAGCTGATAACATATTCGTCTCTTATATCAAACAAGATATATATATATAAAACTGGTTTGTGTAAAAACATATCCAATGAGTTAATAAAGAAAACAAGCATAGCAACCAACCTTTTGATCCAAGATGGTTTGATTTGATGGCCAACAAATTTCAGCATCACCAACATCTTTTAAAGTTTTTATCCCAGAAGATGTGCCAAAGGGTAATTTGATGGTTTCATTTAGTACTTCACTAACCATGACGCTATAGCATGTAACCTCACCCGTCATTCCTGCCTTCATTTTATAAGATAACTTCTTTGAAGAGTAAGCTCTACCAATGGAAACAATGTTGTCCTTTTCTCCAAACCAAAGTTTGCATCCTGTGCCCTGCAGAAACACAAGGCGCATGAGAGATAGTAAATGGAAGATTCAAAATTTAAACGCGTTGGAAAACCATACATCAATGGTAACTTTTTCAGATGGCACATTCTGAGATTCCCCAGTGGATGAAGGAGACGAAGACTTCTTTTTTGATACTAAAGACGGCTGGGATTCAGTAGAAACGGTCAGCGTTTTAGTACAAGGAGAGACCCGCTTTGCGGGCCCTTTGGTGCTTTCAGATGACTTCTGCGGACCGGATTTCCCATGTTTTCTTTGAAGTTGCTTAACTGATTCTGGACCTATGTTATTCTTAGATCGACTGGAGGCATTGATAGGTCCTGCATCCTGTGACTGTAGTTGAACACATTGTTTGAAAAAATCAGATATTGTCTGCCAATTTTTTCAAAAAATTACACAATCTAATCAAAACTCGGTTCACTTACCTCTCCTCCAGACTTGCTGATACTGTTGCCCACAATTTTCGCAATGTCGACTCCTTGAGATAACAAGTTATCTGTCAATATCTGATACACATTTTTAGTAGACTCTAATTCTTTCTCCTTAGATTTCAGCTTTTCACGCAGTTCATCGTTCTCTTTCGAGTGTCTTGGTTTTCTTCCATTTGGAAAGTAAAGGGTTTCCGTCACTCCAAAGCCAGCCTCCTTGACACGTCCACCATTATCCGGGCCGATCGCAACTGTTAGGGAATCCTCGTTATGACCAACCGTTAAAGTTCCCTCTCGAATCCTCTTCCGCTTCTCTTCGTGTTTAAATAATGTGTAGAGCTGGCAAACCAGCCAAAACCCGCGGATAAATCCGACCCGACCCGTGAAAACCCGTACCCGGCTTGGCTGGTTGTATTAACAAGCCGGGTTAGGGTTGGAGAAACGCCGGCTTGTGTGAGAACGGATAAACCCGTACCGTCCCGTAAATCCGCGGATATAACCCGTATACCCGCAGTCCATTTATGCCGCGTGTCCCTATCAGTTTCTATACGTGTATGAGTCTGAGCCTGAGCATAAATAAAACATACAATAAAAAGAGAAGAGACCCTAGCAGTAGCAGCGTTATCTTCTCTGAATCTCTTCTTGATTTCTTTCTTCTTCTCCGTCCGCAGCGGCAATCACCTGAAAGAACTCCTGGGTAAATAGTAAATTAATGAATTGGTTGATTATAAATAAAGAGAAATACCTTTTTCGTTTCCCTTCTCTTCTTCTGCAACATCTTCAAAGGAAAATCATCATCTCTTACAGACAACTTATAATAATCTACAGGTATCTTCTTCATCTCTTTATCTTTTGGTCTTCATCTTTATTATGTAAACTGATCATTAGAAGAACAATTTTAGAGATTCTGATTTTTTTAATTTCATCATTTTAATTTTTCGGACGATTTTGCTTTCAATGTTTATATGTATGAAGATCATTCAACAGAAACATGTTTAAATTACATGGATACTACATTGTCTTCATAGATCTGATGATTTTGGTTTTGACCTTTTGCTTCAACCTGAAATTACTGTCAACTCCTCTATTTTGTTTAATTTCTTAGGATGTTATTCATATATTTTGATTCATGGTATCCAAAATTATGTTGTTTGTATATTGGTTGTAGAAGAAAATAGGCGGGGGAAACATGGATCCCAACCATAACAACTAAATGTGATTTCTAATTGATTTTAATCTTCAAAACAACGAGTCTTCTTCTCCATCTTAACTTCTTCAAATAGTGATTTGATTAGTTTGAGTTTTTTTTCAGATTTTCGAATTGGGGTTTTGTTAATAATTTCTGCTAATTCTTCATCTTGTTGTGGAAGATTCAGAGTTGAGGACAGGTAATCTTCTAAGTTCTAATCCTATCTTCTTTAGTTCTTCTGTGTACTTTGTTTATGTAATTCATGTCATGTCTGATAATTTCTCTAGATTGGTTATGTTTCAAACTTTCACTGCTCAATCAATGACCAAAGTTGATGATTGAGTCATTTTGCAAGGTAAATATTTATGTAAGTAAATTAGTATAGCCTTCAGTTCATATTAAGATTATGTGAATGCTTATGAGGTTAAGAATTATGTCGATATAAAATGGAGATGTATTGATTGGGGTTTAGGTTTATTTTGATTTACATAGGTTGGTACTTATTAAGAATAAAACAGAAACTGAGTTTTAGAAGTGGTATTGACATCAGTTACACAAAACTTTGTTTGTTGTAGTGAACTGGACAAGGAAATGGTAATGGTGATAGCTTTAGTGTGGCTGTTGGGTTGTTGTATAGTGACTGAGAAGATGTTGATGAAGAATTTACTTGTTCTGTGTGTATTTTGAGTGATCTAGTGGTGCAGGAATGGATAAGTTAAACTACATTTGGTGATGATGTTGTTGTGGTGAGGTCATAGTTGTGATGGAGCTGAACTGATAGTGCAGGAGTTAGAGGTACTAGTATCCAAGGAGTTTCTTTACATAATTTTCTTTGGCATCTCACAAAAGTGAAACTATCCATTGTTGTTTACAAGAAATTTACTCTGCCTTCACCTTTTCTTTTCTGTTGTAGTATCCAAGGAGTTTCGTTAGACTTTATGAACTTATCTATATTACCAGCACTTTCTGACTCTTATTTTTAAATGGCACTTATGATTTATGGTCTTCAGCAAGTCATATTGCAAGTCAATTGCTGATGTTAGTCCATGAACCATGATAGTAGACAGTAGTAACAATCTGATGGATTTTGTTTTCTTTTCTTGTCCAAGTTATTTTCCTTTATTGGTTTGAATTCTGTGAGTGTTTTGTTATTTAACCATGATAGTAACTAGTAAGTAATGTACTGATTTTTGTGTCTTTGACCTATTGTTTGTGGCTCCATCCAGATTCCAGGATGTCAAGTGTACAAGAACAAACTCATTATAACGATGTTATGAGTAGTGACGGTGAGGATGATGATGTTGAGATGGTAGATCCTTTGGATGGCTCTACAACTGTTGATTGTGCACCTGCACCAGTTTCAGGTGAAAAGGAACATAAACTTAGATCTGATGTTTGGGAATATTTTGATCTCATTAAATATAAAGATGGATCTGATGTTTGCAATTTTCTTGATCCTTTCATTAAGTTTTTAAATTTCGGTGCGACACCGAGTCACTGACTGTTGAATCTGTAATCTGTTGGTTGAATTGAATAGAAATGTCAAATGAATTAGATGAATGTTAGGTTGCAGAGGAGTTTTTGATGGCCTGAATGTGGTCGGAAAAAATCCAGAAATCAGAGGAAACTAAGCAGAAACCAGCTAACCCGTGAACCCGCAGGTTTAACCCGTTACGGGTGCGGGTTGATGAAATGACCACCCGTGAAGAATATCAACCCGCGGGTTTTGACCCGTGTTAACCCGAACCCGTGTAACCCGTAACAAGCCAGCCCCGGCCCGCCCGTTTTCCAGCTCTAATAATGTGTTAAATTCTGATTTAAACCTTGCGCAATTACTGTGCACTTACTTTGGTTAAAAACATGAGGACTGTAAAGTTTCTGTTTTCTCACAACTTCATATGTCTTCTTCCTGAAAAACTCGTCTGGAACAATTCCGTCTTTGTTGTCGCGTGCTCTTGCCCACATGAAGCACCGGTCTTCAAGATCTTCTTCGACAACATTTCCGCTTTGGACCTAGTAGTTACCAGAAACAAGTAAGGATTTACATCCGCACAAATATTAACTGTGTAAAACAGAAAACCTATTCCAAAGCGTCTAATGTGACAAAATTACAGATTGGTGTAAGAGGACACATCCCTATACCGTTTTAAGTTTCTGCATATATGAGACACACAACACGACATACAAAACAGAAGTATCTGATATGGCCGGTTTTACTGTGCAGTGTATAATAAATAAGACAACAGACTTACTAATTTTAGTTTTAATCCCGAGTATCCTCCTCGTCCCATCCGATGTGGGAACTTGGATTGTGATATTTCCTTTTTTCCCCTCTCCAAATTTTTCTTGCAGAGGAAATAAAAATAATTTCATTAGTATGCTGGGATAGACAATAAGAACGAAACACAAAATCAGAAAAAGCAATGTGTATTCCATACCTTAAATATAGCCGATTTTAGTACATGATTAAGGTAATTTTCCCAGTTCTCTTGGTCAATTACCGTTTCGTGCTTTTTGGGGAAAGTTCTTAGTTTGTGCGGCATTTCTAGGAAGGGTTTTACATGATTGTTGTACGATTTCCTTCTGAAGTCCCGCAGCTGAACATGTATACGCTTCATGACCGCTTGCTTATATTCATGGGGCACCTCATAATGAAACTGCAATAACAACTAATTTATGTTCATCACAGACTCACAGTTCGACAACAAAAACGACGAATTGATAAACGCATATGCATACCAGAATTTTCTCCCACATATTTTCTTTTGTTGTTGAAGGGACTTCCTTCCAACATAATGTTTTATGCCAACCATATCATGGACCAAATAGCCTAGGTAACTACTGAATTCAATTCTATGGTTACCAATAGGCCGGAACATTTAGTCAAATTCAATATCCCTTCTTTTGGCATCTTTTATCGAGAAGTATCTATGCAGCTTCAAAATTCTTGTCATTCCCCTCTCTTTTATGATCACTTATGTAGAGTCTTCTTGTTGTGGCTGCTTTTCTGCTTCTGGAGCATTTTCCAATTATTTTTCTTCTAACACCTCCATATCATCATTTTCAGAATCTTGCGACTCTGGAAATAACCGAGGCAACATATGAAACCATGTGATGTTTAAGTAGAAACAATTAAGTACAAGGTTTCGCACATTACCTGTTAAGTCTTCAAATCTAGCAGTGTGAAGCATATATCCACCATCATCGCCATCTAATTGTACAATGTCATCATGACTCTCATCTAAATCCACCGTTTCTTCATCAGAATCCCCCTCAACATCTGATTCCCTCCATTGGTCGTAATCATCATCTTCTGCCATGACAAAAGTTGTGTAGGTACGTGCATCTCAGTTAGGAATTTGAGCTTATTTTGGAAAATATTAGCTAAACCTAACAGGTTAGGCAACATGTGTTACACCTATTTCCTATTATATGAAAAGAAAACAAACATGAACTAAGTGATGCATGTAACTTGAGGCTAAAACATCACTGCAACACACAAAATCTCCTCATGATTATTGTGTTATCCACAAAGTGAAAGGTACCGGTTAAACGGTCTTATATAACTTTTTGTTACAAAAGCCAAGAGGACTAAAGCACCAGAAAATGATTATCCATTTTTAGCTTGAAGATATAGTCAAATTGGCCAACCAGCAACATGGTATTATTAAAAGTGGCAACTTAAACTACATAGTTACAGGCTCGCCAAGTAACAGAGACTCAAATGATTAAATCTTGAGAATCCTTGTATATAAATATGATTGACACAACATCGTCTATCAAAGTAGAGTTATTAAGTCTCAATCAAAATCCAACCCAAACAATAACAAAAACCCTAGAAAAAAATTAGCATCGTTAAGTTTTTTATTTATTTTTATTTTGTAAAACCTAACTAACTAGTAAAGCCTAACTAAGTAACATGAAAGAAAGATCCTTACCTAAATCTTATAATAGTTCATGCATGTAACTTAAGCCTAAAATATTATTGTTGTAACAAAATGAAATCACATCTCATCGTACAACCCGTGATTGTCATTAACTTGTTCTTTGATACAGCCGAATAAAAACCCTAATCATGCTTTAACAAGTAAACCTATAAGATCTAACATCTGATTCCATGAGATCAAACAAAAAATCTAACATAAATTTAATATTCATTCGATAATGGGTTGTAGAAATATTACCAGGCTACCAGCAACAAAGATCGAGTTTAAAGAGGTAGATTCCTTGTAAAGATGAGAGATAGTAATAGAATAAACTAGTAAACCTATAAGAAGTGATAGAATAAAAACTCTAATCATGCTTTAACTAGTAACCCTATAAGATCTAACATCTGATTCCATGAGATCGAACAAAAAATCTAACATCAATTTAATATTCATTCGACAATGGGTTGTAGAAATAATACCAACAACAAAGATCGAGTCTGAAGATGTAGGTTCCTTGTAAAGATTAGAGACGATAATAGTAGAATTATGATTTCATAGAGAGAATGAATCGAGTAATAAAAACTGAAAAAGTAGATTGAACTCATCTTTCTTTTTCTTTTTGGAATTTAACCAGACCATCAGGCGGGAATTGATTTTCCTTTTGAAATCATCCCTCCCAGTAAAATCCATTTTCATCACCCGCCAAACAAAAGATTTTTGGTGTTTTTCTTTTTTTATTTCCAACTTTTTGATGTGTAACCAATATGGTTAGTTTCCTTTATTTATGAGAGAATATATCGTAGACAGTTATGATAAAATTGTTTCCCAAAATTTTCGAAATTTTGTTTCCTATCTCTAACCAACTCGAGAAGAGGCTATAGAAAAAAAGTACTTTCCTATTTCGAATAATATTTACCTTAATAATTTTAAGCTGGGTTGTCTCCTGTATTATTCTTGGTTTAGGGAGGAAACGTATGAATTATTAGTGGCACCTATGTAGGAAACGTATTATTCTAATCATACAGTAAGCTAATAAAGATAAATAAACTAAACCCATCCATTTTCATGTTCATCATTTCCAGAAAACATAAAGTTCAACGTGAATCATTCATCACATAAATGTCAACCTATCTATCAGCGTAAAAAGCCTCCATCAGTGCAGTACTTAAAAAATAAATAAAACCACCACTGAAAACAAAATGGTCATCAAAAACCCTGTTTAAAAGCAAAGAACTTGTTAGATGAGTCTGGTTCTTTGTCAGATTAGTCTGGTTCCTCATTCTCATCCAATTCCACGCAAAGATCATTATCATTAACATCGTCGTATAGCAGTACTTTACTTTCAATAGCACTTTACTTGTTCAAACTCGTATTTTTGTTAAAAGTATTGGCAAGGAGATAATAAGATCAGACCTAAAGTGATAAATTGATTCTTATTTTTAATGGGGGGAACTGTATTTTTCTACATTTCCTCCGTTCTTTCAGCTAATTATATTTATTTTTCCAAAAGAATGCACACCTCATAAATAAATAAATTTGCAAGAGTATATTGCATTCTGTAAACTCTATGAACCTGTAAATAATTATCTGATTTATTTCATGATTCCAATACCTAAATAATAAAATAATTCATAAACATCACCTTCTTCTAAATGACAAAATTAGCAAACGAAACAAGAAACGAAAAAAACTTTCAAAGCGTCCACAAAATGAAATCGATAAATCAAACCATATCATCTAAAAAACAAAAAAAAACATATCAAATGAACCATCCCCCATATTCAAACAATTCTTCTTGCAATGCTGAGGTGAACCTGATCACTCCAACCAGCAGGCTTGGGCGCCTTATCATCCTCAGATTTGTCATTTTCTGCTTCATCAGGCTCCACATGCTTTTTAAGATCATGCTTGTTAACTTTTGGATTATCTGCCATATCCGGAACATCGGGACGATCTTCATCAATAATTTCAATAATAGAAGCAGGAGCATCATCATTTACAGTAGGAACATCAGCATAAGAAGGAACATCAGCATCCTCAACGCTACTGATTACAGTGTCCAGAGGAACACCAGGAATAACATCAGCATAAATAGGAACATCATCATTGTCAACACTAATGACAATAGAACTAATTACAGCGTCGAGAGGAACACCAAGAACAGTAGTTATTCAGTCCACAGTAATGATAATCCTCAATTTACGAGGACCAGCCATCAGTCGAGGACATTTTTGGATCCTCTCTTCAGTTTCATCTACAGTCCCTCTTAGCAGAACTCATTTTTTCCTCTTAATACTCTATGTTAATTTTTTCTATGCTTGGTGTAATTTATATATATTTCTAAGGAAAACCCTAATTTCTTAGGTTTTCCATCATTATCTTAAATCACCTATTCTTTGGTATTTATATCGAATATTCTATCAATATAAGGAGATATGGAATGAATATTTTCATGTTTATCTAATTTCCTTTTTAATATAATATACATAACGAACATAACAAACTAAAATAAATTATGATCTCATGAGATATATGGAATGAATATTTTCATATTTATCTAATTTCCTTTTTAATTTAATTACCTAGGTCGGTTGGGGTGGCCCGGCCGGCTGGACCATAGGTGTAACGCAAAAAAAAAAAGAAAAAACCAAATGTTGGCTAGTTAAACAATGACCCAACATTTAGCGGCAACACTTTCATGTTGATGCACGAAATTGAACATTTCAACATAGAAAAAAATCCAAACACCAAAACAAAAACAAAAAAATACAAGGAAAAAAAAACAACATAAATAACCCAAGGAATAAATTGTACATTTCAGCATAGAAAAAAATCCAAATACCAAAAAAAAACACAACTGCAAGAAAAAAATCTACATAGATAAGCCTAGGAATGTGTTAGTGGCATGGACATCATGAGTACACGTTTCCGATGTCCACCAAAATTCTTTAACGAGATAGCGCTCCTCATGTGAGGAATAATTGCAACCCTTGTTTCCCATGGTAGTGCCCCCCAAATTTCCGTCTAAGTTCTGGTGAGTGTATTGTAACGCAATAAACACCTATTCTGCCAAAATAAGAGTTCCTTGTTATTTACAAAGGCTATCGGGTTATGAGTCGGCCATTCATCCTCTTTAAAGAAAATGCTTATCTCATAATTCCAATTTCATTCCCCTCCAGGTGCCCATGTATGAATATTTTCTTTGGAAATGGGAGCCAAAAAACCTATCCGGGGCCGATCAATTCCCTCATGGATGTAGTAAAATAAAATGCGAACTCCGAACATGACCATCCCAAGTGATGGGTAAGTATTTATCCAAAATTCACTCCCAGGAATATGATGCAGGGGTGGCAAATGTTGATGGAACGTCTCGGTGTCCAAATTGAAAGATATTATGCCAATATCTTGCTGACAACAATCTATTCAAAAAATACAACCGTGTGCGTACACACCTGAACTTCGAAAAGTATAAGGAATCTCCCATGCTATGTTCCTCCATCCCCTCTTGTCTCCTAAAGTGTGTATTTGGACTTTACCATCCATGTGAATTCGAAATACCTTGTACTTATTGGTACGTTGACAGTATCCGAAACCCCCAATTACGTTGTATCGTGGATACCACGAAAGTACTTGATCCGTTGCAATTGAGATGCATAGTTGTGGCAGATGGAGGTGGTCACCAGTTTCTGGATTCATAATATATACAGGATCTTGTATGCCGTGTTGTGAAACATAAAAACAAACCATACCATTGCAAGATCCAACTATTGGGTGCAACATAGTCCAATCATCATGGGTTCCATTATTCGGGGCATCATGATTCTTGGTTGTTACGATTGGGCTGAAATCTTCCTCTCTATAAAAGAGTTGGGTAACTTTATCTTTCCCAATTCTTGGTGTGACACCAAAAAGGAATCCAATTCTTTTGTCCCCAAGGATAGTATTTCATTCTTTGCATACACATTTGCTTGATAAAACGATTTCTGTAGTTTGGAGGCGCTAAAGTATCTCGGTAGTTAATTCCGGCAACATATCCATCACTATTATACTGATGAAAGATTATAAAAAAAATTTTACAAGCATTTAGGATTTTCTTATTGTGAATGATACAAGCAAATACGAGTATAAAGCTTATATATATATAGACATCCAATATACCTGTTGGCGAATGGTCACGTCAGTCTAGGACGTATTTACACTATGTTAGTTTTTTTCATATGCTTGGTGTAATTTGAAAACTCTAATTTTTTAGGTTTTCCATCATTATCTTAAATCACGATTCTTTGGTATTTACACCGAATATTTCAATTTCCATATTACTAAAAAATGAGATATTGTAGCAGTATAATGAGATATAGAATGAATATTTTCATGTTTATCTGATTTCCTTTTTAATCTAATATATACATTCCGAACATAACAAACTAAAATAAATCATGATCTCTTAGGAAATACCCAAATAATTTTTCTACTTTTCGACTAATTACCTAGGTGGGTTGGGGTGGCCCGGACGGCTGGACCATAGGTGTAACGCAAAAAAAGGAAAAAACCAAAGGTTGTCTAGTTAAACAATGACCCAAACTAAATTGTACATTTCAACATATAAAATAATCCAAACACCAAAAAAAAAAAAAAGAACACACAACTACAAGAGAAAAAAAAACTACATACCCAAGGAATAAATTGTACATAGGAAAAAAATCCAAATCCAAATACAAAAAAACAAAAAACAACACAACTACAAGAATAAAAAGCTACATAGATAACCCAAGGAATGTGTTAGTGGCATGGACATCATGAGTACATGTTTCCGATTGTCCAACAAAAATTTTCAACGAGACAACGCTCCTCATATGAGGAATAATTGCAACCTTGCTTGTTTCTCATAGTTGTGTCCCACAAATTTCCGTCCAAGTTCTGGTGAGTGAATGTAACGCAATAAACGCCCATTCTGCCACAATAGGAGGTCCTTGTTTTTTCCAAAAACTATCGGGTAATAGGCCGGCCACCCTTCATCCTCATCCTTTTCCAAGAAAATGCTTATCTTATGATTCCAATTCCATTCCCCGCCAGGTGCCCAGAAATCTATCCGGGGATGATTAAGCCCCTCATCACAGCATGCCTCATGGATATAGTAAAAGAAAAGACGAACTCCGATCATTTAAAAGGAAACAAAATATAAAGGATAACCATTACGTCATGAAATAGGTATGAAAAGACACCAATTCACTAATGCTGACTTCCTGGAATTAGAATACCCATCACGACAACATCTTAATATTTACAACGACATTGGTTGATAATATAAAACAGGAACTATCCATAAAATACAAAACGTGAATTTATCACTACAAATATGGGCTAATGGTACCATAATTTATGTATCTCTCTTTTTTTTCCCATTTATGTTCTGGTTTTGTGTTTTGGTGTCAAACACCAGTTTCAAATCAATAATTCGTCTACAAAAAGAATCCCGATTAGTAACAAAATCTTTTTCATTCGTGTGCATTTTCAAGAATATCATCATTGATTTGTCTATCAATCACTTATACCATTTGCATCTCAAATTCTCACTTCTTTTTACATTTTTCTTTTCCCCTCTCGGATTTTATTATAATTGTTGAAGAATAAACCAAGATACTTTGAAGAATAAACCAATATGGTTGAGTCAACTGGTACAGTTGACATGAAGTGAATGGATCAACAACTCTTGTTGACATGGTACGGTTTATAGAAGTTTATTTGGGTTGCAAGTATTACTGGTTTTAAGAGATTATTTACGTGAGAATTGTCTAGAAGTTTCTTTGTTAGAGTTTGATTATGTTTGGAAAGTTATTTTTCTTGAGAGTCAAGTTTGTTACTCATATAAATAGGCTGTTGAGCCATGAGTCGAAATACATCAATCCATGAGTCGAAATACATCAATCAAGAGAAGTTTGTTTGAGTTTTAGTTCTGTGTTCCTTTTATCAAGTCTTTGATATCAGATTTTCTACAATAATGAACACATAAAAGTCTCCCTATAGATTCGCAAAATTTATAACCATAAATACAACTAGAATACATAAATGCCTCCCTATATACCAAATTGACCACCATAAAAGAAAATCCCCCTCTAAATTAGTCGGGAATATGTTTAAAAGCATTAACTCCATTAAATAAAATACCAACCATTATTACCCAAAATAAGACCAACTCTGATTCTTCAGATTTCAAAAAAAACTTTTAGTCCAAACAAGATACGAAAAAAAAAATCAAAGATGAGAAATAGTACTTTTAAAAATATATAGTATATATATATTGAACACCAAACTACATTACTCTAAACAAAAATAAAAACAAAAACAGTACACTCGGAATATATTTGTGGCATGGTCATCGTCAGTACATGTTTCTGATTGTCATCCAAAATTCCTCAACGAGACGGCGCTCCTCATGTGAGGAATAACTCTAACCTTTGCCAACCTTATCTCCGCAATTTCTGTCAAAGTTCTGGTGAGTTCATTATAACGCGCTAAACATCGGTTGTTTTTGCAATACGACGTCGTTGTTCTTTCCAAAGGCTATAAGCTTATAAGGCGGCCACCATAGATCCGAAGGCTCTTCCAAGACAATGCTCCTCTTAAGTTCCCAATTCCATTCTACACCGGGTGCCCGTGCATGAATATCATTATCCGAAATGGGCGCCCAAAAATGAATCCGTAGATCATAAATATCGTGAATGTTGTAAAATAAAAGGAGAACTCCAGACAAGACCATTCCAAGTTTTGGAGTACTGAAACCACCATTCTCATAAATATGATGCGGGGGTGGCCAATGTGACTGGAATGTCTCATTGTCCAAATTGAAAGATACTATCTGAATATTGTCATAAAAATAATGATTTATCCAAAAAATACAACCATGTGCGTACACACCTGAATCCCAAAAAGTAAAAGGGAAATATCCGATGTTCCTCCATCCCATGTTGTCGCCTAGAGTGCGTACGTCCACTTTACCATCCACTTGAATTCGAACTACTTTGTATTCACCGGTATGTTGACAATAGCCAAACCCCTCCTACGGAGAATCGTGGATCCCAACTAATTTGTGGCGTTGGTGTTGGATCGCATATTTGTGGCAGATGGAGGTGCTCACCCGTTGTTGGATTCATAATATAGATAGGATCTTGTATGCCGCGGTGTGAAACATAAAAACATACCAGACCATTACAAGATCCAACGATTGGGTGTGACATGTTTTCATCATAGGATCGGATAATATTCCAGGTACCATTGTTTCCAAATAACATCTTATAGAAATCTCCCATCATCGTGTAGTAATCTTCCTCCTCAATTTGTTCTTTGTAGAAGAGTTGCGTAACTTTTTCTTCCGTCACTTTTTGAGTGAAACCGGAAAGGAGTCAAATTCTTTTGTCTGCAAGGACAGAGTTCCACTCTTTGCATACACATTTTCTTGCCAAAATACCTTCTGTACTTGGGAGGAGGTGTAGTATCTCGGGAGTTAAATTCGGCAACATTTCCATTACTATTACTGGTGAAATATTATTTTTTTAATGTAGAAGTATTTAGGATTTCGTTTTTGTTGAATGCTTATATAGACATCCAATGGATGCAATATGTGTCCCCACACAACACACTTGTTGGAATTTTCACGTCTTTTTGTGTTTCAAAATCTATTCAGTTAATGTGAAGCGTAATACGAAGGGGTGCGAACCGTTACACCGTTTGGCCAATTGTCGCATCCTTAATCAGCATGCCTTCATTAAAAATCCATGATCCAAACAAGAAACGGATATTTTCACGTGTTTGTGTGAGATTTATTCCAGTTTACCAACATTTTATCTATGTGTCCATTGCAAATTTAAAAATTAGGGTTATGACTCTTTTGAAGAAAAAAAATGATCCCAATATATATTGCTATTGCCAATAATATATAGCTGTAATTTATGATGTTGACCAATATACGAAAGCCAAAAGAGAATTTGGGCATGGTTATAGCGCTTGGCTGGACGGAATTGTTGCGCATGGCTTTGAGTAGGTGTGAATTACCGAGGGAATTACACCAAAAATAGAAATTTGTTCAGAGAAGATTAGGCATGGAAAATCATGGAGAGAGATACATCAGATACCTACAGATTTTGCAAGAGTTTATCCAAGGCATGCACATTAGCGAAGAGTACATGATTATGATCTACTGTAAGATAAAGCATATATGTACTCAATCAACATGGTTGTGTTTACGCAATTTTTTTGTGCTATTTTTCCGTATTTAGATAAATCATACTATATACTAAAATCAATGTGGTGTTGTACGCGATATGAGAATATATTTATCAATATGGAAAATGTTATATTTTGTTTATTTGAGAGTGATATGCGGAATACAACTAAATTAGGTAATTGGAGATAATGCTCCTAACCTAGAAAAAATTAGGGTTTTTTCAATATATATATATATATATATATATACCATACCAACATAAAAGATGGATTGATATATTAGAGGAAGAAAATGAGTTCCAATAAGAGGATTAAAACAACTCCAAGGATAGTAATGGCTGTACCTACAAAGCTAAGGATCACCATAACTATTGATGGCGTGTGTAAGGTACCTGGCATGCCCCTGTTAGCTGAAGTTCAAGCTCACGTTGACAATCTTACTCTTACTGCTTCTGTTGAAATGGATGGTGTCCATGCTCCCATTCCTTCGAATGAGCCTGTTGGTGAAACTGTGTCTGGCGCACCAGAAATACCCAGGGAGACACCTCTAGAGCAAAAAGTACTTGAAGTTCCATCACAGCCCGCTAATGCTGCAACACGAGTACCAGATCCAGATGAGATGATTTTAGTTGAGCAGATAATCAAAGAAACTTTTGAATAATGTGGTTTTTGTTTTTAGAAATTGTTTATTTTGATTAATTATTTTTTAAATATTGAGGATGTTGGTATTATTTTTCTTGGTTTAGTTTTATAAAAATATTGGTTCTTTAAATTCTTTGCTTGATATTTGTTTGTTAATCAGTCATTTGTAATTAACTCGTTGAGTCAACAAAATTCAGTGGTCAGAATACATTCTAGATTAGAATTAGATGTGTATATGCCTCCACCAGCACCAAGTAGTTTTGTGGGTCAGTGGAATCATGTAGGTTTCACCGGACTCAATCTTGAGTCAAGTTATTACGGCTTTGACAGATGATCTACTGCTTTTTATACCTTTTGTTAATAAACTTAGACTCAGTGATAGTGTTTGGGTGTAGCATATTGTTACCATTAGTGAATCAAGATTGTAGTATGTTTTGAGAAGCAGTTTCTGCACTTTAGATGAAAAGCGTCTAGAATTAGGATTAGTACCTTACCTTGTACCAGGATTCTAGTTCTGGATAGAATTCAGATAATGCTTTAGTAAATTCATAGATCATATAATACATTTCAACATACCACAGTTTAACATACCATTGTTCATTCCATTAGAAATCACAAAGACATCTCCATCATACCAAATGTAACCCACTATATTCAAATCAACACAAAAAGAAACCGTAATTGCAATTCCATTAACCATATTTACAAATACTATTCAAACCCACCATATTTACAAAAAGACCCTAATTCCTAAGTAGTTCCATTACAATCAAACCCATTCACAAGATTCACATCAAAACATGACCCGAAAACCTAGTTTGTAATTCCCTGAAACTTCTAATAGATTAACTATTCATACCAGGAAAAACTAGACTGTTACCTCCCTCCCCCCCTGCAAATATACACCTTAATTACAAACAAACTAAAACTGTTACCCCCAGCAAAACACCTTAAAACAATTAAACCTTAAAACTTTTAACACCTTAACACCTTAAAACTGTTAGCAGTTACCATCTGCATAACAGTATCAAAAAAAGCCCACCTGTTCCAAAAAAATAAAAATATCCGAATAGCAACATAACCACAATAAAACATCTGTCAGCAGATTCAACAATATGAGGAAAATCAGCAATGAGAAAAATGACCAGCAAACACCTACAAGATTTCTTTGAATTTTCACGAAGAAGCTCTTAGTCCGATTTCACAAAATCGAAGCTTTACCATCGAAATCTTTTTGATGTTCCAGGGATGATTATTCAGAATCATCACCGTTGTTCTCATTGCTCTGCTGACTGCTATCGTCGTCGTTGTCGATGCCCATCTCATGATCGCTGTAATCATTGCTATTCTGACTGCTTGTTTCAGTTGCACTTCCATAACCTTCATCACCTGCATCTTCACTTCCTTCATCATCTTCATTCTCTTCCTCCAAATCTCCAACCTCAACTGGTTCAGCATTCTCATCAACACCATCAATTGTTTCTCCATCAAAATCAACATTCAATCTCTCATTCATGGTTCTTGCAAAAAGCCCAGGGATTCCTTTTTCTGCTAAGAACCTTTCATACCATCCATCCTCAATCTTATTTTCTCTCTTCCTCCTTTGTTTCTCTATCTCAGAATTTCTCTCATGATCATCACTTCTCTCAAAATCATTATCTTTCTCTTCAGAATCACTTGAGGTTGCACTGCGGGTCTTTCTCCAAACAAATCTGCTCCTTCTCCCCTCATCTCTCTCCTCTCATTATCTGGCTTTCCTCACATCTCTTGAAATTCTCTTCCTCTTCAATTGTTCATACAGTGGAGCATTTTCCTGACGAACTCTTTCGAACTCAATCAGAAGATTTCTCTCGTCAATCTTTTGCTGCACAAAATCCATCAAATTCTCCAACTCTCTAGTAGAGAGAGTCTTGGCAACTTTCTTGGCGAACTTAAAAGGTGCAGAAGGTTGATTATCTCCGTTAGCATTGTTTCCTCCTAGATCACCCATTATCTCTAATCTATGTTTTCTTTTCTTAATTTCCTTGCCTAATTTAGGATGATGTTGTGTGTTCTGGAAATTCTCTGTTTAATTTCCTTTTGTAGAGAAGATGACATTAATAGTCATTTAAGACATTCGGTGGAACGTCTAGTCCCTTAGCAATTCACGCCTATTCAAAGGCATGCGCAACAAGTCCTAAACCCATCATAATAACTCCTGCACACCAACATTGCTAATGGGAGTGTACCAAATTAGCGGGTGGTGGGTTCAAAAATCATAAGAGAAAACTGGTTTTGCCTTGGGGCTGGTACGCCCCCCACTAATTAGGTACACCCCCATTAGCCTAATTGCAAACTCTTCCGATGGTCAATATCTAATAAATCTGCCATTAAGGGGTTGATAGACAGTTCAACCAAGCTGTAGTTGCAGGAAATCCTACAATACACCCCTCATATGATTTCATTGCTGATCAGCTCATTTTTAGGTTTACACTCTTAATTTTATTGATTAATTTCTGAATGTTCTTACAAGGAAAATAAAGAAATCAAGAATGATCTCTGCTCTGAACTTTCTCTCTCCTATTTACTTGTCTCTTACTCAAAAAAGATCTCCCCCTCCTTATAAGGAAATACATAGTGGATGACAGCTAATCTGTCCTTTATTTTCGGATATGGTTTGCGACATTCTCGCAACCTTACAAATATTAATTTCGCAAGCTCTCTACTTTTCGCAAGACTGTCACATCATTCTCATGACTTTAGATGACGTCATTTATTCTATCATTTCTGAAACTGTTCTGCAACGCTACTGTGCTGTACCATTGATAATTTCGCTGAGGCATAATTGTTGCGAGACTCTGATCCTACACAAGCACTAATTATCGTATTTGATTTTTTGGTAGATACTGCAGCGCCAGCACCTGTTGAGGGACATGATGTGTCGCTGGTGTACTGCATCTATAATGACAATGTTCATACCTGAAATGGCTTAACATTGATGAGATTTGTTAGGTGTACAAAAAATGGTCAAACATAGTTAGGTGTACAAAAAATGGTTAAACATAAGGTCAAATACCAAATAAAATCAGTACAATGGTCAAACATAAGGTCAAATACCAAATAAAATCAGCACACTTGTGTATATTTGGCATAATTATTTGATTTGATAATTAGTTAACAAATGGGCCATATCTTGAACTGCAGCATGGTTTGGTTCAGGCATCATGCCATATCTCAATACCCTGGTCCCTGAGTCCTGACCAAAAACAAAATAGGTCAAGCAAAATCAAATCAGCACTGTGCCACATAATGCCTAAATTTTAAAGAAAAATAAAAAAGGTCTAAAGAGTTTCGAACCTCCAACCTCAAACTTAATAACTAAAGTGAACCATTGTGCCTCACTAACATTTTTGAAATTTGATTTCCCTTCAAGATATTTTCTATTTTTGTTGTTGTTGTTGTTGTCGTTACCGCTTAACATCAAAACTGGAGTACTTATTATTGTACTAGCTAATTCCTTTGTTACTAGTGCCTTGGATATATAGTAGTATCTTTTCTTTACTACTTTAGTCAACTACATTTCACTATTTTACTTCCAATTCACATATTCTTAAAAGCAAACTAATAAATTATTACGGAGTAATATAGTACTAGATAGTGCCTTGGAAGATCATAAATGCTTTTTAGTGCAATTTTTTTTGATTAAAATCCCAATTCATATTCTTAGAAGAAATTCTAGCTAGCTCTTACAATTAAATTTGTATTAAAAGAATCGATCGGTATTTATTTTTTAAAATACTGGCCGATAATATAGGATTTTATCATGTTTATGCCTTTATTCTAGACGAAACATGAAATATCAGTGATACATAAATATGAATATCCGATAATATCGCATTATTGGTCGTATCGGACCGATCATCCGATAATATTGGCAAAGATGTTTGGGGATCTTAGGTTGTCAGGTGTAACTAGTTTATTCGATTGGTCGGCATTATGAATTCACGAACGACTATGATTGGCTTCGTCGACAAGACTCGATATCCAAGTTTTTTTACCAATGTCACTCTTGGACATGGCTTATTCAGCTAAACCATTTTTTATTTCGATGTCACGATCATAAAGAATATAGTTCATCCAAAATTAAGTTTCCGAGAGTATTTCCACCAAGATAAATTGATTGATGGTAATTTTCCATTTTTTCCGATGTCACTCTTGAACGAGCTTATAAAATCTAAGTTTCATCCAAAATCTAAGTTTCCGGAGATCACCGAGATAAATTGAATTAATTTTCTATTTTTACTAATGTCATGGACGAGCTTATAAACCAATTTATATTTCGATGTCACAATCTTAGCAAGTACAATTTATCGCCCAAATCTAAGTTTACCGGGGAATATCTCCACCAAGATAAATTGATTGATGGTAATTTTTAATTTTTACCGATGTTACTCTTGGACAAGCTTATAAACCCCGGATTTTTATTTCGATGTCAAGATATCTTAGCAATTATATTTCATCCAAATCTAAGTTTCCGGAGATCACCGAGATAAATTGATTTAATTTTCTATTTTTACCGATTTCACTCATGGACTAGCTTGTAAACCAATTTATATTTCGATGTCACGATCTATGGTAATTTTTAATTTTTACCGATGTCACTCTTGGAGGAGCTTCTAAACCAATTTTTATTTATTTCGATGTCACGACCTTAGCAAGAATTTTTCGTCCAAATCTAAGTTTCCGGGGAGTATTTCCACCGAGACAAATTGCTTAATGTTAATTTTCCATTTTTACCGATGTCACTCTTGGACGAGCTTGTAAACCAATTTATATTTCTTCCAAGTTAAATTCCTTGATGTTAATTTTCCAGCCAATTTTTTTATTTTATATTATACTGTATTTATTTATTTTCCAAAGCTATACTTGTTCACTAGCCAAGTTATCATGCTTGTACGTGGCTAAGCTAGAGGTTGAATCGTAAAGTGAAAACGTGTGTCACGGTATAAAACACGAGAAAGGGAGACTAGGAAAGTACTACTACTCGGGTTTTTCTTTTCCAAGTCTCTCTCTAAACTGAACCTAGGGTTTCAGTATCAAAAACTGAAAATTTTAGTATCAAACCAGAGAAAATGACTTCTGTAGTAGTAACTTCCTTCCGATTTCTTCTTCTTGATGATGAAGACAATGAGATTGTTGGTTATTTTGGTTGCAAGGTTGTTCCTTGTTTTGGAGATAAAGTGGATGATGATTATGATGCTGTTGACGATGAAGAGGATGATGAGTATGATTCTGAGGATGATGATGATGATGAGTATGATTCTGAGGATGATGATGATGATGATTTAGATGATCCAGAACACTTCTTTTGGTTTGGGCCAGCGCTTTAGGATGAAGACGAATACGATGATGTTGATGATGATTGGCCATACAAAGATGTGGTTACGATTGCCGACAACAGCAGTGAAGAAGAAGGGGATTCTAAATGATCTAGTCCTCTGTTTTCATGGTTCTTCTATGCAAGAATGGTATTGAATCACATCTCAATCCATCATCTTTTGTTTAGTTATGTCTTTATTTTTTATTTTATTTTTGTGTGTGTTATTAGTGTATCTTATGTTTTTTTTAGATGTTTAATTAGTCTGTTTGTAAATATGCTTGTTAGTTTACTTTTTGTGAATGTTTAATATTTAATGATGCAATATTTTGTTTTGATTCCAAGTGCATATGTTGTTTAATTTCTGTCCATTGTTCATCTTTTGGAGTATCAATCTCTTGATGAAACAGAATGAACTAGTAATGTGTTTAAGGGGGCTCGGCTTAGAGATTTGGATCTGAAGAGTTAGGGTTAACCATGATTTTGTTGTGGCTTTGCTGTTAAAGTGATAGGATCATGAATATGGTAGGGACTATATACTGAGTCTTGTATTAGAGTTGAAAAACATAGCCAAATTTTTCATAAATTGCAATGCCAAATCTGACAAACTTAACCAAAAAACAAAAATCAGAATTGAGAGCACAATTGAACAGTAGGCATTTGACTGCTACATAATTTTGCTTACACAATTAACAAAATTAGCATACTAAAAATAATGTAAAAAACTTGAATTTAGTCTATGCCGAGTGCTCAGCCATAAATTTGCTGGTCTTGGTGGCTTCCCATGTTCTTATTCATTATAATCATTATCCAAATGTTCACCATAGCTTTTCTCAAATTCATCCCAAGAAGCAAAACCCTTAGGAGGAGGATCATCTTCAACATGGATCATTTTCTTAATATGAACAAATTCCCATTCTTCATCTACATACTCTTCTAGTATATCACCAATGCTTTCCACAAAGTCATCCCATGAAGAAAATCCCTTCGGAGGAGGAGGATCATTATTAACAAGACCATTGGCAGGAACAACACATTTCTCATTAGAACTCATCCTCTCAATTCCTTCGTTCTTTTACTTATGAAAGAGGTATCTAGGATCCAAATCTAGTTAAATATATTATTTTTTCCTATAAATATCTAGTATGCAAATCTAAATATAGTGGGTGGGTTATGTTTACCATGAATATAACAAACGAAAATCAAGGTGATATATGGAAAGTGCGATTTTGCGGATTTTGCGAGACCCAACAGAAAAATATTGCATTAGGATTCTAGGATTAGACTACTGATCGTCATTTCTAATTAGACGCCTATATTCTTGATGAAACCCTAAAGAAATCTCTAAATAACCTGACACATTAAGCATTCATGTCAATGAGATAGTACACTTGTTAAAATTAAAAGTTTACCTTCCTTATTTAACAAAATAGTCCTTCCTTATTGAATTTCAGACGCAATTTTTCCTACTACATTATTACTACTATCATAATTGATTTTTTGTAAAATTCATAGACCAACACTTATTGATCACGCACGGTTTACCAGGATTTACAGGCATTATGTGACGCTGGTGTATTGCCATATCTTGATTTGTCAAAATACATCATTAGTATCCTCTCCTGACCCGTCCCATCTCTTAATTGCACACAACGTTATCTTTAAGAGTAAAACGAGGCGGTAGCCTAATTTGAAGGCCATAACTGTAGCATTATGGTTCATCAGGGTTCGCATGTTTGGATCATGTATCAAGCCATATAAGTACCTGACCAAGTGACCCAGCAATAAGATCTAATTAATAATAAAATAAAATAATAATATTTTACATCGACGAAATTAGGGATGGTCATGGGCGGGTAGTGTCAATCCCAGTCACTGCCCCGTTCGTAAAAAAAATACCCATCCCCGCCCCGTTACCCATATGAATTGGGGCGGGGAAGGTATGGGGAATACCCATATGGGGTGGGTTTCACATGGGTTACCCGTAACACTGAGTTAATAAATAAATTTGATTATAATCAAAATTTAAATATGATTCAAAAAAAAAATAATAACGTAAGAACGACGCATTCTGGAATCTTAAATTCAGTAATTTATCTTAAAGTGAACAAAAGAATCTGTTAATGACTTACTAGTTTTTTTGTTTTTTTCTCTCATTCTATCTTCGTCCACGTTAACCATTTCATTATCTGCTTCATTTTCTCTATTTTAACTTTTAGAGAATGTGTTTGATCACAAAAAAAAAGAACGAAAGTGATGAATGTACAAGAACGATCGAGAATATGATAAATGAAAGAAAGCTCGACTAAGTGGTGGAAGTATAAAAATTATACACATTGTTGCATAAAAGTCTAAACCCCTAACTTGTGAAAGATACGGGGCGGGTATGGGGCGGGGACCTTGAATCCCATCCCCACCCATTCCCGTAGCTTAGTTTTCGGGTATTACCCATACCCGATCCCATCTCCATTTGTGCAGGTAAAACCCTACCAGAACGGGGTGGGTACCCACGGGGATGGGTTTGGGTGGGGCAAATGGCCATCCCTAGACGAAATAGGCAAACTCGCAACAAGCTGCGCCGCGAGCCCTTTTTGAATTGCAACCTAACCTATGGAAAACAAACTCCCTCGAACCAGGAGTCATGACATTACTATGCATTACTTTCTGGACTCTTCTGAGGAGTCCAACCGCCTCCGAAGCTAAAAAACCAAAAGTATCAAAAGCAAAAGGAATAAAGGTATGCGCATTATCAAGACACGCTTTCTCATGTTTCGCTATCTTACCTGAGGAAGCCCTCAACGCCGCTTGCCCGACTATAAACGTACCATGTCCAATTCCTACTAATGGAGAAACCCCAGTAAGATTAACACATGCATGTTTTCCGTTAGCCCACCAAAAAATTAAAACATCTGCTGGTCTGATCGTCGATTTCCCTTCGAGTGGATCAGTCAAAAAATTGACAGCCGCTTCTTTCTTTGCAGAAATACCGGCTCTCCATAGTATATCATATAAAATGTCCCTCGCATGATCATGTCTATGTTTAAAACCAGGGTCTACCTTACAATGAAATGCATGTTCCCCATAATTGGAATAGAAAGTAAGAAATCCTGAACATGCCCGACTTGCAGACAACCCGTAAACCCTATCCATGTCTTTAACTGCTTTACCAACAATTAAAATCAAAAAATAGTCAAACATAAGGTCCCTTCACAAATTGTGTATATTTATTTATTTAATTTTAATTAGTTAACAGGGGCCATATCTTGAACTGTAGCTAGCATGGGCAACTACCAACACTATGTCAACAGCGCCTGAGACATAGTCTATTCTTTCTCCCAAACGATCAGCAACAGAAATGTCTCTCGAATCCTTTCTTTTTCGTCGAAATAGAAATCCAGTTTCATCTCATCAATTTCACACCCTAAAATCTCCATCAATCTTTACTCAATTTCGACTTAGATTACAGAGTTTGGATTTGGTTGATTGAATATTCAATCTTCTGTAACCTGTAACCCTAAATTCAAAGTTGGGTGAATTGAACGAACCACCACCACCATCACCAAGTTCGTCCTTTTCTTTCTAATCGAAGGCTGGGTGAATTCATTGAATTAATTCCACGATGATTATCTTCATGTAATATTCATTTGGGGTTTCTTGGAGATTCATGTGCAGAAAGCTTCATCAACAACAATGAATCAATTGATTCTTCTGTGAAATATCGATTCAGGCCTAGATTTAAGTTTAATCGATCTCTCATAGAAGTATTGCTAGTAATTCATAATTTTGGAAATGCAAATCTTGGTCATCTTCATCTAAGGTATTTCTCATTCCTTCATTTGGGGGTTTAATGATTTTTCAAATTGGAGGTTACACACTACTGATTTTGAATGGTACAATTTCTGATGGTGATTATGAACATCTCTATCTTTCAGATTTTAGGTGTATTATGTTTGCTGTGAATTGTATCCTGTTTTGAGAATGTTTTGGTGATTATGAACATCTCTATCTTTCAGATTTTATGTTTATTATGTTGCTGTGAATTGTATCATGTTTTGAGAATGTATTGTGATTATGAACATCTCAATTGCATGATTTATGCCTCCACCAAGTAGTTTTATATGTCAGTTGACAGGTGATCTTAAACTAAGACATAATATTTGGTTGTATGATGCCATCATTGGTGAATAAAGATTGTATTATGTTTTGAGAAGCAACATCTCAGGAGTCACTGTGATTTGTATTCACTGTCAGATTGTAGAATTAAATTAGGTGTGCATAAGGCTCCACCAAGTAGTGTTCATGTCAATTATGTGCAAGTCGAATACGACGCAACCAACGCAAGCCAATTATTGTTAGTCACTGTGATTTGATCTTTATATCTAAAGATCAAACATATATGGGTGTTCGTAATTTGTCCCTTTGCCAGATTGTAGATTAACACCAGGTGTGTATATGCCTCTCTATCAAGTGAATTAGACTGGATAGAAAAACACTAAAGTGACTTGTTGTCAATATGCATTTGTTTTCGATACATCTTACTATCTTAGTCTTGTACATGATCCAGTTCATTGATTGTAGTTTTAGTTTCTAGAATACACCCTGCATCTCCAACATTATCGACGCACAATCATTGGACAATATAAATAAGACGACTTCATCATATTGCATTTAAAAAAGTTACAATTTTTATGTTCTTTCAGTGTTGAGCAACATTTACATGTTCATAAACTTAAACATACCCATTTACAAGTATTTCACCATCTTACCCACAAAAAATCTAAATATCAAAAAGAAAAAGAAAAAAGCAAAATAAACATAACATTCCCCTGCATTTTCAGTCTCCATTGCCAGAACCAAAAAAGAAAACATGATTCAGTGACTTACCATTTGCATTAGACCCCTTTCCATTCGAATTCTTCTCTGTACTTTGATAATAGCTATTTCTTAACATTATGTCATCATTTCCATTTGAGCACTTACCCAAAAATCCACCATTTCTCTACAGAAGAATTCAAATGTCGATAAGGCTTACTCATTGTCATACCCATCACTCGGAATCATAATCATCAGATTCATCTTTCTCCTCATCAGACGCCTCTTCCTCATCATCAGACCCCTCTTCTTCCTTACCAGGCCCCTCTTGCTCCTCATCAAACCACTCTTCCTCCTCGTTTTCATCTGCATCATCCGCTTCGGAATCGGTCTTTTGGGACAACACTGCATCATTAATCCCAAATCTCTCATCTTGGCGAAAATCCTCAATCATCACTCTTAGAGCAGATTCTGTATCACTTCGATTCCCAAAAAAAGCAGCAGGCTCTTCATCTTCGGAAGCATCACTGTCATTTTCTTTCTTCATTACTTCCCTTTCAGCCAACCTCATCTTTTTAGCATGCACTTCCCAGAACTTCTCCTCCTCTTCTTCATCTTTGAAAAGATGAAAACGACGCTTGTTTTGCAAAATCTGTACCGGTTTTTCAACTGGTTTATCTTTTTCAACTGGTTTCTCTTCTGCTTTGATTACATCCACTGCATCATGCATCTCTTCCCAGAGTGTAGGGACTTCAGTATCATATAACAAGTCATTTACTCTCTTGTTTACCTTCTCCAGATCATCCATATTCATCTTCCCAATCATCTACATAGTGGCTGATAGCCTTTCACATCTTTCTTTCTCTTCTAACTCTTTCAATAGTTGCTCTTCAGTCATGGGGGATTTACCCTTTGGTCTGTGTTGATCATCATCACCAGCCATTTTGATTGATTTGATTTGATTTGATTGAGAAAAATTCAGAAAAAAATAATCTCCCTCTACAAATTCTCTCTCTGAATTTTTTTGCTCTCTGACCCTTTGGTTTCCTTGTTAAGCCCTTTGGTTTCCCTGTTTATTCTCTGTCTGGAATAAACTATATTCTTGTAGGGTCACGGCTATTCCCAAGAGAAATATTTAATCGAACACGTACCCTAGTCTAATTGGCACCTATTCTAACCCACAATGTCATAATGACGTGATAAACCTAGGTAAAATGGAATTATGGTTAATCAAAGTAGAATTTTTTTTTATTTCCTTCTCTTAGTTGCGCGGGAGAAAGACTGGAAGAGGCGAAATAGAGAAACCCTAGGTAAGGGATTCTTTCATTCTCTTATCAGATTAAATTCAAACTTACTTGTTTAATTTCATGAATGGGGGATGTTTTTATTTTATTAATTTGAAATTACTATTGCTAGGGTTTCAGGTATATACCTTTCCCAACTCTAAAATCGTTTTCTATTGTGTTATGTAAACCTAGGGTTCTGTCAATTTTAAGAGTTTTTTATGATCTTGGCTGTGATTCTATATCTTAGTAAGAATTTTAAGAGTTTTTTATTGTGAGGGTTTTTTTTGTTTTGTTCAGGTCTTTAATATTTTTATGATCATAAACCAATTTAGGTCTTTCATATCTTAGTATTAATTGGTTGAAACAATTGATGTTTTGTGTGATTCTTGTGATGGAAATTATGGAATTTAGTTTAGGTTGAGATAATTTTTGTTACTAGTGGATGTTAATGGATTTAGGAATTTGCTTTTGTTTCTGTAAGGATTAAAAGTTACATTGTATATTAGGACGGCGTTGTTATATAGCTGGAAAGGAGAATCTGTTACTGTATTCTATCGATTTTATTTTTCTTCACTTCGCAACAGTGTTCTATCATGCTAAGCAATTGGTTTAACAGGGAAGAAGGCGTATTTGAACTCGACGTTCGACAAGCAACGCACGTGCACTCCACTTGTATCTTATTAGAACCTACTCATTTCCTACCTCCACATACAACAAATGGCTTCGTTTTACTCCGCGGAAGATTTGGCAATCACCAAGCATGGGAAGCCGAAAGTCGAGTTCTAGATCGCTCCTCGACCGAGACCCTTTGGGCGAAGATACATAACAAATTTAGCCAAGATTATGGGAACCGAGAGGAAAAAGTATTCAATAAATCAAGGATAAGCAAAACATCATCCTAGATGCGGTAGCTGGGTTTTTAAAAATCAACCACCGGATCTGGCACTCAATCCACCTGAGCTTGTCCCCTCTACAACTTGTACGTATCTTTATGGTTTATTCGGCACAATACTTTTTTTCAATTTATATGTAACCAAATAAGTTTGTGTGTTGTTTTTGTATCACGAAACCGTTAAAGCGCGCTACTTAGAGGAAAAGTGGGAAGCATTCACATTTGATGAAATCGTTTACTTCATAGTATTCATATTTTCGGAGTACCACCAGAACTCAATGGTGGGTGAATTGGAATCCATACTTTTATTTGGCTTCCAGATAGCAAAGGACAATTCTCTGTTAAGATTGTCTATAATGTGTTGTCTAGTGCATCTAATACTTTTGCAGGTACTAATTCTGTTTCTGCACAGGTATGGAAAGCTTTGTGGAAGTTAAATTATTTGTTTGGAAGTGCTTAAAAGATATAGTCCCAACAAGAGATAAACTAGCTATATATGGAAATTATTTGTTTGGTTTTAAATATCAATGTTAGTAATATTATGGTACATCATTGTTCATTTAGGAGCTAGATTCTCTCTTGGTTTTCTGCAGGAAATAATATGACCTTTGGTGCAGGACATTTGAAGCATCAGTTTGGACAGTTTGATGTTCAAATATTTTTCAGAACATAACTCCAAATAAGACAATGTCAATAGATGTCATTAATAAACTTGTGCCTCCTGGAACTAATCTTGTTTCTTCAACTAATGGGGTTGTGCAATCGCTAAGATGGAAACCTCCTGATAATGTTTACAAATTTTGATGCTTCTTTTAAGTCAGATTCATTACAAGGTGGAATAGGGCTAATAGTTAGGAATTGTGCAGGTAGCTGCATTCGGGTGCAATGAAAATGCTTCAATGGAGGAATGAAGATAGGAGTTGTAGCTGAGGAGCTGGAATGTAAGGCTATGCTGGCAGCTGTTACTCTGGTACAAACTTTAATCATGTTATCTTTGAATCAGATTGACAAACTTTAATAAAATCCATCAATGATCAAACCTATTATGTTAATTGGATGAATCAATCTTTGGTTTTAGATATTAATTTTAATTGGACATAACACACAAATATAGTAGTGTGTTTTAGTTCACTTAATTCTAATTGGGGCCATAGCAGTTCTTACAATTTTTATTTTCAGCTGCACCAACACGTACTCCACTTTATACAAAGATAGTTTTTTACTTTAGTTCACTTAACAACTGCAACAACACATACTCCGCTTTTTACCTATCATTTTGATTTATTTATTTATTTTTGATTCATTTTGATTTATTTTCTGAATTCGGGTACGAACAAAAAAATCTTCAGTATGGAATGAATATTAATTGCATCGCATCTAACTCCGGTCATTTAGAACTGTCAAAGCAGAAAATTATGCAGCAGGATAACAAGATTTGACTGAGAAAATTCTAAACATAGAACGTGCAGCATGCTAATTGAAGGATCTTTACCTAACTATTTTACCAAATTATTTACGATATACACTTAAATATTTTGCCAAATTATTTATTAGTAAAGATATTGCCAAATCTCCATTTACCCTACGTGTTCATCTCTCTCGTATTAAATCATTTCATGTTTCTGCTCTTAAATCTTCTAACCTCCCCCTAGAAAACAAAACAAGTTGTTTACTTTGATCATCTGATTCATCTCCTGGATAAACTATATATTCCCCTGTCAGTTTTGCTTCGCGGATTAATCGGATCGACCGTGTAAGTAATTCTTTTCAGTACTGCTTTGTTAACTGAGATTGTAACTCTAATGGTCATAGTAGGGTAAATATCGTCTTCACATGCAACTGTATGTAGGTAGATAACCTCTAATTATTTGTATGATTCATATATGATAACTGAACTCACATTGTGATTTGTGATAACTCTTTGTGACAAGTTTTATTATTTCGTAGTTTTATTCGGACCACAATAAAATTTTCACAAGATGTTGACAAGTTTTTTCTCCGTCCAGGTATCTGAGAATTCATAATGGATCCTAGAGTAATGGATAAATCTTGGATGTATACCGATAGAACCAAACCGCATTATCAAGACGGAGTCGATGCATTTATAAAGTTTGCTACGCATACATACCAACAGGATACTGCGACTGGGAAACAGAAACCATACAACAAGGGCAAAGTTAAGTTTCTATGTCCATGTGTGAAATGTCTCAATGTCTACGTGCACAAGGAAAGTGAAGTTAATTATCACTTATATACTTCTGGATTCATTCAAAATTATGCCGTATGGACTAAGCACGGAGAAGGAGATGAGTCATCATGGTGGACACTTCTGGATGGTAATGGAAGCGACGGTCCGCACTCTGATGAACCAACATATGCTGCAGAGACTATAGAAATGGTTAATGCTTTATTAGGAGAAATTTTTTCAAAGGAATCTGAGAAGATGCAACGGATACTCAATGATGCTGGGAAACCCCTATGCGAAGGATGTAAGGAGTTTATAAAGATATCTGCAATGTGTGAACTGTTTAACTTGAAGAGCAAGGACGGAGCTTCCGACAAGTTCTTTAATGAACTTCTACCACTGTTATAATCCATGCTCCCTCCAGGAAATGAGATGATGAAAAGTACATATGAAGCTAAGAAGGTGATGAGAGATTTGGGTTCAGGTTACGAAAAGATACATGCATGCATCAATGACTGCATTCTCTATAGGAAGAAATACAAGGATGACATCAAGTGTCCCACCTGTGGGGAATCAAGATGGAAAGTTGACGACACCACCAAAGAGGTGCATGAAAAAATTCCGGCAAAAGTCTTGTGGTATTTCCCAATTATCCAAAGACTGAAACAGCTGTTTCAATAAAAGAGAATTGTCGAATATTTATTGTGGAACGACACCAGAAAGAAAGAAGGGGGTGTTTTACAGCATCCGGCGGACTCACCATCATGGAAAAATATAGATTAAAGATATCCCATAATTCGTGATGATCCTCGAAATCTGCAGCTAGGCATTTCGGCTGACGGGGTTGACGTAAACAAAGGCATGCAAAAACAGCACAGTCTGTGGCCAATTCTGACAGTGATTTACAACCTTCCGCCAGAGTTGTGTATGAAGAGAAAGTTCACCATGCTGTCATTAATTATGGATGGGGAGCCTTGTAAGGACATTGATGTTATGTTACAACCGTTTGTCGAGGATCTCAAGGAATTGTTTGAGGGAGTCCAATGTTTTGATGCGCTGAAACAAAAGATGTTTACTCTACGTGCGGTTGTTTTATGGACAATAAATGATTACCCTGCTCTTGGTACACTTTGTGGTTGCCCCTACCAGGTTCGAGACGCCTGTAAGGTGTATGGGAGAAATACTTACTATGTCAGGCTAAAACATTGTAGAAAAGAGGTTTATACCGGGCATAGAAGATACCTACCATACGATCATCCATTCAGACGTCAGAAGGGGTTCAACAGAAAAGAAGAAACTGAAAAGGCTCCGGAACTTATGAACCCGTCACAAATATACAATGAGGTAAAGATTATAAAGAATAAATGGGGAAAGGGACGGAAGAACATTGTGGTGGAATTCGTGCAGGATAACCCTGGAAGAGGTGGAAAGATGAAGAGAATCGAAAAGACCATCGACCCAAAAAGGGGGAAGGGGAAGTAGAAGGAGACCGAAAGGCGCTACTAGAAAAAGTTCAATATATGGTTCCGGCTCCTCCCCTACTGGCGGTATCATGTTTTCTACCATTGCATAGATTTCATGCACGTCGAAAAGAATGTATGAGAGAGTATAGTTGGAACATTGTTGAACAATGAATTTAAGTCGAAAGACCACCTTGATGCTTGAATGGACCTGAAGGAGATGGGTTTTAGAGACGAGTTGCAACCTCGGGAAAATGGCAAAGGGCGATATATACTAAAGGAAGCATGTCACTCATTAAGCCCGAAGGAAAATGACAAGTTCTGTGCAACATTATCCGAGATAAAGGTTCCACAAGGGTATTGTTCAAACTTTTCAACACTGGTGAATCGAAAAGATCGAAAGCTTATCGTACTAAAATTGCATGATTATCACATACTAATGCAACATGTTTTGCCCATTGCGATTAAATCAATTATGCCGCAGCCAACAAGATATGCTATTATCAGGTTTTGTTTCTTTTCAGGGAAATATCTAGCAAAGAAATCAAGGTGGCAGAGCTAGAAAAATTGCAGTCGGATCAAGTTGTGACGGTGTGCTTGCTCGAGAAATACTTTCCTCCATCCTTTTTTGACATCATGGCTCATTTAACTGTGCATCTTACCAGGGAAGTGCAAATTTGTGGTCCTGTATTCTTTCGATGGATGTATCCGTTTGAAAGGTGCATGAAGGTCATAAAAGGGCATGGGCGAAACATAAACAGACCTGGAGGAAGCATTGCTGAAGGGAACCTTGCGGAAGAGACAATTGACGTTATCAGTGAGCACCAACAAAGCATGAATGATATAGTCGGAATTCCACCATACAAACTCAACACATCTGACACTGGAGAAGATTCTTATTCTTTCAGGGGAAAACCAATGTCAAATCCTAAGTTTCCTCGTGTTGATAAGGATCTGTTTGATAAAGCGCATTTCTATGTATTGCGGAATTCGCCTGAAGTTGCTCCTTACGTTGAGTAAGTATAACTAGATCTAACCAGATAACCTCATTTTTTATTTAGTTTTTGATTCTGTGTCCGAATTTCTGTAAAGATAATAACATAATCATTGCACTGTCCGGCCGACACCAGAATGTTTTGAAGGATAAATATCTTGGTATGAGTGATAGACAGCTAGATCAAAAACATCGTGAAGAGTTCGCCAAATGGTTACAAAAAGTGGCAAGAGTTTGCAGAAAATGTCACTCTTTCTATGTAACTTTTGCGTTGAGACGGAGGCTAATCTTTATAATGTATTTCAGGTTGACAGTGAGTGGGCAGACTCTAGGGAAAACTTCAATCAGGACTTAAGGTGGCTATCAATCCCACCAAATGCACAAGTAGAGACATACGAATCATATCACATCAATGGATACCTGTTTCTCACAAAATCTCATGATGGTTCCGTTAACCAGAATAACGGGGTTTACGTAGAGGAAACTGACACACACATTAGACAAGCGGGGATTACCCTTAATCTGGCGGATTATTATGGTGTTTACAAGAGATATGGGTGCTGACATATCATTCGCTTAAAGTGCCACTTTTCAGGTGTAAATGGGTTACCAAAGCAGGGGTCTCAAAAGACAAACTTGTCTACATTTTGGTTGAGCTTGATAAGTTGGGACTCCAGGATGATCCTTTCGTTGTAGCCTCCCAATATAAGCAGGTATTTTATGTGCCAGACCAGGAAAATAAAAGAAAGTCTATTGTGTTAGGTGCACCTACCCAAATCTAGAACTATACTGGTGATGAAGTCGACGAGGAATTCAGTATGGCAGTTATTTGTCGGAATGAGTATAAATTGCCAAAGTTAGATAAAATTGACCTGCAAAGGACATCCAGGGATGATTACTATCGGGACGACATTAAGGGTAGAACTGCAAGGAATCCACCAGCACCAGCACCAACAGCAGTCCCTGCTTCTCAAACGACTGCATCTGAGCAACCATTTCCAAGGACTAAGCGACAAGACAAGTGATAGAATGTAGTTGTTTGGATTTTTCTGTTAACTAGAGAATGAATGTACGGATTGTTGAAAAAAAATTGATTCTTAAATCATGGTGGGGTTTTGTATGCAGATGGATTTTAGCAATGTTGGATGAGTTTGGATTTGGCTATACTGATTATTGAATTAATATTCTGTCATGCTAGGATTAGTAGTAATAGTACTAGGCTTGCACATAGATTTTTTTTTGGAATTGGGCCTAATATAGTCTTTGAATTAATCTTACTCCAACATCATTTTATAAACTGGAGTAATACCCACCATCTTAAACAACATTTTATATACCCTATTGATTCATTAATTCAGTCATTCCTACCCATCTCTACTTAACAATCATTGGAATTTTAGAATCATTCACCAAGAACATTGCTTGTTTGTACATTTACAAAAACAAGAAGACAATAACAAAAACAAGCCCAATACTACAAACATTCCTTTAACATTTATCATCTCATTGAGCATTATATCAAGTTTTTTCAATTTCTGCATCAGCACCAGAAGTTCACACAACTATCAAACCCTCAAAAGATCAAAGCTTTAAACTACCATTACAACTACCATTACATATTCTCAAAATACCTTCACCAAAAGGCCATAACCCAAACCCCTTTCATTACAAACCATTACTACAAACTTGAAACAACGACTACCCCTTTCAACTTTACAATCCAAACATAAGAAAATTCCTTGTATCTTACTACTTTCCCACAAAATCAAAATAAAAGAAAATCCAAAACCGTCTGCATCAACTTTCAAAATACAAAGAAACTTTCCATCTCTGAAAATGGTAATCTCTTTGCTAATTAACCCCTCAAATACCCCATTGTGCCAATTCAATTCCATTTATGGCGCTTAGTTAGTCGTCATGTCACTTTGTTAACTACGCCCATTCAAAGCCATTTGTGTCCCCTTCACTCTAATAACCATCATTACCCTATCAAGACCTATTTTCAACACCTAATTCCCATTAAGACTTTTACCCTCTTTGGAACTGCCATTAAGGGAGTATCTGGTGGGTCACCAAACTTTGATGTTTATCTTTGGGGTCTAATTAACTCTTTATGTTTTTATGCATACTAGGAGATGGCAGCACCAGTTGGGAGGCTTCATTGCAACCTGCTAAAAATGTTCTTCCTGCTAGAACAGTCCTTCATATAATAGCGTTTCCAAAAAAGGAAAATTTTGGCCATATTACGTTTCCAAAGTAATATTAACAATAATTAAAGAAAATACTAATTAACCACTAAACTCAAAATGGATATTAAGAGAAGTAATAAGGGAGAAGGGAGAATTTCTTATTCACCTAAGAAATTGGGATACAAAATACAATAGCCTAAGGGAGCTATTTATACAAGTCTTAAGGTGTTAGCTTGTATACACCACCTAGTATTACATGTCACACTACATGTAGGATGTTATGTAGCAATAACACCTCTAGCTTGCAAACCATGCAATTCAACACCCACTAGCTTTAGGTGTTAATATCATCCAACAAAGTAGCTTACTATTGCTTAAGTAAATTATACAAGTTGCTTATACAAGGTGCTTGGTGTAACAAGATGCTTATGCAAGGTGCTTGGTGTAACTAATGGTGCTAAGTGGATAGCCACCATATCCCATGCATATTATAACAGGCCACACTTTGATTTGGCGTGTTTATTAAAATGTTGAGTAGCTGAACCATTTTAGTTTTTTCAAAACACCCTATAGACACGTCTAAAGATGGGCAGCTTGGTGGATTGATATGTTACCTAACTTCTTTGAGGTCATGCATTCGAATATTGCGTTCAAAAGCTTTTTATTAATTTTTCAGAAGGATGGGCTTGTTCAGAAGGATGACAGTGTCTTCTTCTAGAAGTTTTAAGGTAATTGGGCTTCCACTTGCCACTTCAAGCCCGTCTCTGACGAAAATAGTTGAGGGCAGCTGCGGTTCGGTACTGAGTTTCGACTTCGGGTCACGGGTAGCCCGCTTAGAGAGTCCGCTTGCCAAATAGCTTCCAAGTGTTTGTTGCCGCCTCTTAACGGCCAATAAGTCGGGGTGGCGTTCAGTAGGTCTTTGCATGCACTTAGTAGGCATGTGCCTCCACGATATCTCAACTAATTGATTGTAGGATCAGAATCTCGCAACAATAATATCTTAGCGAAATTATCAACAACACAACACAACATCGTCGTAGAACAATTTCAGAAATGATATAATAAACGATGTCAGCTAAAATCATGAGAAAGATGTGATGGTCCTGCGAATATTAGAGAGTTTCCGAGATTAAGATTTGTAAGGTTGCGAGAATGTCGCAAGTCATATTCGAAAATAAAGGACAGATTAGCTGTCATCCACTATGTATTTCCCTATAAATAGTCGTTCAGTTGCAAAGGAAGAGGAGAGATCTTTTTTGAGTAAAAAACAAGTAAATAGGAGAGAGAAAGTCTAGAGTAAAGGTCATTCTTGATTCCTTTATCTTTTCTTGTAAGAATATTCAAAGATTGATCAATAAAATTAAGAGTGTAAATCTAAAAATGAGTTGAGTAATAATGAAATCATATGAGGGGTGTAGTGTAGGATTTCCTGCAACTACATTGATCTCGAGGATTGAAAAAGGATGGGTGAGATGTTTTAACTGTTGGTCTTCTCATCCATAAGGCCTATTTGGAAGAAATCGGTTTTAATTTCCAATTCTGTAACTCTGTAACTTCCACATTTCATCTCCGCAAAATCCCTTCAGTGTTCCAATTGTTGAAGCTATGTCTAAGCGAGGTTATAATGCATATCTAAATCTAAATGATCGCCCAGCCATGTCTACAAATCAGGAATCCATGGGTAGACCATAGGAAAAGAAGGCTAAGATGAATATGCAAGAAAACCAGGTATTGATTTTTGATAATCATGGAAGAATTGTTGGGTTCAAGGTGTTGAAAGTGAATTTCATAGTTGTAATTGGCTTTATTAGTAACTGTGATGGTGTTATTGATTGGGATTCCCCCATTTCTCCAATTTTACAGGTAGTAGAGATAAGCAGTAGCAGCAGTGAGGAACCAAAGCCAAACATGCAAGTTGGTACTGGAGGTGTTGGAGAAGTCAAAGAGGATAGGGTTGTTATGCATGATAGTGCCAGTGCTTATGCGTTGGATCCTCAACTTCCTCAACTCCAAGGGGCCGATGAAGGGTGGGTGGTGTATGTCGTTCATCCTGACAAAGGCCAGTTTGTGATTAATGAAGGTGTGGTGCTTGTAGGGGAGCAGCAGGTGGTTTTTGGTGGTGCTAGACAGGGGTTCTATTCTGCACCAGTTCCAGTTGCATGCAAAGCTAAGATTCGGGAGAATGACACTCATGGTCTCACCAATGATGTGGTAGTCTTCCCCAATATCTTCATGCTGGCACCAGTGATGCGACAGTTGGCAGAGGACGCTTATGATATTGAAATCTTCGGACCAGGGGGGATAACTGATTCTAATGAGATTCTTGAGGATGTAGTAGTGCCTATGCCTCCTCCTAGGGGAAACTATTCTGTACCAAGGAGGAGGGCTGCACTAGAAGGGAGTGGAGCTAATAAGAAGGTTGTTGGAAGTGGTGTTGGGACCTCTGGGGTTGCACCAGGAGCTTGACCAGTATTCAACCATCCCCTTCCATATGGTAAAGTAAGTATTCCTATAAATGTTTTTTGGGTGAATATTGCATATGTTTCTCATGGATAAACAGTTAATGCTAGTGGTGCTGATTTTGGATTTGATAGTGTTGGTTTTAAAGACAATGATGTTCAATTGAATGTATATGTGGTTCTGGGTTATTGTATTATGCTTGGTTGAGTGGCTGTTGTGTTTAATTTTGGTTTTGAGCTTGATATGGTAACTATAGTAAATAGCAGGGGGAATTTGAAAGGGGGTTATTCCCAATAGTGTTTTCTACAGAAAGTTATTTACTAAAAATGTCTAGTTTTTTAAAAATTCCGAAAAAGGTATAATGTGTACACATTATAGGTGTGGATACACAATATCAAGCAATGGGTACATATTCAAACATTTTTGGTAATTTATAACATTGTTGGGAATAACTAAAGAAAACTAGACACCTTTGGAAATTTTCTTGTTATCATGAAGGTTTGAAATTGTTTTATGGGGTTAATAGTTTTATCTGGGCATTCATATGAACTAATCCAACTGGTAGCATAGGCAACTTTGAAGTTATAGAGATAGAATAACATATTAGTACAAGAATGCTTGAGAGAGAAATAAAAAATCTTACCAGAAATGCAGTGTGGTAGCTGAGAGGAAATTTTGATAGCACACATAGTCCAGGAGTAGGATCTTTTAGAAACCAAATTGCAGACTCCCAAGTTATTTATAACATTCCAATGCAACGAATTACCAAACAAATTTTGATTATAGGTGTTTAGAAGATTTGCAGAAATAGTTTTGGAGAACCCAATAACTTGCAGAACATGCAAGTCAGAATCTATTCCAGAGAAATCTAGGGAATTAGTCTTGAGGGTTTTGGGTGTACTTTTTGGCCACACTTTAAACTTGGCGTGTTTATTTAAATGTTGAGTAGTTCAACCAATCTAGTATTTTCAAAACACTAATCAAAAACATCTAAAGATGGGCAGCTTGGTGGATTGGTACGTTATCTAAATCCTTCGAGGTCATGCGTTCGAATATGGGCGAAAGATTTTTATTAATTTTTTCAAAACGAACTTTTTAGCCACGCTATAAAACCGGCGTGTCTATAGAACACACACTATGGACACATATATACTAGCGTGTCCAAAGAAGAACTTTTTGGCCACACTTTCAACTTGGCGTGTTTATTTAAATGTTGAGTAGTTCAACCAATCTAGTATTTTCAAAACACTAATCATAAACATCTAAAGATGGCCAGCTTGGTGGATTGGTAAGTTATCTAAATCTTCAAGGTCATGCGTTCGAATATGGGCAAAAGATTTTTATTAGTTTTTCAAAACGAAATTTTCAGCCACGCTATAGAACCGGTGTGTCTTTAGAACGCTTACTATGGACACACATATACTAGCGTGTCCAAAAAAGAACTTTTTGGCCACACTTTCAACTTGGCGTGTCTATATATCCTACACCATGGACACGATATACTGGCGTGTCTATAAATCGTACACTATGGACACACATATACCGGCGTGTCCAAAGAAGAACTTTTTAGACACACTTTGAATTTGGCGTGTCAATCAATCGTACACTATGGACACGCATATATTGGCGTGTCTAATGAACTAACTTTAAAACCACACCTTAAATGGCGTGACTAAGCTTTTGGACACGCCACAACTCCCTAATGTGGCCATAAACTGGTCTATAAACACGCCCAATACCTAATGTGGCCATAAACTGGTCTATAAACACGCCCAATCAAAAATTTGAAGTTAACGTGACTAAACGGTTGAAATTTTGAAACGCTAGTAGCCCTGGCGTGGCTGAAAGCACTTATATAAACATGCCCATTGAACATTGTGTGTCTATAGGGTAGAAGTATACCCTATAGACACGCCAAAACCAAAAAGGCGTGACAGGCAAATTTATATTTGGCGTGGCTAAAGGCCATTTCTGTACTAGTGTGAGATTCCAAGTACATAATTCCAATTTAACTTCAGTACACTAAGATTTCCTTTGGATTGTTCCTACATGCACTTCAAATTTTAAAATGAATTACATAGTTGTACACCTGTTGAATTTTCAGGCGTACATAGTTGTACACACGTTGATTGTTAATGTGTACGTAATTGTACACCATGTTTGTATCTTGCAAGCTTTTGTTGTTGTGTATGAGCTATAGAAGGAAATTATACCCGAACTGTATATATCACTAATTGTGGAAATCTTTGTTTGTTGAATATATAATATGATTGTAGGTAAACATATTTTGATCTCGCATCTATCCTTGTTTTATTTTGTTTGTTTTTTATTCAACTTTCATATATTGGGTTCCATGACTCATAAGTTGCCTGGTGTTGCTGCTGCTTCATTCACAGGTACGATGCAATGATTGTAGGATCATAATCTCGCAGCAATAATGTCTCAGCGAAATTATCAACAACACAACACAACACAACACAACAGCGTCGCAGAACAATTTCAGAAATGATATAATAAACGACGTCAGCTAAAATCATGAGAAAGATGTGATAGTCCTGCGAAATTAGAGAGTTTGCGAGATTAACATTTGTAAGGTTGCGATAATGTCGCAAGCCATATCCGAAAATAAAGGATAAATTAGTTGTCATCCACTATGTATTTCCCTATAAATAGTCGTTCAGTTGTAAAGAAAAGAGAGAGATCATTTTTTGAGTAAGAAACAAGTAAATATGAGAGAAAAAATCTAGAGCAGTGGTTATTCTCAATTCCTTTATCTTTTCTTGTAAGATTGTTCAAAGATTCATCAATAAAATTAAGATTGTTAATATAAAATGAGTTGAATGTTAATGAAATCATATGAGGGGTGTAGTGTAGGATTTCCTGCAACTACATAATGGCGCTAGAAACAGGGAATCTGAAGATCGAAAGTTGAAGATTGTTGTTGAGATTGTTCAAATCAAGAAAGTAATTAAATAAATCAGTGAACTAGTTAAAAGAAAAATGATTAGAGTCAATGAAGATGACAAAAGGTTGGAGTGTAATATGATAACAAAAACAATGGTTAATGAATTCCATGAAAACATCAAAGGAAGAATACATAAACGAAATTTTGAAGGAAGGAAGGTTATGGCGGTAGAAAAGACATCACCCTTGAAAGATTGGGAAAAGCAAAAAATCACATTCATGGCGGCAGAAATACCAAAAGAAAATTTGAACCACACATCTCCATTGGTTATTACAGTGCCTATTACGCGAAAAGGGAAGGGGATAACAACAAAATCCACGGAAGAATGGATATTGAACAGAACTTTAGTCGATACAGAAAGTTCAGTAGATATAATATTTTATCATGCGTTCAGGGGAATGGGATTTAAAGATGAAGAAATGTCCAGATCAACATATCTTTTTCATGGCTTTGGAAATTCCACAACAAAACCTAAAGGAGAAATAGTGGTACGAATTCCACTAGGAGAGATCGCCATATAATATGTTGCTAGGAAGACCATGGATACATGCGATAAAAGCTGTAGTATCAACGTTCCATCAATGTATTAAATTCCCCACACCAAATGGAATAGGTGAAATCAGAGGAGATGTTGACAATGCGAAATTATGTCATCAAATTGAAGTAAAGCATTATGAAGGACAAGCAAAAAGGAAACAATTTCGCAAAAAGTTTGCAAAGGAGGCAAATAAAGAAGAAGAATTTAGAGTATACATGATAAGGGCAAAACAAGGTTGGGGAATACCCAACGAAATTTCAGAAGAAGGAGAAGGACTTGTGAAAACAATAAAAGAACCAACACCAATGGGAGAACCAAAGTCCAGTCACACTGCCGCAGAACCAACAAAAGAAGTAAGAGTGGGGACTATAGAAGAACCTCTAATATTGAGAATTGGAACCAAGATGGATGTAGAAGAAGAAGAAAGAACTGTTAACCTTTTGCGAGAATATAAAGACGTTTTCGGAGGGAGCGTGGATGAGATACCGGGAATAGATCCATCAATTGCATGCCACAAGTTGGATATTAACAAGAATGTGAGACCATTTAAACAAAGAATAAGAAAAATCGCAACAGCTTACCATTCCCAAATAGAAGAAGAACTACAGAAAATGCTTGATGCAGGAATTATAAGAGAAGCTAAATACCCAGAATGGATAGCGAATATGGTCATTGTCCCAAAGAAAAACAAAGGAATAAGGATTTGCATAGATTTCACTGATTTGAACAAAGCTTGTCCTAAAGATAGTTTTCCGTTACCAGATATTCCTCAAATGGTGGAATCCACAGAGGGAAATGATAGGGTATCGTCTTTAGATGGGTACAAAGGGTATAACCAAATCCCTCTCGCTGAAGAAGATCAATAACATACTGCTTTTTTCGCCCCTAGAGGTTTATATTGTTACACGGAAATGCCATTTGGTTTCCGAAATGCGGGAGCGACATATCAAAGAATGGTAAAGAAGGTGTTCGCGAAATGGATACACAAAACATTAGAAGTATACGTGGACGACATGTTAGTAAAGAGTAAAGAAGCCAAATACCATGTACAGGACATGAGGGAGATTTTTGAACAAATGCAGCAGTATAACATTAAACTGAATCTTGAGAAGTGTACTATTGGAGTTGCATCGGGAAAATTTTTAGGCTACATTGTACCAAAGGAAGGAATACAGGTTGATACAGAAAAAGTGCAAGCAGTTCGTGACATGCCAACACCAGCAACAATAAAAGATGTACAGAAGTTGAATGGACTTTTAGCTTCGCTGGGGAAATTTCGCGATCATCAGACAAATGCAAATATTTTTTCGATATACTTAAGAAGGGTGTGAAATTCAAATGGACTAATGAATGCGAAAAAGCTTTTCAAGGGATCAAAGAACATCTTATAAATACAACTATTTTACAAAAAGCAGAATCAGGAGAAGAATTATTGATCTATCTTGCAACTACATCGCACGCATTAAGTGCTGTGTTATTGCGAATAGACGCAGGAGTGGAGAAACCCATCTATTACATTAGCAAAATGTTTAATACTGCCGAGAAGAATTACTCAAAGATTGAGAAGCTAATCTTAGCATTAGTTTATGCATCATTTAAGCTCCGCATATATTTTCAAGCGCACAAGATAAAGGTATTAACAAAAGTACCAATTGAATCAGTGATGAAGAATTCAAAAAGATCAGGAAGAGTGGAGAGATGGAATGCACAATTAGGACACTTTGATATTAAATTTGAAATTTTTTCTTCACCAAAATCATAAGTTGTTGCAGATTTCTTGGAAGAATTTCCTTTAGAAGAAGATGAAGCGGTAGAAGAAATGATGGATATAGAATAAGAACACGGAGATCCAAAAGACTTATTAACAGAACCAAATAGATAGGAGATATTGGTAGATGGATCATCAAATGGAGAAGGCAATGGAGTTGTAATTGTTTTAATTTCGCCAGAAGGAGTGAAGATGGTTTTTTCATTCAGATTGGAATTCACATCCACTAATAACGAAACGGAGTATGAAGCTGTGATACATGCCTTAAAATTCGCAATAGAAATGAAACTTGAAAATGCCAGGATCACTAGTGATTCGCAGCTAGTTATTCGCCAAATAAAAGGAGAGTACACTACAAATGAACCATCCTTGAAGAAATACAAGAAAATCGTTGAAGAATTGTCAGCAAAAATCCCAAAAATAAAATGGAGGCACATTTCAAGGATGGATAACAGACTCGCAGATGCTTTTGCCTTCATCTCAAGCATGATGACAGATCCAACTGCGAGATACATAAAAATACAAACACTTCTGTCACCATCAATCAATAAAGAAGAAGAAGAAGAAGTGAACGTGATGATAATAGACGGTGAAGAAGAAGAACAAATGAACAATATCGCAGATTGGAGAACAGAACTTCATGCATATTTGGCGAAAGGAGAAACACCAAGAAATAGATTGGAAATACACAAGTTAAAAAGCCGCGCAACGAATTATGAATTAAGAGATGGGCTGCTATACCAAAAATCCTTTAATGGACCATCACTCAGATGTTTGACATGAGAGGAAGGAGAAAAGGTGCTAAAAATGTTACATAGTGGGGATGATGGCAATCATAGCGGGGGAAGATCTTTGGCACACATAGAAAAAAATGCAAGGCTATTACTGGCCATACATGCACGAAGATGCAAAAAAAATATCAAGACGTTGCGAAGATTGTCAGCGGCATGGAAAGAAAATACATGCACCTGGAGCACCATTGTCATCTTCAACCAGTGTGTGGCCTTTTGGAAAGTGGGGCTTAGATATTTTGGGGCCATTTTTACCAGGTTCTGGACAAAAAAGATACTTAATAGTCGCAACAAATTATTTCACAAAATGGACAGAAGTGAATGAAGTACAACATATTCGCGACAAAGATATCTTTACATTCATATTCGAAAATATCATTTGCAGATTCGGAATTCCTGCGCAGTTGGTATCTGATAATGGGTTACATTTTGAAGGACAGAACATATAAATGTTACTTAATGCATTTAAGATAAAATGTGGAAAGTCTACTCCTTTGTATCCACAAGCTAATGGGCAGGTAGAAGCAACAAACAAAACAATTACAGATATATTAAAGAATAAATTGGAAGGACATCATAGAGCATTGTGCGAACAAGTACATAATGCAGTATGGGCTTATAATACAACTAGAAGAGAAGCTACTGGAATGTCACCTTTTTGTTTAACATACGGAGTTAAAGCGGTGTTACCAACAGAAGTTGTTATTCCAACAACAAAGAGAGAATCTTGGGACAAAAATCTTAGTGCGGGTTTGATCTTAAACAAACTTGATGAATTAGAAGAAGGAAGATAAAGATCTTTACAACATATGGAGAATTATCAGCGAAGATTAGCCCGAGAATATAATAAACGTGTCAAAGTACGCGAATTCCAAACAGGAGATTTAGTTCTGCGAGAGACACCAATATATCAGCGAGAAAATGGTGGAAAATTAGCGAAAAAATGGGATGGACCTTACATCATTAAGGAGATAGTTGGAACAGGAGCTTATAAATTAATGGATCCAGAAGGTAGAGATGCTGGTCATAGACTTGACAGACCATGGAACAGGTTGTACTTAAAAATATATTATCCGTAAGAAGCTTTGAGAAGTTATGGACTCTGAAAGAATAATTGCGAGATCATTCATATCAAAACAAGATCATGATGTGCGAAACTTTCGCAGAGATAATCATAGAACAATGACATGAAAGAAAGGGGTGAACCTTTATGGCGTACACCCTAGTTCGCGAATAAAATTTCGCAAGAGGCAAATGTAAGACCTAAAGTACGTCATATAAGGGGGTACCTGTTGCATGGCTCAGGGAAAGGATACACCGCCACAAGAACCTGAGTTATGGAGATTTGGGGTCAATAAAGCCCATCCAGGAGAGGCACCTTGGATTCTCAGCTTAAGCATATGATTTAGGTTGGGCGACTAAGGTAATAAGGACTCTCCCAAGGAGTGCGGAATCTGATCAAGGCGCCGAGGTACACGGTTGAGTCAAGAGTGCCAAGGGCGTTTGAAGCGTACCCTGCCATTCTTGACAAGTCTTGACTTATACTGCACTCGGCCCGAAGAAAACCCCACTTAGGGTGCAGTCTCGTAACCATAAGCCTTATAGGTAAAAGGGATAAGAAGCTGCGAAAACAACTGGTTATTGTTAAGACTGGATGGGAGGATCTAACCTTGTATGGTAGAAGTACGCCTCCTTGAAGGGGCAACCAAGGGGAAGATAAGGGCGGCACCCTCCATTAGGGAGCTGATAAGTGTCTTAAGACGCAAATGTCATGAGGATTTTTACTCGCAAGGGTATTAAGGCTTGTCATATTTGTGCAACAATCCTGAAGAGGCAATAATACAAAAGAAAAAGATAAGACGAGATCAATGGGTTTTCGCATGAAAGTGCGAAGACGTCCTGCGATTTCTTCGCAAGACGACAATGTCATGGGGCTTTATTTTCGCAAGAATATTTAGGCCTGTCATATTGTCGCAACATTCCTGAAGAGGCCATAATACAAAAGAAAAAGTTAAGGCAAGATCAATGGGTTCTTGCATGAAAGTGCAAGAACGTCCTGCGATTTTGTCCCAATGACAAGAGGTGGCATAATAAGACCTTTAATTAGGAAGGCAAAATAAGACCACATGATAAAACAAAATATTTATAAGTATTCATAATAGATCATTTTTCGCAAGAAAGATAATGAGAGGCAAGTATGGGAGTCAATAAACAAGAGGCATTATCTTTCTCACCAGCAAAATACTAAAAGGGAAAATTGATTCCAAAGTTGGTTGAAGAATATTATTCGGAAAAAGTAATAAAGATGAGACAATTCAAGAAGATAGAACCAAATAAGAAACTCATGCTTTAGTATTAATTCCAGTAGAACGAGATAATAGACGTTCTTCGCCAATATTCTCATTATCGCCAGCTTCTCCTTCATTTCGATTCTGATCTTCGCCTTGATTAGCACCTTGATTATCGCCAGCAATTACTTCTTCAGAAGAGATTTCTTTTTCGTTTTCATTTTGATCAACACCAGCAGTTGCTTCCTTAGAAGGAATCTCTTCTCCATCTTCCAAAAAACTATCCTATGCACCACTTTCATAATCATAATCACTGTCAGCAGGACGAGGAACTTCATCATCATCTACTTCCAAAGGTTCGATTGATGTAGGAGGAAGAGATTTAGACAATAAAATACCATTTACAAGGACTTCAGCCCGGATATGAACTTGACAAGAAGTGCTCTCTGATGAGTCATATATTGAATATCCTTAAAATAAGAAAGATAATCAAGTCTTCTTTCTGCTCGGTCGCGAGAACCAGTAAGGACAGAGACGAGTAATGCATTTTCTTTGCGAATTTTGGCATATTTAGCCTCCAAAACAGAAATGGAGGAATGGAGATTTTTCTCAGACTCTGCGAAAGGTGGAATACAAAATTTCAATAAGATGAAGAACTCAAAAAGATATGACAAAGAAGATAGTTAAGGCAGTCAAACTATTATGACTACCTTCCTTTTGCGAAATAAGGTGTTGAATCAAGGTCAGACAACTATTCTCCCAACGGTCCATTGCGTCATCAAATTTATCTCCAACTAAACCTTTAAGTCGAGACTGAAGATTTTTCTCTTTAGAAATAAGAAAGGCATTTTTCTTCGTAAGAGAAGAATAAGATTCTTCTAATTTGGAATATTGTTCTTTTAGTTGATTCGCCTTTACACTTAAAGCTATTCTACCTTGAATGAGTGTATCTCTTTCAGCGATAGATGACTCTGTTACTTCTTTAAGTTCATTTCTCAAAGAGCGAAGAGATTGTTCTTGGTCATCACATACTTTATAAAGAATGCTAAGTTGTTACGAAGATATCACCATCTTGTTTAAACAAGTTCGCTTCTCTTGAGATAAGGTTTTATTCTCATCTGATAAAGTTTCCATCCCTAAATTAGTTGTAGTTAAAGAATAAGAAAGGTGAGATATTTCATTACTTAATAAATCTTGCCTCTGAACTAATTGGGTATTTTCATTGGTAAGATTATTTATATGATCAACAGAATATGAATAGAGGTTATCTAATTGGTTATATTAATCCATCAAAATCTCTTTATCAACACGGGATTCTTCAACATCAGATTCAAATTGATATCTCTCCATTATTCGTTTCTGGTTTAAGGCTTAACATGCAAAAGAGGGATTTCAAGGATAATTAAATATGGGAAAGATAAAATTATTAGAAAGGAAAATTAAAGACACGGATAAGGAAATCATACCTCTCAGTTCATCATTCTTCTTGTGAAGGTTGTCACGATCCAGCAAAACATTCTGAAGCTTTTGATTTTCGAGACGAAGAGCATTACACTCTTTTTCCAAAGCTGTTTGCGAAGCAGCTCTGTCAGAACCGAAATACTTACTCAGAATTTCGCAAATACCAGACTTGACAGGATCAATGGGAGACTTCTTGCCATCATCCAGGACTTCAGACAAAACTTTGAAAGCAGTATCTATTCCTTCCACAGTTTCTTTCGAAAAGGGAAGAGGCTCAGGTAGAGAACTGGCAACGATGGAAGGTTGAGAAACATTATCAATAGGAAGAGAAGAAGTTTCATTCACAGAAGGATCAATAATGGTGGTTTCAATCATTGAAAGGTCAGTTGAAAAAATGAAGTATGAGGCAGCTTTTTCGCGAATTGGAGATAATGGTTTAACTTGCGAAGATGTCGCAGGAGATTTAGAAGAGATAAGTAAGTGGAATGGAACATAGGTTTCAACAATTTTAAGGTGGCGATATTTCTTGAGAGGTTTATTGACATCCTTATCACCCTGCGAATTACAATCCAGATAAGAAACATAAGCAACAATATTGTTATTAGAAAAGAATAATGTTTCTTACTACCTTCTGATTCACAGACTTTCTCTTGTGTACAACAATCTTATGCTACGGTTTGGGAATATTAGGGTTCTGAACTGTAAATTTAGTGTTGGAGGCGCTTTTGCTGAAATAACAACAGTATGGGAATCACATAAACAACATCAAATAAGGCAGTAAGCAAGATCAATTTCAGCAAAACCCATAAGGAAGAAAAAAGAAAACTAACCTTGATGAATCCATGGAAAACACTAGCAGGAAGATTATTTCGAAGAAAATTACGAATGATGAAGATCTACAGAGGGAACAGTATGGAGACGAAGAAGAACTTAAAGAGATTGAAAGAAGAAGAAAGAAGAAAAGTTGCAATAACGAAATTTGCAGAAGAACGATGAAGTTGCAGAGAAAATAAAAAGAGAGAAAAAGAGAGTGAGAAAGAGTATATATAGAGGAAATTTTTTCTCGAGAAGATAAACACGATTAATGCGGAAAGATGAAAGCGGTTAAAAAGAAGCAGTTACAAAGGACGTGTCAAGAACCAGATGGGAAAAAGGATACGTGTGATAAATGCAGAATATCAAATGATGGATAACTGCGGCATTTTTCACATCATTCTCTACTTCGCAGAGAAGATATGAGAAGAGTCAAGATGTAGGATCATAATCTCGAAGCATTAACGTCTCAGCGAAATTATCAACAACACAACACAACAACGTCGCAGAACAATTTCAGAAATGATATAATAAACGACGTCAGCTAAAATCATGAGAAAGATGTGATAGTCCTGTGAAAATTAGAGAGTTTGCGAGATTAACATTTGTAAGGTTGTGATAATGTCGCAAGCCATATCCGAAAATAAAGGACAGATTAGCTGTCATCCACTATGTATTTCCCTATAAATAGTCGTTCAGTTGTAAAGAAAAGAGAGAGATCATTTTTTGAGTAAGAAACAAGTAAATAGGAGAGAGAAAATCTAGAGCAGTGGTTATTCTCAATTCCTTTATCTTTTCTTGTAAGATTGTTCAAAGATTCGTCAATAAAATTAAGATTGTTAATCTAAAATGAGTTGAATGTTAATGAAATCATATGAGGGGTGTAGTATAGGATTTCCTGCAACTACAATGATCCTTGAAGCACTTTGTAACATTACAGATCCCAGTGGAGCAGAAATTGTTTCTATTGAGGACTCTATTGAGGTCAGATAGACATCTGTTGCCATGTCACTTCTTTCAATTTACATTTCTATTTGTTTTTGTCTTTGAAAAATCATTTTGCTATCTGTGTGTACTTGCAGTGGAAGATTAGTAGTCAACAAGTTGAAACATTTAGAATAGGATACACATTTAAACGTTAAGATGGTCACTTTTACTCTTATTTCTTAAGATTAGAAATGAAGAATGTTTGCTGGAAACGTATTGCAGCAAAGGCATGATGTGCCATCTAACTATGGAAGATTGTTAAATTAAAAATTGAGAAGGCTTGTGGCGCATGACAAAGTTGAATGGTGAAACTCCTTTCACATGAAATTAAGCATTTGCATCCTCTAGTTTTGTTAGGTAGCTACTAGTTGAGAATTATCATCATCCTGTGACATATAAAGCATTCCTGCATATCACACTTTCTTTTTCTCTTTTCCCTTTTGAACTTTGTTTATAGTTGCATGTTGTGTCAACCCCAGTCAGTCCAGATAAGCATAATAGCTACTTATTTAATTTTATGTGACCTATTTATTTATCAACATTTGTGCTTTTGTATATGACTTATTTCATTCCAATTATTTTGAAACTCCTGGGTTTGAAAGATAATATGTTATCACTCATCTCCTTGCTGGTCTCGCGACAGGAGAACTTGGAATAAGGTTTCCCTGGTGGTTGGTATTATTCGTTGTTGTGCTATTATATTGCAGGTTGCTTATTGATTAAGGGAAACATGGAAAGATAGGATCACTTAGGTATAACATGTGTACATAGTTGTACACATCTTGATTCTTAATGTGTACATAATTTTACACATGTTGATTTTCGATATGTACATAGTAGTACACCTGTTAATCGTTATGTACCTTGGTGTAATATGGATACTGTCATCAAACCACTTTATTATTTCATTTTACAGTAATATAGTTGAAGTAGCATATAAAGAGGTTGTTGGTTTGAAAAGGATGAGGAGATCATTCGTTTGGAAGATGAGAGTTAGAAAGATGAGAGCGAGCAAAAAGTAAATGGTGGAGCTGCTGACAACGAAAAACGCGCTAAGGAAAAACAGATGTAAGTGTCTGTAGCTTTGTAGTTTTACTGAATAAGACATGTTGATCAGATTGAAAGGGAGAGTTTCCCTTCAACCTCAGGATGTCCTGTTGTTTGTTGGATTGACAAGTAACATTTCATATTCAGTACATGACATTTCAGATATACTGTATCATTTTATCTTTAGATTCGTCCCATTATTATATACTATTTTACAGAACAACTAGGAGCGATTAATTCGAGGTTGAGATACAGATATGAGCTTTGATGAGAAAATCAAACAAGTAGATCTTAATTGTTCTAGTTTATATGCATTAGTACTCCTTCAGATCTCCACAGAGAAACCAGATCAGTGATAATGAACACATTAGCTGCAATAGATGATTCTGTCGTTGTTGTAGAAAACAATAGTACTATTAGAGAAACCTGCATTAGTGCTACTATTAGTTAAATTAGTGCTACTATTAGTTAAATTTGCTTTAGTGATGCTGATGAACATTACTATGAAGAGAATAGAAGGAAAGTGCTTCAATTCATAGAAGAAATTACAACTAATATGGACGAAGTTCAAACTCAAGTTCTCTCAGAAATTTTATGTTGCAATCCACAAGTTAATGTGTAAACCTGCTAGTTGTTAATGTGTACATAGTTGTACACCTGTTTATGCATCTAATTTAGGGACTCACAGGCTCAAAATGGTAGAGCGCCCAAGCCTATCATAAGGTTTGCAGAGGTTGATGGTTCAAATCCATCTGAGTTTCCATGTTATGTTTATAAAATATGGGGTAGGTGTGTATATACTAGTGCATCTGAGTTTCACCAGTGTATTTTCCATAAAAAAGTAAATTTGTGTGTCATTATAAATAAATTGTTTCATACATGTTTTGCAGGGGTGTCATATTGGTGTACCAGTGTAATTCCGATGATAAAATAGGTCTGGATATGAATGACCAATTTCATACATGTTTTGTCAATGTGTACAAAGTGGTGCACATGTGAAAAAATGACTGCAAAATTCGTCCATGTATTACTTTTTTCTACACGTCAAATAATGAAGCCAAAATTAAATTTTTTAGAAACTGAAAATTATATAGTCATATGGGTATTCTTTTTATAGCTATCGGAAAGAGATTTCCGAATATATAAAGTTTATGATTTTTGGACGAGCGGTTTAAAAAATAAATCGTTTTTAAATTATTTTTGTATTATTTAAAATTGCTGACATCATTATGAGTCATTGTGGACTAAACTACAAATATTTGGACTAAATTGTAAATAATAAGGGTTATTTGTGTATTTTCTCATATTTTGGACTAAGTTGTACCTAGTTGACTCGGGCTGGACCAAACCGTACTTTTGGATTGATTTTTGGACCAAACTGTATTTTTCCCTATCCGTGTCGCGTGCTGTGGTGTGCTACTGTGCCGATTAGGCTAACCCAGCATAGCCCACCAAACTAACGTACTGGATCGTGCTGGGCTAAATCACGTGTTGGGCTCAATTTTAGCGTGCTGGGATGGGTTGTGCTCGTGCTGGCATAGCCCGATTTACATCTCTAATCCCACCTAACATAACAATGATGATTTTGTACACGTTACTGTTCCCCTTAGAATCGTAGAACTACCACTTGGCTAATATCTTAAGAAATGATGATAACATATTAGCACCTTGTGTATTCTTTTTTTTAATGCAAAACCAACTTCTATTACTTAACTTGCAATACTACATAACTTAGATTGACAGGCTTGCTTATCTTCCCATATAGCAAGATTAATATTTTCAGGGAAGTTAACAAAGTAGTCTAAACATAGCCTGTTTGATCTAGCTGTTTCGGCAATAACATGGGCAGCATTGTTAGCTGTCCTATTAGCATAGTTTAGTTTAAAACAAGGAAAGGAGATAAGCAAATGCCTTATTTCATCTACATGAACTTGGTTCCTCCAGTGAACCGAGCTATTGGCATTCTTGACTGCATTAACTACATTAAGATTATCTGATTCCAGCACCACATTCCTCAAATTGCGTTGTCTAGCAAATAGTACGACTTCTTTCAGGGCTAGACATTCTGCCTGTTCAGAGTCTACTCCTCCATTGATGAACTTGCACCTGATTCCTTGGCAGAAACCTGTATAATCACGAATTAGTAAACCAAGCCCAATTGTTTTGGTATCGTAATAAGGCATCATCCATATTTATTTTAACTTCATTTTGTAGCGGTAGTTTCCAAACTTGCTGTAGGATCAGAATCTCGCAGCAATAATGCCTCAGCGAAATTATTAACAACACAACACGATAGCGTCGCATAACAACTTCAGAAACGACATAGTAAACGACATCAACCAAATCATGAGAAAAGCGTGACGGTCCTGCGAAAATAAGGAAGTTTTGCGAGATTGATATTTATAAGGTTGTGATAATGTCGCAAGTCATATCCGAAAATAAAGAAAAGATTAGCTGTCATCCATTATGTAATTCCCTATAAATAGCCGCTCAGTTGTAAAGGAAGGAGAGAGATCTTTTTTGAGTGAGAAGAAAGTAAATAGGAGAGAGAAAATTTAGAGCAGTGGTTATTCTTGATTCCTTTATCTTTTCTTGTAAGATTGTTCAAAGATTCATCAATAAAATTAGGATTGTTAGTCCAAAAATGAGTTGAATGTTAATGAAATCTTGTGAGGGGTGTAGTGTAGGATTTCCTGCAACTACATAATGGCGCTAGAAACAGGGAGGGGGTTGAAGATTGAATATTTTTCTATAAAAAGTTGAAGATTAATATTGTGATTTATTAGAATTGAAAGTAATTGGTGAAAAACTTACATAATCTCTTACAATTTGTTAGTATTGAAAGAATGGCTAGAAGGAGAAATGTATCGGAACAACCGACAACTACTAGAAGAAGAAGTAAAAGACTTGCTGGAAGGGAGAGAAGTAAAATGGGAGAATCTACTAGAAGGAGAAATAATGGAGAAAATCAAGTTCAACCGCCAGTTCAGCAAACACCGGTACAAAATGGAACAACAGATTATGATAGAGTGAGTGTACACACTTGGCGATCAAATTCAGCAGAACAAGTAGAAGAAGAGCAACAAACCAGGAACCATAGGCAGGTAGAGAGAAATCAAGAAGAAGATGAAGGAATAATTCATGGAGATGAGGAAATTGGAGCGTTAGAAACGTTGAGACGAAAAATACATGAAGAAAGAAGAGCTGAGACATAAGAACGTGCAAATCTAACAAGGAAAAATCATGAATTGAGGATGGAAAATATGAGACTACAGAGTAGAAGATCGAGAAGTACTACAAGATCATATTCAAGATCGACTAGAAGAGAGATGAGACGAAACTCACCCACACTTAATGCTGGAAATAATATTCGAGAAGAAATATTAAATCCTAATGAAGAACATCGCGAAGATAGAGAAAGGACTGATGATCATTATGTTCCACAAAATGAAACTTTCGATGATGGGAAAAATGATAGAAATCAAGAGAATGGACAACGTCAGGGACGAAATAATCAAGATGGTGAAGGGAATCGAGAGGAACGAAGGAGAATTTTACATGAGAGAGAAGCTCAAAGAAATCAACAAACGATTGAAGAAGAAATTGAAAGACACTATGCTGAACAAGCACATTTAACTCGCGAACGTGAAAGATTGAGAGCGGAAATGGAAGAACAAGAGCTACAGGAAGCAATTCGCCAGAATAATCAAGACAATCGAGAAAGAAGCCATACACAAAATCGGAATAACGGTAATCTCAATGAAGAGTATGATAGAGTACAAAGGAGGGCTGAAAGACAACGAATGGAATTGATAAGAAATGAACAAAATCATGGAGGGGAAAATGAGAGACATCATTATATGTGAATTCAAGATAGAGATGAGGAAGAGAATCGCAGGAGAAGGCGAGATGAGAATGATGAAGAAGAAATGCAAAATTTCGCGAGAGAAGAAAGATATGAACGCAGAAGAAGGGAGGCGAAATTGAAAATACCAATGGATCAAAATTTAGGCGTAAATGAACAAATCTTAAAAGAATTGGAAGAAATGAGAGGAATACTAAATAATAGAGGAGAACTAGGCAGAAGACAATCAGATGAAGCTATAGAAGAAACTGCGAAAACTCCATTTACAAGAGAAGTACAACTAGGAGGAATACCTCCGAAATGAAATTTTCCCGCATTAACCAACATCTTTGATGGAACAACTTGTGCAATTCAACACATCAAAGCCTATGTGAGATGCATGTTACAGTGGGAAAATCATGATGCCATATTGTGCAAGTATTTTGCATCCAGTCTAACATGAGAGGCGTTAAAATGGTTCGAAGGTCTACCAAAAAATACAATAACATCTTCCAATCATTTGCAGACCACATTCTTGGGGGCATATATAAGTAACAATTCTTCGCGACCTGGTATTGAAGATGTGTTTGGATTAAAACAAAGGATTGGCGAAAGTCTGAAGCATCTGACCAAAAGATGGAGGACTATGTGTAGTGAGATGGCTGGCCGTGTGGATGAGAGATATCTTATCTTGTCATTTATCAATGCTATGTTCGCAACCAATCTATTATATGTCCAAATTTTCAGAGTCAAGAACACCATCACAATGACCAAACTGCGAGAACTTCAGGAAGAGTATATTGCTCTAGAGGAAAGGCAAAAGGAGATGGAATCATACCCAGTTGAGAATACCAGTTCACAAGAAGCGAATGCAAGCTTATTACCCAAACTAATAAACACATTGGAGAGCACTTCGCAAGGACAACAAGAAAAGGTGACGGGCAACAATCAACAGAAACTGGTGGCTATGGGAAGCCGAGATCAAGAGGAGTATGAAAGAGAAATAAATTTCTACAGTCGTGTTGGAAATAACAAGATTCAAAGACTTGATCAGCCGTGAGAAACTTATGGAGGTCAGAGGAAAAACTATCATAGAGGACAGGGAAGCCACAAGATAATGTGGGAGGAGATCAAGATGCCACCTCTAAATGCAAGCGTGGAGAAAATATGGGAAGCTATAATTTTGATGGAGAATATACCGACACCATGGAACGTGGGAACTGAACCACCTCCAAGCAACAGAAGTCATGAGTTCTGTTCTTATCATCATTTCCATGGACATACTACAAATGATTGCAGAAATATAAAGAGAATTATTCTTAGAATGATAGATCAAGGAAAGCTAAACCACTTTCTGGTAGAGCATCCACAATCTCAACCATTGCCGCCACCACCACTAGAGCATCACAGAGTAAACACGGTAAAAGAAAAGGAAACATTATTCGTAGAAGTTGGTGCAAAAGCAAAGAATCTATTCTGTCACTCTATTGTACATTCATACAAGACAATTGAAGATTTTCATGACAATGTTTTGAGTAGAGTGTTCGCAAGAGACAATGATGGAAGAGAAATTATGAATATTGCAAAAATCTCTCCGCTAGAGGAATGACAGAAACAAACTATTTCGTTTACCGCAGAAGAAGTCCTGAAGGTGGAGAAGTACATGACAATCCATTAGTGGTAAAATTAGAAATTAATCCAAAACCGAAAGAAGATGAAGATGATGAAGCTGATGACTCATGGGCAATTAATAGGATTCTAATCGATACCGGAAGCTCTGTGAACATCTTATTCTATCATACTTATAAAACCATAGGAGGGAGAGATGATGATCTTATACCATCAACATATAAGATATATGGTTTTAATGGTACTGGCAACAAGCCTAAAGGGGAGGTTACTATGCGAATTCCACTGAAGGGAATATTTTCTGAAATCCTGTTCCGTGTTGTTGACGTAGAGTCACCCTACAATGCATTAATTGGTCGACCTTGGCTACATGGGATTCTAGGTGTAGCTTCAACTTTCCACCAGTGCATCAAATTCCCTAACCCCAGCGGTGTAGGAGTCATAAAAGGAGATTGGGTTGAAGGAAAGAAATGTTACGAAACTGAGGTAGAATCCTGCAAAGGAAGAGCAAACAAGAAGGTAAGTTGGCGACGCAAAATCAAAGAGACACAAAGAAGTGAGAGATTGATGGTGGATGCAATCGAACGAAAAGAAGAAGAAATGTTGCGAAACTAATGCTAGCTCAGAATAAGAAATGATGAACATACCACTACCAAGGAAGCAGTAGCAGAAAATAAGATGTGTATGAATGGTTGATTTGTTGCGAAAATTTTCAAAAAGTACATTTTACTGAATGATAAAAAAGAGATTGAGAAGTGCAAATACGATGTAATGATGTGCGATAATCTCGCAGAGATAATGAATTCTATAAAAGACAATAAGAGAACAATGACAAAAGAGAAAGGGGCGAACCTTTATGGCGTACACCCTAGTTCGCGAATACAATTTCGCAAGAGGCAAATGTAATACCTAAAGTACGCCATATAAGGGGGTACCTGTTGCATGGTGTAGGATCAGAATCTCGCAACAATTATGTCTCAGCGAAATTATGAATGGTACAACACAATAGCGTCGCAGAACAATTTCAGAAACGACTTCAGCAAGGATCATGAGAAAGATATGATAGTCCTGCGAAAATTAGAAAGCTTGCGAAATTAACATTTGTAAGGTTGCGAGAATGTCGCAAACCATATCCAAAAATAAAGGACAGATTAGCTGTCATCCACTATGTATTTTCTTATAAATAGTCGTTCGAGTTGTAAAGAAGAGGGAGATCTTTTTTGAGTAAGAGACAAGTAAATAGGAGAGAGAAAGTTCAGAGAAGAGATCATTCTTGATTTATTTATTTTCCTTGTAAGAACATTCAGAAATTAATCAATAAAATTAAGAGTATAAACGTAAAAGTGAGCTGATCAACAATGAAATCATATAAGGGGTGTATTGTAGGATTTCCTGCAACTACACATGGCTCAGGGAAAGGCTACACCGCCACCGGAACCTGAGTCATGGAGATTTGGGATCAATAAATCCCATCCAGGAAAGGCACCTTGGATTCTCAGATTAAGCATATGACTTAGGTTGGGCGACTAAGGTAATAAGGACTCTCCCAAGGAGTGCAGAATCTTACCAAGCCGCCGAGGTACACGGTTGAGTCAAGAGTGCCAGGGGCGTCTGGAGCGTACCTTTCCATTCTTGACAAGTTTTGGCTTATACTGCACTCGGCCTGAAGAAAACCCCCCTTAGGGTGCAGTCTCGTAACCATAAACCCTATAGGTAAAAGGGATAAGAGGCTGCGAAAACAACTGGTTGTTGTTAAGACCGGATGAGAGGAGCCAACCTTGTATGGTAGAGGTACGCCTCCTTGAAGGGGCAACCGGGGGGAGGGGGGAGATAAGGGCGACACCCTCCATTAGGGAGCTGATAAGTGTTTTAAGACGAAAATGTCATGAGGCTTTTTACTCGCAAGGGTATTAAGGCTTGTCATATTTGTGCGACAATCCTGAAGATGCAATAATACTAAAGAGAAAGATAAGACGAGATCAATAGGTTTTCGCATGAAAGTGCGAAGACGTCCTGCGATTTCGTCGCAAGACGGCAATGTCATGGGGATTTATTTTCGAAAGAAAATTTAGGCCTGTCATATTGTCGCAACTATCCTGGAGAGGCAATAATACAAAGAAAAAAGTTAAGGCAAGATCAATGGGTTTTTGCATGAAAGTGCAAGGACGTCCTGCGAATTTGTCGCAATGACAATAGGTGGCATAATAAGACCTTTAACTAGGAAGGCAAAATAAGACCACACAGGAATGAGATTTTGAAAAGAATCAAAATTCACTTCGCATATGATTGTGAAATTATACATAAACAACTGCGAAGTTGAGGCACAAAATAAGAAAAATCTGCAAAATCTCTCATTTTGATACAAATAACAGAGGCAAGTATGGGAATGAATGAAATTAGAAAATGTTATTTGTCTCCACATGATAGATTTACGCAAAAATTCAAAAATTAATGATTATGTTGATTAACCGTATTGCAAGGAAGAATTGTTTTAATAAATGCAGGTCGAAATGAAAGAAACTCATATATTAAGGAATATGGAGAACCAAAAGAATTCGCAAATATACAAAAATAAGGAATAAATGTATAAATATTACAGAAGATTAAAGAAATAAACAAAGACTACTTCTTAGTTGATCCTTCACCATCTTCATCAGACTTGTCCTCTTCTTCGTCTGCATCAGAACCTTTATCTCCATCAGAACCTTCATCACCATCAGATTCTTCATCATCAGCTTCGCTATCAGAGATGGTCAAACTAGGAATTTTCTTTGGGATCTCCTCCAAGAGACAAGGATAATCAGAGTGAGAAATACTATGGTCATCACAAACCATTTGAATAGTTTGATTGCGAAAATGCAAAACGTCGTTCTTAAAGTTCGCAACAGTGATCTTGGTTTGATTCTTTAATCTAGAATATTTATCGTTGCGAGAAGAAAGATTCTTTGCGAGTTCCCATTTTTCAGCTTCAAGTTCCTCAACTCTTTGGCGATATCTACTTTCAGATCCCGCGAAGCATATAGAAATTAATCAGTAACTTGATAAAAACTCGTGAAAAACCAAAGATTAATAAAGGAAAACAGTTAATGACCTTCTCTCTCAGAAATCATATCTCTAATCAAGGTTGTATGCTCAACTTGGAGACTAACATTTACGCCTAAATCTTTTCTGACGTTATCCAAGATTGTCGTGGCCCAAGCGAACTCATCATCACTATTTATGAGAAGACGAAAACGAACTTGGTTTTCTCTCTCGCTAAGCACATCATTTTGACGATTGTCTTCATCTCGTTCAAGTTGAACCTCAAGAAGAGTCTCTTGGAATTTCCCCAAAGCCTTAACACCTTGATCAGAGATACGATCTGTATCATCTATAATTTTGCTAATCTTAGTTCTTAATTCATTGATCTTTTCTTTAGAATTGAGATAAAAACGTTTAAATTGGTTGACTAAACCTAAACTAGATCTATGATCAATCTCTAAGAGGCGAAATTTGGATTTAAGTTCATTCAAAGGCAGAGATGAAATTTTATCATTAGAGAAACTATTTAAAGATTTATTAAGATGTTCAAGAAGAGTGTCATTATCTAGGGCATCGGGAAATGAACGAAGAAGAATGGCTTCAAAGGCCATTAATGTCTGCAAAAAGGATTAATCAAATAAGATAAGACAATAGGATGAATGAATGAAAGGAAAGGAGAAAAATTGCATACCATGGAGCTGATCATTAGCTTTTTGAAGAGTAGAAATTTTGTTCCTTTGCGAAGAAGTGTCGGTTTCCAATTGTTTGTTCTTCTCGCGAAGACCTTTAACTTCAGCTTCTAATTGTTCGTTATTCTCACGAAGACCTTTAGCTTCAGTTTCCAGTTCTTCATTCTTCATACGAAATTGAAAATTCTTCTTTTTAAGAATTTCACGTCTCCTCTCCAAATCTGAGGCAACAGCGAAAGAAGATTTTCCAGCCTGCGAAGAAAATACAAAAAATAATTAAAATAAAAATTTTGAGTCACAATAATGAAGAAGTAAAAAGATGAAAGCATACTAAACTATTGAGGGAATTTAGGAAGCTAGGAGTCACTGATCTGGAGACTCCATGAAGAGAACTATCACCATCCAACAAAGGAGTATCGCAAATAGTTGCGAGATCTTTGCATATACTGGCGAGGCAATTATCTCCCATCCCTTGCCAAGAATCAGAGAAGATACCAGATAACTGTGCCATAGAGGATTCAGGTGGAGAATCTTTATTCGCAGCAGAGTCGTCATCATCATCTTTGTTGTCTTCATCATCTTCAGAACCATCAGTGAAATGAACATCTGAAGAAGGAGGAGAATTCCCTCTCTTTCTTTTGTTTGAAGAGGATGTAGATGATTTTCCTTTGCGAAGAATATCTTTACCCTTATCACCATCCGTCGTCGCCTTGGTGGATTCTTCTACTTCAGCAATAACCTTCACACACAAATGAAGATAAGAAACAGAGGTAACAATATATTGTTTAAAATCATAAAGGAATATTTCTTACCTCATATGTGTATGAGCGAAAAGCTAGCAAGGTATTGTCTTTACCAGTCCTGCGGTAGCTATCTTTCAGTTTCTGGATCTGTAGAATGTCGCAAGAATCAGCGAACAAAAGAGTAAAGATAAATAAAGAAACATAAAGTGGGCGAAATTAGAAGAAATATACCTCTTTCACTTTATCAGGCCAAGAGAATACCCAGGGTCGAGTATTCTCTTTCTTCATGGATATTAATTCACAATTTTCGAAGAAATTCGCTATTGTATACTTCTCAGCGATTATCTCTAGATCTACGAATTTAGGATCCCTAAGTTCTTTGGAATAAAAAGATCCTTTACCAGCACCACGGTTAGCAAACTCCAGCATCAGACGGATGCAATGCCCACTCAATTGGAAGATAGCTCGCGAAAATCCCGAGTGAGCGAGAATCTCATAGAATTGAGGAATATCTGGTTCATAAAGAGGAATGGGGAGACCTGCGAGAATTTGACCCATCGAAAATATGATTGATTGATCATCACAATGTTGATCAGAGAAAAGTTTGATAAAAAGAATTGATTTGGCACTTTCACCAGGAATGGTAGAAAGTGTGAAACCTTTCTCGGCAAGATCTTTTTGAACTTCCTTTAAGGTTTTCTCATGTTTTTGACCACTTGGAGGCATATCTGAATATAGAGTATGGGAATGGACGAAGAATTAAGAAGATTGAAGAAGGAAGATAGAAGAAAAATTACAGCAGAGGAATTTACGGAGAAAATGATGAAGTTGCAGAGAAGATGAAAAAGAGAGTAAAAAATAATAAAAGGGAGAGTAAGAAGAGTATATATACAGGAGATTTTCAAGAAGATAAACACAATTAATGCGAAAAGACGTGAGCGGTTGAAAAGCAGCGGTTACATAAGACGTGTCAAGAAACAGATGGGAGAAAGGATACGTGTGATAAATGCAGAATATGAAGTGATGGATAACTTCGGAATTTCTCACATCGTTCTCTACTTCGCAGAGAAGATATGAGAAGAGGCAAGATGTAGGATCATAATCTCGCAGCAATAATGCCTCATCGAAATTATTAACAACACAACACGACAGTGTCGCAGAACAACTTCAGAAACGACATAGTAAACGACATCAACCAAATCATGATAAAAGTGTGACGGTCCTGCGTAAATAAGGAAGTTTTTCGAGATTGATATTTATAAGGTTGCGATAATGTCCCAAGTCATATCCGAAAATAAAGGACAGATTAGCTGTCATCCACTATGTAATTCCCTATAAATAGCCGTTCAGTTGTAAAGGAATGAGAGAGATCTTTTTTAGGTGAGAAGCAAGTAAATAGGAGAGAGAAAATTTAGAGCAGTGATTATTCTTGATTCCTTTATCTTTTCTTGTAAGATTGTTCAAGGATTCATCAATAAAATTAGGATTGTTAATCCAAAAATGAGTTGAATGTTAATGAAATCTTGTGAGGGGTGTAGTGTAGGATTTCCTGCAACTATACTTGCTTATTATTTCTTCTTTGAGGAGTTGTAATCTGACATTGCTTGAGACTGAAACTTATTGATTGAGATGTGCTAAGGATGTTTTGGTCTCTGTTTTGAAAGAACTTAAAGCACCTATTCTTCCATATAAACCAAGCAGTTAGCCTGCATTTTAAGACAGCTTGTTTATCTGACTTGGAGCTAGAATCGACTGATGACTGAAACCAAGTTGATATCCAGTCAGCCACCTTAATCCTTTGATGTTGAAGGACAAAAAAATTTATCTTCATAGATAACCAGATTCTTCTAGACCAATCACAGTCAATTAAGAGATGTTGTAAGGTTTCCTCTGCTTGAGAGCATCTCGGACAAAGCTTATTTATTGATGGTTTGTACCTACTGAGGATCTCCTTAGTTGGAAGTATTCCTTTTAGACACTTCCAGATAAATAATTTCAATTTGTAAGGTGCTGATTTCCAAACTTCATTCCAATTAAAAGTAACTGTGTGGTTTCCTGGTTAGTATGAATTTGATAAAGCTATGTATGTAGATTTTACCAAAAATTGTCCATTCCTACTCGATTCCCAGATGAGCCTATCATTCCCTTGTTGAGACACATGCATTTCCAAAATTAATCTAGCAGTATCATCCTCGAACATGTTTTTGATTAGTTGTTCATTCCATCTTCTAGGGTTGTCTAGGAACAAGTCATATACATAAACTATTCTTGTTGGTTCTCTGAAAGTATCCTTTGGAGTCGGTGGTGAATCAAGTCCTAATACCCATTTATCATACCAAACTAATATTTTATCTCCTCTGCGGACATCCCAACGGTGAAATTTTCTGACATACTGAAGTCCTTCTTTTATACCTTTCCAAATCCATGAGATGTTGGATGGATTATCTTGCAGATGAAAGAAACTTCCATATGGGGAGTATTTTTACCTCATGAGTTTTACCCACTGTTCTCCTTCCTCTGTACATAATCTCCACGCTAGTTTGATGAGAAGAGCCAGATTAAATTGCTCAAGATTCCTAAATGCGAGACCTCATTCCTTTTTGTCAACGCATAAAGACTTCCAAGCAATAAGGTTTAAACCTCTGTTAGTTTTATGCCCCCACCAAAACACTAGCTTTGAGCCGTATCCATTTTTTTCATCATGTTTTTGGGAATTCTGAAATGGCTCATATAGTGTGTTGGTAGAGAGTTTAACACTGACTTAACTAGAGTGGACCGAGCTGCTTGATTAAGAGTTTTCGAGCACCAGCCTTGAAGTCTATTCTCATAAGAACTTTTAATTGCACTGAAAGGTTGGTTCTTTGATTTGCCCAAAAGAATTGGTAAACCAAGGTATTTATCTGAAGTGCAAAGTTGCTTGACTCCTAGATCATGAGTGAGTTTCAACTTATCTTCATGAGAAAGATCACCCGTGACGTAAGCAGAAGATTTTGAAAAATTAATCAGTTGACCTGAGATCTTAATGAAATTTTCCAAGCATAACTTAACATTTTCAATACTACGTTTGTCTCCTTGGAAGAAAAGAATGCAGTCATTTGAAAATAAAAGATATTAATTGAAAGCGAATTTTTTGCTACCTGAATCCCTGATAGCAAATTCCTGCTTTCTGCTAAAGCTAGGGATCTCGAAAGATACTCCATTGTGATAATGAAGAGATACGGGGATAGCGTATCCCCTTGCCTCAATCCACGAGAAGGATAATATGGACTGGAGATATTGCCATTTAAACTTATTGAAATAGATGTAGTTGAGATGCACTGATATATGATGCTGCACCAATCCTTAGAGAAACCCAGTGACAACATCCTTTTTATTAAAAACTCCCACTCCACCCTATCAAACGCTTTTGACATATCTAGCTTAAGTGCCACTAATCCCTGCTTTATTTTCGATTTTTTCATTGTGTGAATCAACTCATGTGCTATAACAATATTGTCATTTATGTATCTTTTTGGAATGAAAGCTGCCTAAGTTGGAGAAATTAGCTTTTCCATTAATGGCTTCATCCTAGTGACTATTAACTTTGATATAATTTTGTAAGTGATATTACAGAGATCAATTGGTCTGTAATCATTCGTTGTAGAGGGGTTTTTTGTTTTTGGGATGAGTCAGGTAACTGTACTATTTATAGAGGAGGGCATTTCCTTGGTTAGGAAGAAATTTTGTATGAGATGCAGTACGTCATTACGAACTATATCCCAATGGGTTAAATAAAACCCTGCTTAGAAGCCGTCTGAACCGGGTGCATTCCAAGGTGGCATACTACGTAAAACACTAATGATCTCCTCTTCTGACGACAAAACAGTTAAAGCATTGTTTTCTTGTTGTGTAATGATAGGCTTAATGATGTCAAAAGTGTTTTCTGAAAATGTTGGCCTAGTGGTTTTTGCTATAGTAGAGAAATGATTGGTAAGGAGGTTTTGGAGATCCGTGTATGAGTGAAACCAATTTCCATTTTCATCCCTAAGAGATGTGATACGGTTTCTAGATTTCCTTCTATTGGCTGATGTATGAAAATAGGATGTATTGTTATCCGCATTCTTGAACCACTTATCTCCCGATTTTTGATGCCAGAAATCTGCTTCAACATTTTTCCAATGATTAAACCGTAAGATAGTATGATGTATCTTCATAGATATATCATCACTATATGGCTATGATTGGAGTGTAGCAAGTTGATCCTTCAAATGTCTGACATGAAAATCAATCCTACCAAAAGATTCTCTATTCCATTTAGACAGTTGTGTTCTAGTTTTATTGAGTTTTTGATCAAGGTTTAGATCAGTAGATTGGTTCCACGCACTAGTAACAACACCCATAACATTTTAATCCATAAGCCAGCATCTCTGAAATTTCCAAACATTCCTATGTTTTACCGACTTTGACTCTGTAAGTAATAGCAATGGACAGTGATCTGATCCTAGAAAGGGAAGATGAAGCAGCCTAGAATCTGGATAATCTCTTATCCAATTTGAATTGTGCAAAGCCAAATCAATTCTATCTCTCTTATGTCCCTTCCCATTAGTTTTATTTGTCCATGTATGTTTGGAACCAGTGAAACCAAAATCCATAAGCCCTTCATTGTTAATAATTTGACAGATCCAATTGTCTAAACTAGCGAGGCTGGTAGAGGCATCCTCTTTTGAGATATGCACATTAAGATCCCCTAGAACTATCCAGGATTGAAAAACATTTTCACTGAGATCTTCCAATAATTCACATTGTTGTTTTTTCAACTCCCACTGGGTAGAACCATAAACACAAGAAAGAAGGACTTCTTGTTTGGAAGCATCTGTTGTTAGAATAATATGTACAATATTATCCTTACTACAAATGATATCACATGGGAAACCATCTTTCCGTAGAACTGCTAGAACCCCTGACATTCCAATTGATCTAACAAAATGAGAATTTGGGTATTGAAGAAATTGAGTTAGAACTTTTTCCTTTGATTCAACACATTTAGTTTCCATGAGAAAAATGATATCTGGGTCATGCAATCTTGCAATGTCTTTCAAGTGATCTCTAGTTTCTTTCCCTCCTAACCCTTGGACATTCCATGTCACTATTTTCATTTTGTGAACTTGAAAACTGACTTGAAAATTAGACGATGAATATAAATTATACTGAAACCAATTAGAGTGAGTAAATGAAAAGAAGTTACTAATTGAGATATGTACCTGGTCATCGGTGCTTGTAGAAGTTTCCTTGAGTCTTTTTGAGTGGTTTTTCTCTGAAGCAGTTCCATCGAAAGAAGGATGTGAATCAGGTGATGGAGACAATATATATAGACTAACACATTCATTTCCTGGTCCCTCCATAATATGGCTAGTTGAGTGACTAGCATGCAGATTTCCTTCAAAGTGCTTGATCAACTGTTGCAAAGGTTCCTTTAAAAACTTCTCTTGTAAACAAGCATCTGGGTCTAGATTACTAGAATTGTAATCATCCAAGGAGACGTCTAGTTCACCCATGGCCAGATATGCTTTTAATAGCTCCAAATTTGACCCATATCCATCCATCTTACCCATAGGTGTATTAAATGCAGTCATATTCAATTCAATTTCAGTTTCAGACAGACCTCCTAATAAGTTATTGTTCCCAATATTGTGATCCATATGTTTAAAATCATTTTTAGAATTACTTGGACCACCTTCCTCAAGTCTGATTCTCTTGCCCTGTGTACATCCTAACCGGTTTGTCTGTTTGGCAGTATTAGTAAAAACCTCTAACATACCTTGAGAGTTGCAGCCAACCACCGTTACTGAAGGAGAAGAAGACAAAGGAATATTTCTGAGGTTGTTGTCTGCATCCTGTTCCTGTAGAATATATAACTGCATCCTTTGACAACTCCATATTAAATTGCACCGCCAGAATGTTTGTTGGATCTGCATGCATGCTTGAGGAGGTAATCATCATAGTCTGATCTCCACTCAAACCTTTATTTTCCACTAATTGAGTCAGATCTGTCTTATCAATAGAAGCAGAAGAGGTACCGTGCGGATCCACATTTGCATGTCTTTTTGATCTGTTATCTGGGTTTGTCCAAGAAGGGGGATCAAGTATTGAAACTGATGATAGATGTCCTCGTTGCTGCTAAAGCAAATAGGATGCAATGATCTCACACTCCGTCTCCTTATGATCAATGGTGTAGCAGAAACCACACAGATTAAAAGGCTGTTTTTCATAAAACAATCTTATCCATACATCCTCATCTGCAGCATTCTTAACCCAGAAGCCCCTTCTAAGAGGATCTCTAACATCCAACAACACCAGAGCTTTTTGAACTTTACCTTTTGCAACAATACATTCTGGTAGATCAAGTTCTTTCACATCACCCATTGGAGAAACAATGCTTCTAATTATGTTTGGGTAAGCAAATCCAGGTTGCAAGTTGTATAAACGAATCCACAGCAGAACTTTAGTTAAATCCACTAGACTTTTTGGAATCTTTGGGTTCCAAGGCTCAAGTGCAAACAAGTCACCTTCTAGAAACCAGGGTTTGAACTTAATAACAATATAATACTCCTCAGTTGTGTGAAACTTTACAAGGAAGCAGTCATTTTCTTCTCTTTTGATAAAAATGTCTTTGCTTTTCGGCCAGAGTTTTCTTAACTCTTTATCAAGTTCACTAACAGAATATGACTTTGAGCTATAAAGCTTGCTTAAAAAACTATACTTAAATTGCTCAGCTCCCTGTAAAAGATCCTCTGTTGATATCTGTGGTTCCCTTAAAGCTCTCAATCTTTCAGTTATCGAAGTACCTTCCATTTTCTTTTGGACTAGAGTAAGCTCGTTGTCCATGAAGAAAAACCATAGGGAATAAGATACTAAAAGGGAGGAAAGAACGAGGTGAAAAACCAACATTAATAAGCTTTTGCCTCTGGTTTGGGCTGTGAATGTTCTACACCTGTAAGTAGAGTTCTTACATGACCATAAAATAATGTTTTGATTAATTAAAACACTGCTGGTTTGCATCGAAACCCTAAAACAATACCACGGGTAGATGATACCAAAGATGATTAATATAATCTGCAAGTATTTAAACCAAAAGGGTGATAAAGAAAAACACGCGTGCCATGTTGTAATCGAGCGGAGAGCCATATGAGCCATTCCGAAGAGATTGCAAGAAAACTAGGCAAAACCACTCCAATCCTCGGGCAATTCTTCCGCACCAAGACTAGTACCTAGTTGAAAAAAAAGAAAAGTTTCATTAAATTAACCATTAAAATAAGCCGGATAGTTAAAGAGGTTGTAATTAGAACATGCAGAGGGAGAAAAACAAGATCAGATGAGAAAATTTCGAAAAGAGAGATGGTGAGTCAATCCGATTTAGTGACCGAGGAAAATGGATTCATAGTAATAATTTACTTGCTGCCCCAAGTTGAAAAGAAAAGAAAAGAAAAGAAAAGAAAAGAAAAAGAAAAAGAAAAAGAAAAAAAGAAAACTAGTTGGTTGCCCGTTCTTAAACGCAGTCGGTCCATCTGTCTGTGCAACATGGTCAGCAACCAAAGTTAGAGAGTCTTTCTTCACTCTGTGTATATGACTATATGTCTAAGTATCTAGTACCATTTTTGGTCTTACACTCCCTAGAAGAAAAACAATAAAGCAATTCAAGAAAGAAAAGAAGATAAAGGGGAAAACTTCTTCGTAGTTTATGTTAGCCAGAGATGGGTTGTTTATGTACTCTCTTTTGCTTCTTCGACGTTTACCAGTACTGATTTTAGGGGGGGAAAGTAATGATCTTGTGTCACAATTTTGGAGAGGTGCGTTGTGTGAAGAATGTTTGGTTTGGTTTGATTTTGATTTTTTTTTCTTTTAGCACCTTGTCTATTCAAAACTTCTTATACCATTAAAGTTCATAATTCAGGAAACATATATTCACTGTCAAATGCAGAAAAAACAATGAAAAATACTAAAAGAAGTGGTAATAACTACAAAAATGTTACCCAAAAGTCTAAATATGATGTACAAATCACTATATAAAAACCGACATATCTTTTCTCCATATAGTAGTGCTCCAAAATGACTTAATCAACTTGTATCAGTCCATAAACCGGAGTTCATGTTGCAGTCCACGTCACCAAAATAGTAACCCTCTTGTGGTGGATCAAGTAACATACCTTCTGCCATGCTGGCAATCAGTGCTGGCATGTAATACAATGCCTCATCATCATAAAACGTGGCCGGACTCGATGAATTATTGGAAGCTTTCTCGGCCTCTTCAACCAGTCTAGATAGTCTAGACGTAACACCATGAGGCCATTTATTCGGAATTGAAGATGGTTTAGGGTAACAACGGAGTGGGAAAGCGTGAGCAGCTTCGGCAGCGGCACACTGAATATCTTTGCGGGACGATGACTTCGCACGATGTAACAGCCATAAAGAATCTTCAAAGTTCAACGGGGCCAAATCCCCTCGGAGAGCTAATGCAGCAACGTCGTGAGCTCTAGCTGCCATTTCAGGGGTAGAATGAGTACCAAGCCAAATTCTTGATTTGCTATTGGGTTCTCTAATTTCACAAACCCATTTATCATTTTTCCTTTCCCTTACTCCTCTGTAAGTTGGGTGTCTAGTTTCCTTAAACTTCTTTCTCCCTGCCTTTTTCTTATGCGACACTGATGGCTGTGCTGATACTGAATTCTGGAGAGTTTCCTCCATGTCCGATGAAGACGAATACTCATGCAAGTTTCCAAGATTCATTCTCGGTGAGTCCATTAAGTAGTAGTGAAAGTGTGTGATTTTGTAAAATAGTGAGCAAGCTCACTTCGATTGAAATTGGAACTTAGGAGCTAGACTCAGAGAAGAGGAACTGAGATGAGTTTGAAAGACGAAGAGAGTTAGGAGGTTTACTTATAGAGGGGGAAGGAGATATGGAAAACCGCTAAGACCCCACGAACGGCTGCTGGTATATGGAAATAAGTTTATACGACAAAGACATTGATATTATATTTTTGGTAAGTTTCTTATATTCATCTGGCGGCAGTCATTTTCGATACAAAAATTACCATAAAAATACATCGAGATTTTCAAGATATTTGGAAACTGGGAATCTATGAGCCGGGGTGGAGACAAGCAAGAGTAGGTTGGGCGATTGCCCCATCTGTCAACTAGCTCTTAAAAGATTATATTGATGTAGATTTTTAAACCGGACAATTATCATGAGTCAAATCTAAGACAATCCAAATTTTTGATCATATCCATCTTCATCTCGTTACCAATTTCAATGTAGCGAGGTGAAGATTGTGTCGGTCTCCTCTTCACCTTTTAAATCGTGTCACGTCATGTCCCAAATCTGGACCAACACCTGTATCGGATTTTTAAATAAACTTTTATGGATTTGTACTTTTATTCATACTTTACTTTTAAGATATTTTTTCTGCTTTGCCCATTCTAATCTGTAATCTTAACAACGCCACTTCGGATGAGCGAACATTTAACCATTGAGCAATTTTTTTCAGTGCCTAATAAAAAATTGTCATCCGTACATGCAAATATCATTAAATAGATAACCCAAAACCATTCGCCCACACCAATTGTTATTTTGTGTTGGGACCAATGTCGTGAATCATAGTTACGTCTCGGTCCCCACAAAGACACCCGGGTAACTCGGTCAAATCTGGAAGTGACTTTAAATTTTACACTCCCTATAATTATATGTGTACCGAGTCAGGCGGAGACGGATAAAGTCAAGGAATATTTTAGTTAAGATCACGGCGAGTTAGAGGGAGTCAGGCTGTAACCGATCGAGTTAGGCAAAAATTCCTATTAAAATCTTGGATCGCCGAGATTGTATGAATCTTCTCGTTGAGACTGGAAACCCAGGCGAATTCTCAGCCGAGACAGCGGAGATCGAGTACATTGGATGAACCAATTATTCCCTGAAATAATTTCACTATTTTTCGTCCTAGGATGGTCTGTTTTTGGGTTGTGACTGCTGAATGGGACACCCTCACTCACTTTTTAACTTTTTTCCGGATCTGACCCATCCATTTCTAGAAATGAAATGATTTTAATCATGGAATCAAAATATCTAAATCTAGCCCATCAATTAAACCGTATGTCATTTTAGACGATTGATCAAAAGATTTGATACGTGGCACAAACTAACAAAAGTCGAAAAACCTATCCCTTTCTTCGTATTATTTTTTAATTATTATAAAGGATTTTATTATTGAAAATTTTGAAAAGACCGGCCATGCTTCTCTCCGGCGACTTCTCTGTCTTGGAAAGCCAGTTTTGTTCTACGGATTCAGCATGAATTTTCTTCTTTTTGATTTCTTTTCCACGTTCTTTCATTTTTCCAGTTTTGCTTCCTCGGCTGCATAGATTTCTTTGTTGTTTTTCTTTTATTTTTTTCTAGGGATTGCCTTTCGATTTTCAATTTTAGGGTTCTTCAGTACCCTTTTTTTCTTAGTGTTCGCCAGCGACCTTCATGGCAAGATCAACTAGAGATTCTTCCCGTAGCCGGTTGACTTCTTCACCTCCCCTGATATCGTCGTCAGCCTCTCCTTCACCTCCCACAGAAGAAGCAACAGGTAATGACAACAGGTCATTGCCCCTTCAAGGGATTCCATGGATGTCTGGACGGATTAAAAGGCAGGAGATATGTTTAAGGGGTCTATCATTAAACATCTCCATGATAGACATTTCTCTTCTGATAACAGCAAGGAATTATGAAGAGACTTAATGGCCAAATCACAGCACATTCGTCACGCCTGAGAGAAGATGCTTATCAGCTTACGGATGTGGGTGTGTTGCAGATGTTTACGTCTACATGCCTGGAGGATATCTTGCAAAGGGAAGGAAGGTTCGATTCATGGAGATATAGTTGCTGGACCTTTCAATGGTGAAGGTGCTGATTTTCTTTTTCACGGGTTAGACTTCTCAGCTGAGAGCAGCGCTGTTGGGCCGGGATTTTCAGAGGTTACTGTGGCTTCTGAGGGGAACGACGTAAATGTTGTTGCAGAGTCTGCTTGCTCCCTTTCCACCGAGGTGCTCAACTCTGTACTCCTACGGCAGTTCCAGACTGTAACTTGTATCCCCCACCAGTGTCGACTATCTTTTTCGAGAGCTTTGAAATGCTGCCTCGACAAGGTTATCGCCAATCCAGATAACGTGAATGCCTGGATACAGCTTATTTTGCTCCCTATTTGCATGTTAGCACTTTACAGGCCCAAGAACGCAGCCGAGGCGAAATCAGGTAAGCGTAAACGCCTTCAAGTGGCAGCTATAAACAATGCCTTATCTGTTTGGAGGGAGCCCAACGGGTGTCATGTTTTGGTGGACAAGATGCTACAGACCCCAGTCCGGCCTAGGAAAACTGATGAGAAGAAGCAAAGTTTGGCCAATTTAACAGCGTGCCGAAGAAAAATAAGTTGCGGCCATTTTGGCGCTCCTATTAGAGTGCTCTCTTCAGGTGGTGTGGCTCCTTGCAATGAACAGACCTTCTTGGAATTGCAAGATAAGCACCCTGTAGCGCCTCCTCCAGCTGTTCCTTGCAATGATATTACTGCGGACCCAATTATTGTGGATTGTCGAGCAGTCTTGGGGGCCGTTAAGAGTTTTCCCAAGGGTACATCATGTGAACGAGACAGTTTGCGGGTGTAATATTTAGTTGATGCGATGAGTGGGGTTGTTGTTGCTGTCGCAGACATCTTACTCGTTTCGATTACAGGAGTTGTCAATCTTTGGTTGGCTGGAAAATGCCCTGCGGAGTTGGGATAGTTCATTGCTAGCGCGCCCTTAACACCATTACTCAAGCCTGGAGGTGGTCTTCGGCCTATTGCAGTTGGCACGGTTTGGCGCAGATTGGTTTCTAAGGTGGATGCTTTTTCTGTTGGGAAGGATATGACTTCTTACTTAGGAGATTCCCAATTTGGAGTTGGTGTTTCTGCCGGAGGGGAAAGTATTTTACATGCTGTAAATAGTCTCCTTGAGTTGAAAGGTCACTCGGACAAGATGTTAATGCTGCTTATTGACTTCTCTAACGCGTTCAACATGGTGAGCAGGTCTCAGCTCATCAAGGAGGTTCGTCTTCGTTGTCCAGGTATTTCTCGTTGGGTAGAATTTTGTTATATGCGTCCTGCTAAACTCTACTACGACCAATATATTTTGTCGTCTGCCCTCGGAGTTCAACAGGGTGACCCTCTTGGTCCTTTGTTGTTTGCTTTGACTCTTCACCCTCTAGTGAAGAATATTGCTTCTAGCTGTAAACTCGACTTGCACGCCTGGTACATTGATGATGGTACAATCATTGGCGATACGCTTGAGGTGTCTAAGGCTCTGCACATTATTGAAACTGAAGGCCCAGGTAGAGGTTTACATCTCAATATTAAGAAAACGGAAGTTTTTTAGCCTTCTATTGATCCCAGAAATATTGATGATGGTGTTTTCCCGCCTGATGTTGGTAGACCGTCTAATGGTGTTAAACTTTTGGGTGGTCCTGTGAGTTTGGATTTGAACTTTATTAGTGATATGCTGCTGAGTCGAGTGAACAAGACTGTTCAACTTATGATCGCCATCAAAAAACTCAAGGATCCTCAAAGCGAGATGCTATTACTTCGCAATTGTACGGGTGTTTCTAGATTATATTTTGCATTGCGCACTACCAATCCTGCTGCTCTTCAGCAAGCTACTGAGATCTTTGACGATCATTTGCTCAAGTACTTGAGGCTCCTTATCACTGGTGATGGCTCAGGATTTGGGCCTTTACAACAGAGATTACCTACCTTGCCTATCAAAGATGGTGGCTTTGGTATATACACCATGGCAGACGCCCAAGCCTACTGTTACATTGCTTCTCAGTGTCAGACGGCTTCAGTGCAAAAGGCGATCCTTGGTGACCTTTTCCCAACAAAGAAAGGTCATGCTTATCAGTTGGCTCTACAGAATTTCTTTGTCTGCTAGAGATTCCATTTTATGGCAGTGTAACCAAGTTAAGCATGCTCAAGATTATTTATTGGAAATTCCTATTAGTGGTCTTAACCAATGCCTCGGGCCGAGACAGTTCAGGGCTGTCCTTTGCTACCGATTGGGTATCCCTTTGTTTGTTAAGAATGGTTCATGCTCTAGCTGTAACAAGCCTATGGATATTTATGGAGATCATGCACTTCACTGTGCTAAGGATGTTAGGGTTAAGTTTTGACATGACTTTGTACGTGATATAGTTGCTGACATTTGTTACAAAGCTAGTGTACCTGCGCGCAAGGAAGTTTCTCTGGGGCTTCTGTCAGATGACGACAAAGATCTAAGGCCAGCTGATATCCTCGTCCTTAACTGGGAAAATGGTAAGTAGATGAGAAGCCTAATCTTGTAGCTATGCACTGTAGGACAGAGTAGTCAGCTGTTCAAGGCCATAATGAGAGATAGGTGATGTTGCAGTCCATAGAAAGCCGTAGAAGGTAGCAAGAAACAACATCAGTTGAGTCAGTAGTACATTTTGCAACTAAGAAGTAATATAGCAGGTGAAAATGAGGTGCACTTAATGTTGTAGTAGTAGTTGGCGTAGCCTCCAGGTAGCAACAGTTGGAGCAGATAATTAAGACAACAAACCATAAAGAATTGGTTTAGTGTATTGAAAATTCTCTCAGTAGTAGCTTTTAAAAGCATTAATCCAGATCATTGAATTTTGTGCACAAATAGCTTGTACGTTTGCAAGATAAGAATGAAACTGCCTTTTATAATATTCAGTCACTCACAACAGTATTGGTCTCTGCAACGTAGAATCTGAATGATAAAGAAATATGAAGTACACACCATCACCAGTACTCGAAAGACAAGTTCATGCTCAGCACTAGTACAACATTCATAGAACCAACGCAACCAATAGAGACAAAAGATGAAAATACAGATCTGAAGACCACTATAAATCCTACTGTAGAAGAAAAATTAAGCACCAAAGCATTCTCCTCCAACATGTTACCACTTAGCTGAATCACGATGTATTATCCAGGAACTGTAAGTCTGTAACTAATATCCATCAAACAACAACTTATTGCAACTGTTGAAGAACCTTATTGCAGTACTCATGAGAGTACCCATTATTATGCACTAAAGGAAAGGAAAAGTAACTGAAAAAGATAAAAGATAAAGGAAACCAGGCTACACTCAGAATTGAGTGCAGACTCATCAAGGAGAACATCAACTTGTACTTATATATCTCACCAATTTCAATCCCAGAACAACATCTTCAGTTTCATCATTAAACTCGCAAACCAACTCACTCGTGATCTCTCACATGATGTGGACTATGCCAAAACTAGAACCAATGAGATGAATTGATAATAAGCAATCTAAGCACCTAAAGTGCAGCAAACACTCACTTTATACACTCATTAATACTCATCTGTGATTTAAGAAGAAATTCTCCTCACTTTCAAATGGAACAACATTAAGCTTCTCTCTAAACTAGACAAGGTGTAGTAGAGATAGGCATGTTCAGATTTAAAAGCACCAGGTATCAGCACAAGTAGGACTTGATTAAAAAACTAGTTGCCACAAGCTAGTTATGATGAAAACAGCTTTTGGAGACATAATTGTTTGTTGTTGAGGTAGTGATGTAGAATCTGAACACATGAGGTTAAAACCAAAGTAATCTAAAGATAAAGTTGGAGATTACCATCAAAGACTCAGATGATAGTTGATGAGGCAAGAGATTTCAATCCAAACACCAAACAGGAAATTGAAATAACCAAGAGCTCAGACCATAAAACTAACTTTTAGTTTCAAAATACATGCTTAATCCTCTTGACGACGTAGCAGGTATCAAAACAAAACCTTAATTTCGACCAAAAAAACCTCCAAGAACATACTCCATACCAAATACTCCATGAATCTCCAATCAAACTTCATGAACAACTGTAATAATGGAAAAATATAATAGATCTTTGATAATTAGTCAATTACGAACCTAATTAGATCTGAGAAATCGACTTTGGATGAAGCAGCAGCAAAAATTGATGAAGAATAGAAGTAGCAGCAGAAGAAGATCGATTTAATGGTGGTTGTGGTGATGAAATTACAGGTCAGGTCCAAGGATCGACGCAGTTAAGCTTCCCTCCTCGATGATACCATAGTAACACAGAGAAATCTGATGTCTACATTGCTTATGGTTTATCAATTGATTGATTAGAAAAGATTGTTTATACAGACACAGGACAGGGTTTATATAGCTCCCCTATCTCTCGACTCAATTCTGTTAGAACCAGTCTACACATCCACCACTCTCACGTGTTGTTTGCACGGTTACAGTTCAACTCTCTCTGACGTCCGATACACATACAGATACATGTTATTAGCAGGTAGATCTTGCCGGGAAGAAAAGTAATGAAGTCAATCTTGACTTAACCTGACCATGACCAGGCCACCATGTTCTTTCAACACGTGTCTGATAATAACTAATGATTCAAATTAGTCGATCCAGACTTAACCTGACCGTGACCAGGCAGCAATTTTCTTTGAATGCCTGATTATAACTAGTAGTTATTCAAATTACTGGCGGAGTAGTAGTAATTATTCGAATTAATTGTAGGTAATAATCAGGAATTTATGATAAGATCAAATGAGTCAAATCCTCTTTTTCCACAAACCTACAGTAAAAACTTTTACTAAGTTTTAACTTTTCTTTCCATTTATGGACAGTACGATGCTACAATTATTATCAAAATTAATTCATCACCTGTTATTTTGGCAATATATAACTTAAAGGTCTGACTTAGACTCATCAAAATATCCAAACCCAAATTTAGATGTCGAGTGTCGACACTGCTGGAAAATTCTACAGACTAACAAAGAAAACCCAGAAAAAATAAAATAAAAGCAATATAGATTCATCATTTGTTCAATCACAGTTCTTTGAATTTTCACCCTTATCATCTTCGATGACAACAGGTTCCCCGGAACAACAATTTTCATGGGTCGACGATAGATTTATTTCCGATCAAAAAGCGTTGCCTTTCAATGAAAACGATTCGGAAGAAATGTTATTGTTTAATGTTTTAGCGGAAGCCAATCATATTATTAAGCAAGAAATAGTGGAAGAAGAAGATAGTAGTATAGTTTCAAATAAGCTTTGTATTAAAGAAGAAGAAGAAGAAGAAGAAGAAGAAGAAGAAGAAGAAGAGAATGTCCAGACAAAGGAAAAGGCTTATAGAGGTGTTAGAAGAAGACCGTGGGGGAAATTCGCAGCGGAAATAAGAGATTCTACCAGAAATGGAGTTAGAGTTTGGCTTGGAACATTCGATAGTGCCGAAGCAGCTGCTTTAGCTTATGATCAAGCTGCATTTTCAATGAGAGGATCCATGGCCGTTCTTAATTTTTCGGCTGAACGTGTACGTGATTCTTTGAAAGATATCAAACATATTGGTTTCGAAGACGGGTCTTCACCTGTTTTAGCTCTTAAAAAGTGTCACTCTTTGAAGAAGAAAACGAGCAGTAAGAAAAACAAAGCCAGAGAAGTAATTAGATCAAGATCTTTACCATCATCATCCATAGATCACAGTAACTTGGTTGAGTTTGAAGATTTGGGAACTGAATTTCTGGAGGAACTCTAAAGTTCTCATCTAAGTTGCAGCACAAGCAGATTTTCTAAAAGGAGGGTCATATTCAATTCGATTAGTATCTATGCATGTAATTTATATGGTACGAACTGAAATCTAAAAAGTGTATTATTGTTAGTGGAAGAACACCATTATTAGTCTCCGCCAAATAGTGAAGTTTCAGAACAGACTTATCTATTATCTTCTTGCGTAAACTTTTGCCCGAAATCAAGGTGAAATGTTTTGAATACACAAAACTATGTTTTGATGTATAATAAACATTACACAAGTGGCTGTGATGATCATAGTTCAACTATGCCTACCGACCTAAAAGTTGGTTGCATAGATATTTATCTTTATTATATAAAACTCTCTCCGTACCTCAAAAAGTGGTCCGACCGAGAGAGCATATTAATTAGGTATCATCCAGGCCACTACAAATCACAAAATTTAGTATATATATTTGGAAATTGTAATATCTTTCTCTGCGTAGTCCGTACAGTAGTGGTCCAAAATAGTCGAAATAAAAAAAAAAAAAAAAAAAAAAAAAAAAAAAAACTGAGATTTACAACCAGGGCTGGCATATAGTACAAGGCCTCATGGTCATAAACGTCGCTAATGAACTTTTGGAAGCTCTTTTGGCGTCTTTGGCAGTGGCGCTGCGGCGGAATGAACATCTTGATGAGTTAGCACGAGGTAAGAGGCTAAGCCGCTAAGGAATCCCAGCTGTCTGATAAAAAAAAAGAGAAAATGGACTATATAGCCAAAATGGGTGTTTTCTGGGCCAAATGGACGGGTAGAGATTTCGTCTGGGTTAAATGACCAAAAGAATATTTTGATTGAAATGGACACAACTACCCTGCCACGTCCACCAAAACCTTAACTCGTTCCTCTTCTCTCTTCAACAAAACCACCAACGCCTTCATCTTCTTCCACCTCCGTTAATCCCATCTCCACTACCAGAAACACCAAATATCACCATCGACAGACATCAAATTTCTCCACCACCGACATCGACACCACCACCACCATCTCTACTACCAGAAAACACCAACGCCGTCGACAACATCGTGTTTATCCATCTCTATAACCAGATCTATCAGCACCACCATCGACAATACTACAACCACCACCATCAACATCTACAACAACTACAACCAACACCACCACCTTCCTCCACCACCGCAAACATCAACATCATCGTCGACATTGATATCACCACCACCACAAAAACAACGGCAACCCTAATTAAATGGAGAGTTCTCAAATTCATTCAAAGCAAAATTAGGGTTTTCTCTTCCAACCAAAATTAGAGTTCTCAAATTAATTCACTGGTAAGTTTCTCGATCCTAATATTTTTTTCATGTTTTATTAACCGAACTCATCAATTTCACATGAATTGATGTTAACTACCTTAATTTTCTGAAATGAATCATTTTTATGCGTGAAATTTCATTCTGTTTTTTTCTTCTTGTGTAAACACGGATGGAACTGGTGTTTAGGCGTTAACTACCTTAATTCTCTCGATTTTCCTTCCACAATGACAGTGATGATGAAATTAGCGAATTAGTTTGTTTTGAAATTGATTTCATCAATGTTTGATAGTAACATGAAAATTGGTTTCATCTGTTCTGGATTGACCTGAAATTGTTTTTATCCATGTTATACTAGGATGAAACCAGTATCATCCTGTTTTGGATTGACCTGAAATTGGTTTCATCCATGTTATACTAGGATGAAACTGGTTTCATCTAGTTATAGTCTGTGATATAATTGTGTTTTAAATTGTTTTTATCCATGTTATACTAGGATGAAACCAGTATCGTCCTGTTTTGGATTGACCTGAAATTGGTTTCATCCATGTTATACTAGGATGAAACTGGTTTCATCTAGTTATAATCTGTGATATAATTGTGTTTTCGTCAAAATACTCACGATGAAACCAGTTTCATATAGATCACTGATTGATATAACTTTATTTCGTGAAAATACTCAGGATGAAACCAATTTCATCTAGTTGTAGTTCTGGATTGACCTGAAATTGTTTTTATCCATGTTATACTAGGATGAAACCAGTATCGTCCTATTTTGGATTGACCTGAAATTGGTTTCATCCATGTTATACTAGGATGAAACTGGTTTCATCTAGTTATAGTCTGTGATATAATTGTGTTTTCGTCAAAATACTCACGATGAAATCAGTTTCATATAGATCACTCATTGATATAACTTTCTTTCGTGAAAATGCTCAGGATGAAACCAATTTCATCTAGTAGTAGAATGTAATATAACTTTTTTAAGGTATTACTTTCAATAGAAGAGGAGAAGATATTACTAAGGTTGTAAAAGACGGTTTCATAATCGTTATTATTTAATCATGAAGTGTGTTTCTGGTTTAGTTTCTAATACGTTTGTTTTTGTTTTAGTCCAACCTGACTACTCCACTAGCTCGATATGATGAGATATTGACTTGTGCAATATGATGCAAGGCAGACAATATTGATGCAAAACTTACTTTAAAGTAAAAAGGATAATCTGTCTTCAGGACTCGTGTTATGACTAACCCCAGGATTAGTTTATGTGAATAATGTCGTGGTTGATTGGGAGGTAAATGATTTGTAGTTTTTATTGATGGTTTTCGTGGTTTTTTTTGCTCCATTATTGTTCTAGTGGTTTTGATAATTGAATGATTTGTTTTGCCATAGCATAGTTAGCTCTAAGCCTCTAGTTTTCGCCGATGATAGTAGCCAGCTTGGTGTTTAAAGACGGAGAATTGCATCGGTCACTGAGAGTTTTAACTTACTTTTCTCATTATACATTGTGGAGCACTTTTGGTTCTCTACCTATATGTGATATATGGCAGTTTGTATATTCTGGATTATCTTTGCTTATTATATTGGTTTCCTTATCCTGAAGTTGTTTGTCGAGATTATGGAGCTTCTCCGGTAAAATTTAACTTTTTGTTTGCTGCATAGTTTTGAATGAGTATTGATCTGCTTGTCTGTGGTAGATTGTTGTTTGAGATATGGCAGTATCTGCATCATGATTTCTCATACTATAGATTTTGTTAGGTGTTATGTCTTGCTTCCATCTTCATTAATTTTATTCCCTTTTGTTGTTAGCAAACAAAGTCATAGAAAGTAACTGATCATATGGTTGGTGTACATGCTGAGATCGATTGATCATGTGACTAATTTTGTCGTCCAACTGACATATGTGTCATTCGTTATGCAAGAAATGCAATCTGGAGTGCTCATGTTGCTCTTGTATTTGGCCAGGGGGTGTCATCTGAACTTATATGAAGGAGTAGTTGTTATTTCGACTTTCAGGACGGTGTCAAACATCGTAATATCTTTTACATATTGCTGACCTGCATCTTATCTTGCCGTCGAATTCCTTGATTGGAGTTTGTCTCTTCTGAGTTGTGAAGTTGTTTTACGACAAAACAAACTCATATTGATGCAACATCATAGCCTCTGTTTTTGTCGGGTGAGTCCGGAAAATACACGTGTGCTTCAGCAATATTGATGCACCATCATAGCCTCTGTTTTTGTAGGGTGAGTCCGGAAAAATCTAATCCTCCAACTGCTTTGTCAATGTGCGAACCCGGTAAAATCTAATCCTCCAACACCTACGCATATTGTTCGACAGTATGCGTAGGTGTTGGACTTATTGGTTTGTATGTTTATGCACACTTTAGAGATGCTGAGGGTCAGGATGTGATTTTCTTTTTTGATAACATTTTCCGTTTCACTCAGGTAGGTGTTGTCGGCACTTGTTTAGACTGCTCTGATTTTTTATTTTCCAGATTATCTGAACTTCCTGTTCAGGCTAATTTTGAGGTGTCTGCTTTGCTTGGTCGTAGCCTAAAAAGTGGTATTTTAGGTGTTGCAGTTAAGAAGCACGCACAACTGGTGGAGTTTTGGTTGTTGTTAGACTAAAAAGGGGTATTTTAGGTGATTGATACTTTTTTGTTTTTATTTTCCTGGGTCAAATATCCATTTTGGCTAAATGAACAGTATTTTTCTGATTAATGTCCATATAAACAGTATCTAAACCTAGCAGTCCGATTCACCCAGGAAATATTTGTTTTGGTCTTTTTGACCAATTTTGTGAAAAAAAAACCAAGGAATCCTCAAAGTGAGCCAAATTCCCTCGGATAGCTATTGCAGCATCAACATCGTAAGCACTAACGTCTAGCTGCAACTTCAGGTGCAGAATTAGTGCCTAGCAAAATTCTTGATTTACCCTCATTTCACAGACCCATTTATCATTTCGTTTTTCCTCCCTCTAACTCCTCTGTAAGTTGGGTATCTACCGGGTTCTGGATAGTTTCATCCAAGTCTGAAGATGAATTTTAGTCTGTAAATGACGGAGAAGAAAAGGAATACTTATAGGGTTTCCAAACTTTATTCTCGGTGAATGCATTAAATAGTACTCCCTCCGTCCCACCATTAAGCGATCTATTTGGTTTTTAATTTTGTCTCATCATTAAGTGACCTATATCACTAAACAAGGAGATATTTCTAAAATTACCCTTTTAATTGATTATAAAAAATATAAGAAATATACATAATTTGATAGACATGTTTATATTCGTTACGTAGGTGTTTTAAAATGCTTTTCAATGGTATAAAGTTTGCGAACATCCGTGGTGTAGTTTGAGAGATAAATCATTTCAAAATTTCATTAATTATTATCCATAAGGATATAATTGTAAAAAATGCTTAAAAATCTCTTTTTCCTTGCTTGCCTTAAAATTTGTGCAAACTTCAAGTAGGTCACTTAATAGTGGGACGGAGGGAGTATTGAAAGTGTGGATGTTCGTAAGAGACCGAACAAGTTCAGTCGAAATTTCAATGGAACTTTGGAGGCAGAGATGGGGTGAGACCGAAAGCATTTCTCTAGAGAGATGAGTTTGAAAGGAGATGAGAGTCAAGAGGGGATACTTAGCATGAATGCCGGCTCACCAGTGGTGGTGGACTGATGGGCAAAAAACCAAATTTGCTCGGCTAGATGTGCAAATCAGAAATCACACTGTAGGCAATAGGCATATTAGACTATTGTATAGTAGCTTCATTCCATATAAACCAGTACTCCATCATGAAAGAGTTGGTCTCTAAATGAGACTACCCATAACCGATGCTCTAACAGTCGATCAAAAATAGACAGATTAACTACAGTCCAGACAGATTTACAAAGTGGGTAGAAGATAGTGAAACCGAAACCCACTGAGGGCGCATGGTAAAGTAAATGACAGAGACGTTGATATTCCATTTTAAAGATAATAGAAACTAGTAAAGTAAGAATAAGAACGAATCTAGTAAAGTAATAGAAGAAAAACTAACATGTATCTATACAAAATTACCGGTGAGGCCGTGACGACCAACTATATGAAACTGTCCAAAGCTATTGATAAAGTGATATGAGATAACATATTAATACTTCTTAAACACCGTTGTCAAGGCCCAACCCCAAGTCTCTATCGGACCTTCAAGGGGATCACATAGAGGGACCTGTTGTCGCCTTCACAAGGAAGATGTCTTTAGTTTCTTAACATCCGCAGAAAATGAACAAATAATTCAACGAATCAAAAATTTCCAAATTTGGACCATACATTAATAATATCTGTTGTTTTCAAAACGTTTGTCTTATATGTATTCATTTTTGCTAAATCTGGCCTATTGAAAAGTAGAAATCTTGTCAGAAAAATCATTAGATTTGATCCCGAGAATAAACAAATAAAGTTTATTCAACACTAAAGTTATTCCTTACAAATCTATATCTGCAATTGTTTCTTAATCAGGTACTATACTAAATATTTACCTTCTGATGGAGTTGAATGAATTCTGAGAATTCTTCTTAAGATGAAGAAAACGCTTTTTACTCCCGCGACCCAGTTTATGTTGTTCCCACTCGTGTGCTCCACGAAGAACCGATTCCCACAAGCCTATATTGAGAAAGAGGATATCAATCCCACGCCCAGTGGCGGAACTAGGATTTGAGACTAGGGGTGGCTTAACTTTTTTTTTCTGCGCACATGTAAAAAAAGAGAAAACGTTACCTTCTATTTTCGCGCAATTGAATCTTGCTTCCGCCTGACCTGGCACAGCAGCTCCCTAATGTAGTTCTGGTTGTATTCCTGCCTCTAGGGAAACAATTCGATCAATACAACACTACTAGCAAATGAATTATAATTAACTGCTTAATCAAGATACATAATATTTCAATTATAATTATGAGGTCTTCCTTGCTAAAGAGTAAGTAAACCCTAAAGGCACTAATGTGATAAGAGTACATGAGATGAAGCCTGGTTGAGCCCAAGGGGAAAGACTAGTACTACCATTTTGTGTCCAGGGTACTAATAAAAAATGCAAATTTTGCAATATGTATGCATCAGTGTACGCACTATGGTGCTCTTTTTTCTTGGCTATATCTATGACTCTATAAAGTGAACCAAGAACAACCACTATGGTAGTAAAGTTCTCTAATTTGTAGTAGTTAGCAAAGCCATGTTGATTGGATGACGTAGATGTGCAACACATTCTGCAGCATGCTTCAGTAACGTCTTTGGTCGTGGAAACACAATTCTTGGCCAAATAACTTTCCAAGTTCACTGATATTCCTCAATTTATGATTTTTGAGTTTGACGGATATTTACTATCTCCAGAAACTTCGGCTAGATACGGAAAATACAGCCAATCAACCTTCAATCCATATGCTTCAAAAGTTTTATGTATGCCTCAAACCAGCCTTCAATCCATATGCCAATCAGTTTGGCAACATAGATGTGTAAGCATTATTAGGTTAAGCACTATGGTGCTCTTTTTACTTGGTTATGTCTATAATATGTAACCAAGAGTAACCACTGTGGTAGCTGAATTCTCAGAGTTCTAGCAGTTAACTAAGTCATGGCTATTGGGGTTGCAAATGTGCAATACACGTTACCCTTGATTTAACTCGCGAAGACTGAATATATGTCCAGGTCGAAAACTCAATTCTGACCAAGTATGAAAAACATTCTTGAAATAGACAGACAGGAACTCTGCTGTCCTCGTAGTTCTACTGCTGAACGTACCGAAAACCATTGCGGAAGGCACGCTACATAATGTTAAGGTACTTAACATGGCCATCGATCTGGATTTGAGAATTAACGTGGCATAGGGATGTAATATGTGTAGTTAAGTTTGGTCTAAGAATTTGGATAGGCAATTTGTAGCTTTAATTTGTTTCTCTTTTTTCTTCTTCTTTGGTCGCTATATATTAGACTTGAGAGGTGCTCTAATAATGGTAAATGGCACTTGCGCGGAACAAGGTGAAAATCGATCAGCATTTAAAAATCTGTTGAATAAACTACTTCCCCAACCAGCACCTTCAAATTCTGGTTTTGGACTTTAACTTTCAAATGTCCCAGTCTCTTTTTTTGTAGCACTAAAAATTGATCCCAACTATGAAGAGTGTGTGTGTGTACTTGTTGATTTGATTTTGTTCTATTTTGATGACCTACATTTATTGATTGATTTTGTAGCTAAATATACATTACATCATCATTGTTCTGCAGTCTCCATAATGGCATAATCTCAGTAAAACTAGCTTTCATCAAATAGGGGTGAGGTCAAAGATCCTCTGTAACTATATCACCATCTCTTAAGGATCTCCAATATAAGTATAAATTGTTGCTTAGCTGCGTCAAACTATCTTTATGGAGCTTAGCTGCGTCAAACTATCTTTATGGAGCTTAGCTGCGTCAAACTATCATTTTCCTTTGTGGTGGTCGGAGAACTTATTTTCCTTTTAGATTTGTAAGCTCCCATAATGGAATGAAAGTTCAAATTCCCCTAATTTGTAAGCTCAATATTTGCCAGTCTTTCTCCCGGCTCAAAGTAAGAGAAGGAAAGAATATTTTTTTCCTTTCCGCATAAAGGATTTCCCTTAAAATGCTTTGACTGGCTTGGACTTGGCTGGACCAAAATTGAGCTTCAACTTACCATCTATGTAAGCCCAATTTTTTTTCTAGGGCTGGCTTCAGCCAGTCCTAGTCGGGACAATCTATCTCTTTGAAATTTGAATTCAAAAACAAAAGCAGAAGTAAAAACAAATAGTGTTCATGATTCCTTTGGTTGTCTCCAGGTAATTTGCAACTCTAATCCTTTTGTAATTAAATTGATAATTGAAACTTATTAAATTCCTAGCATATGTGGAGGCTTAAAATGTTACTAACCTCGTAAACAAATGCGCAAACAAATGGAGTCCACCAATCCCTCGCATCCTTCGTCTTAGTTTGTACTGGGTCGAGCTTTTCTGAGTTAGGAATACAGCTTGAATCCTCATGCAAGAATGATTTGATAATGTTGACAGACGGTTCAACCACCTGTTTTTCTCATGCCTCATTGAAGTCACCTGCAGAGGTGTTGAATTCCAGTTCAAGGTAAAACAGCCTAATGCATAAAGAGGGAAAATGAAAATCTTCAATATTTTAGGATATAATACACACCAAAAAAGCTTCAGTTGCATCTACATAATGCAGGTCCCATCCAAAAATTGTTTGCAACCTGTTATGCCTCCTTTTCTATCAAAGGGATGAAGGATGTCATATATAAGATTAAACGCAGAACAAGTGATAAGGATTTGGAATTACAGTTATAGCAAGCCAGGAAGAGTCAATCTGTACCTGACGCCGAACAAGTCTTTTGGTATTTTTATTTAGTTGGTCAATAGCTTCAACTAACAAAATGTTGTGCTAGCTATCATCAGAATTCAAAATTTCCTTCATGTTTTCTTTCAAAACCTCATCCTCCAAATTTGTTTCCAGTGGATACTGATCTCCAACACGCTCATCTGAAGTCTTTTTGTTCGAAATAATAACCTAAATAATCCTCGAATTCCCTGACACCTATAGCTTGGCATATGCCTCGAGTATAAATCGCATTTGCATGGTAAATATCATAGACTTCTTTTAGTAAACCAGCATCGATCATAAACCTACTCTTTGTTCGACATATTTTCCGAAACTGGAGGAGAAACATCCACGCATTGAAAACGGCAATCATATTTGGATTTATCAACTCGACCCCAGTTTTGCCTTGCCACATGAAACAGAAGAGTATCTAAGTATCTGATTGTCAAACACATGTAAGTGCACATGTAGGCATTCTGGTTCCTCGCTGTACATTACAGATTTCCACTTCCGAAAGAAAAGCAGATGTAAGTTCCAAGGGTTAACTTGATCTTGCAGAAATTTGAATTGGCAAGGAGCACAAACCTCTGCACTTTTTCCTTGGAAAAGTTTGCTGGGGATGACACCTGAGCGTTCATACAAGCTAAGGTACTGATTTACCTGGAGAAAAGAGAAACCAGATTTAGAAAATACTGAAGCTACAAGATACAACCACTGAACTACATAACAAAACACAACCACTGTACTGGTGTAATGAGTTTTTAACTTAACTAATAAGACATCTGAATATGCAATCTGTAAGTGTATGTTGAGCAGAGTTTTAATCAGAATGAGCAAATAAATAGATAAACTTTGAGAAACCTTACTTTTCTATAAACATTCGGATGAATCCTGTTGGCAGCATCTCAATCGAGCTCTTTAAGAAGATTATAGTTATTCGTAGACCCATCATTTCCCAACTCATACTTACAATCTGATTGCCTATCTGCTGTTAAAAATAACCAATATCAAACACTCTTCCTCTGTTCATTTTTAAACATTAAGTGAAGTATATACATCAAGAACCCATACTCACCACGCAAGGAACTATCAACGACATCGTCCATATAATCCGTCGCATCATCAAGAAGGAACAGACTCACCAAAGCCTGAATTTTATAGTTAACGCTATTAATATAAATAACTAATTCCAAAAATCTACTCCCTCCGATTCAAAGTAGAATTCAAGTAATTCAGAGACTACAAAGTAATACTCCAACAACAACAGGCAAGTGATTCCTTGTTAAAATCTCATTTATAATCTGAAATTATTTCCCCAAAATACAGCAATAATCCAAGTAAATGCACACACATAACATTGATAAACCAGATAGAGAACTGAAAAAACTTATCGTACTTGAATTGCAAGAGTCAAGAAAATCCTTGGACGTGAATTCAACATTAGGGCATACATTCCCAATAGATGATGAGGAATTCCTACAACAAAATTACCATTCCTCCAAATTAAAACCCTAAATAACATGAACCAAATTCAATTACTTCTTCAAATGGAGGGAACATACCTTTCTGTATTACATCTTCTACTTCTTCAATTTCCATCTTTTTTTGAAACGATCAATTTCCATCTTTACTCTGATGAAATTGAAGCAATTACTCTGAATAATGAGTCTGTAGAAACCCTAATTTAGGTGATTTAGTAACTCGCCATTGGCATTATTGAACACTGAGAAAATTTAGAACGATTTTTTTGGGACCATGGTTTTTTTTCTTTTATCATGGTTTTATTTTGGGTAAAGGCATTAGAAGTAATTCTAGGTCACCCCATGTCTAGTTATTTATTTAATACCTAATCTACCCTTTTAATTAATTTTAGGTTATGATTAGTGAATGATTTAGTTAAAAACAATTAGCGAGATTAAATTAAAAGATGGGTTTATTATTAGTTGAGTAAAATTATTGAGAGAGTAGAGTTAGAGAAGATGAAGGAGAAAAACATAGAAAATAATTTTTTTTTCCAATTCACTAAGTTTGAGTATTCAAATGATGAAACCTCATCTGATTCTTCATTTCCATCCTCTCCTAAAATATTTGTTAATCTTCAAAATGATCCGGATTTGAACTGGATTTTGAACAGTTCGGTTACTTTATATGAAGAACAAGTAACCGAACTCATCTGAAGCTGTAGTTCGGTTACTTTATATGAAGAACAAGTAACCGAACTCATCTGAAGCTGTAGTTCGGTTTCCCCGTGAGATGAACAAGCAACCGAACTCATCTGAAAGTGTAATTCGATTACTTGTTCCGAACACGCAGGTTACCGAACTCTCTAATAATTTCTAGTAGTTACAGCGTTATGTTCTTCTCAACTAACCGAACTTTGGTGTACAAAGTTCGGTTGGTTCGCAAACTGCATGCACTTATGATCTAACCGAACTTTCAATGTAATATTGTGGTTGTCTGTTAATTTAGTTTTAATCCTCTCTATCCTTTCTGGATCCATGAAATTCCAAGAAAGACAAGATAAGAGACCTTAAAACTGTTTAACTCCAAAATTTCTCTGATGCTTCCCTAATCGATAACTTGCCTAAACACCGCAAGCTTGTAGCGAAACAAGCCCTAGAGCGTGCCCTCGATATCCTTTTGCGGTTTTGCCCACTTGAAATTCTCGTTCATGGCTTGATTAAAATTTAGGGGTGAGCAAAAACATCCAAATTCGTGAATTTTATCCAATCTGATCCTCATTTTTGCGAGTGTACATCCAATTCGTCTCTTGGCGAACTGGACACAGATGAATTTTCGAAACCGATCATTCTCACAGGTTGGACGCGGTGGAACATCGCATATCCGTTGGACGTCCGATCCAAGTATCATACATATTTGAAAGTTATTATACAAAATTGGTAGATAACATATATATAGTTTCTGTTGGTGCAAAAATTGATCACTCCAACAATCTTCGAGATGCGTGTGAGATGATCCAATCGCTACCGTTGACGATAAATCTCCAAAGAAATGTTGAGAAGAGGAGGGGGTACCTGCAAAAACACTCTGATGCTAAAATCAAAGGATGTTCTATGCAAGTGTGTTGTGGTGAAAAGAATAGAATTCTGTACCTTTTGAGTTGAGATTTAGCCTCTATATATAGGCAGAAAGTAGATGTAGCTTTAGGGTTTCATAGTTATCCGAATAACTTTCCCCATCTGTATAAATCCCAAATAACAACCAGATTCATGATAAAATTTGTTATTCTATCTAATACTTATCAGAATCCTTATTTATCTTAAATAATTATTATCTTGAATAATAATAATTATTATAACCTCTTAAGATAATTATCCTCTTTCTTGTTAGGATTTTGCAATTATCTTAAATAATATGGATAATTATCTATAATAAGTATCCCATGGAAATCTTAACCTCTTTTTATAGGATCTTATTATCCATGGACTTTTGGGCTTCAATAATAAGCCAAGTGGGTTTCCATAATAAACCGAATTGGGTTTCCATAATAAGCCAAGTGGGTTTCCATAATAAACCTACCGGTTTCCATAATAAACCAAATCCAGGCTTCCATAATAAGCCTTGTGGGTTTCCACAACAAACCCACCGGTTTCTATAATAAACCGACCCCAGACTTCCATAATAAGCCTTGTATGTTTCCACAACAAACCCACCGGTTTCTATAATAAACCGACCGGTTTCCATAATAAACCGGATTTAAGCTTCCATTATACTAGTTACTACTAGTATACTACATATGTTATTACTACATATGTAATATGAAGTAACATATGTATTAATATACACGTAATGTTATATGTTAGGGTTAGTAGAGTAATTTTACTCTTTTCAAAACTTTTTTGGACTAGGGAGTAAATATACTTTGTCGCTGGACTAGCCAGTAACCCGGGTCGGGTTTACTAGACTAAACAGGAAATTTCTCAATCAGACTATCCTAAAAATATTCTCCAACTCTTTTATGGAATTTAATTAGATTTTCCGTATATAAAAAGAGATAACGATTATCAAATCCGTGCAACCGTGCCTCATAATCATCGAGAATACTCCCGGAAATAGTTTGAAGGTGAATACTTAATTGTTTTCGCTATATTCGGGATAAAGATAAATTTGTTTCTCGAATTAGATTTAACTGGAATGGTAAGTACCTAAGTTGATATAGGAGTTCTAGTTTTGTTTCTTAACACACAAAAATACACGATTATGGAATGAAAATATATAACTCGCGTATATTGAAATAGTTTTCCCGAAAATGCTAAACTTGGCATAAGATAGGATTTATTTTCTCAAGTTGGATTAAACACGAATGGTAAGTACCTAAAATCGCGGAATGTATATGGTTCGCATAAATTCGCCGAAAAAACATGGAGCAAATTCGATGGCCAAGATTTTAATAATATTATGTAAACGAAGTGTAAGAATATAAAGTAATATATCAACCAATCAGAATTAAGGGTTTCGTCCATCCCCAACATGAAAAGAGAGTGTACGCTACCGATCAGTTTGGAACATTATATCGAATCAATTTAATTAGAAATTGACGGCCACGAAATGTAAGGGGCTAACTTGTATTTCAGCCAATCAGGAGTGAGGGTTTTGTTCACCGGCCAATAGGAAGGGGGTAAGCGTAACTATCGACGTGGTGTAAGAGATATGATTGGGTGGTTAGGTTATTGATTATCATAAACCATGTTAACAAGATGCAAAGATCCTAGAGATAGTAAAATTGTTGGTCGGATTTGTGAATGCCAATATATCAAACGGCAGAGTTGATGGTATGGATAGAATGTTGGGCATCATATTAGAGGGCAGTTCTTTGATTATGGATGTTAGGATTGAAACCTATAGTGTAACTTCTTAGAATAGTCCATGCAATATATGATCATGAATAAGTACGTTCTTACCATCTATACAAATATGAGACCCTGGGTAGGGGTGAGTGAGCATTTGGATTGAATCCGCGTACCACAACTGGCACATCCATTGTTTTGCGGGCAGGTGTCCGGTTTGTACACTAATGGATTGAATGTGGATGCGGAGTTAAAAATCTGTTGGATATTTATATCCGGTAAAATTATAGTTATTCTTTTTCAGTATGTGTACCTTGTTCACTAATTTTGATATCAAAAAATCTAAACGTACCCCCAAAAAACAAGCCAAAAATCGTGTCCTCTCAGAAACTTAATATGGTGGGTCCCAATAATGGGATCCCCTGTAGTTCCCCAGGGGCATGGGACCCGTCTTTATGTGAGAGGGCGGTCTTACCTTGTTTTTCTGCGTGGTACGTTTAGAATCATTGTTTGGATATTAATTGCTTAGCTTAAGTACTAGTATATAAGTTTTGTGGTTTTATTATACCTGGCGAGATTGGGGTATACTCAAACTAATTGGGGTATACCCAATTTTAAAGGGACTCTTTTTGACGGTTTTAGGGGGAGTCTTAATATGTAAGTTACAAAACTACCCTTACCGATTAATAATCTTAATTACCCTAAATCAGTTTTTATTCTCTTCATTTCATCTTCTTCTTCTCTTCTTCATCTCCTCCCCACCATACCGACCCCCACCACCACAACCATCAAAAAAACTCGATGATTAACTCATCGAAATCGTCGATTCGAAAACTACGATTAATCTGCAAAAATGGATCCGCCAAGACATAAAGCTACTCGTATGAAAGATGCTAATCAAAAACCCAATGAGTATGACCCTGGAATTGCAAGTTTGGTTGCTAAGAAAGTGAAGAAAAAAACGATTGAAGAAGGAGAAATTGAACCCGCTCAAAACGAAGAAATGGTGCGATTAAGAAAGTAAGGGCCTACTTAAACTCACTCTAGTACTTCGATTTGATGTTTGCATATTAAATTAGGGCAGACAAATCGAAAATGTGAATTGAAGTTGCGACGCCGGCAAGGTACTATGTTATCGACCTTGCCGGCTTTTCGTAGTTAGGGTTTGGTCGGCAAGATCTTAGGTTGAAGAACTTGCCGGCTGTTTAGTATCTGTAACTGCTACTAGCAGGGTCGGCAGGTTATTCAAATGTAGACCTTGCCGGCGGCAGTTTTTAATGAAGCCGACATGTTATCAGTTTTACCCTGTCGGCCCTTGTTTTGAATATTTGGTTCCTGATGCCTAGAATTTATAAAACTGGAAAGGTATTTATATAAGACCATGTCGATTGTTAGTTGGACGGCAGTGTATGGGTAATGGACCTTGCCGACCTGTAATATGAAAAATTCATGTTCTACTGTGTTCATATTTGTCATCAACCGGCAGGCTATTTTGATGATACTCTGTCGGCTATACTTTAGCCGGCACGTATGTTTTAGTCGACCCTTCCAGCCATTGTTACGCCGGATTGGTTAAACCTGTCGACCCTGCCGATCTGTAATTTTTTTTCTTAATTGTTCTTGTTTAGGTTGGAAAAAGAAAAGAAGAAAGGTTTAAAAGCTCTTAGTCCTCCTTCAAGACCTCCTCGTGTTGGTGAAAAACTCTTGACTTCAACACATAGAGGGGAATACGTTGTGCCGGGAACGCTCAAGATCCGTGTACCGAATGATTCTGAACCACCGTCGGAACCCAGTGATTCAGACGAGACTCCAGATGAAGACCAATCAATTCCATCTTGTATAAGAGGTGATGATGATGATGTTGATGAAAGCACTCCGGCTGATGGAGGAGGTAAAATGATGATGATGATGGTGATGAAGAAATGCCTAATGTTGGAGGAGGTAATGATGATGATGGTAATGGAGATAAAGATAAGGATATGGAGGATGAAATTGTTGAAGAGGCAGAGAAACAAGAAGAAGAAGAACAAGGAGATGGAGATGGAGAACAAACTCTAGCTATTGTTCAAGCCACCCGAAGCTTCAGCTTCAACCGAAACCGGAACGAGGAAGACGGTGATCACTAAACCAGTTGATTCTCACATGCCTCCTCGTCACTTGATGGTTGCACTGAAACCAGGTGAGCCTCCAAGGGGGATCCCAAGAGATGGTGGAGAAGTTTTTTTTGGATACAAAGACTCTTGGGCATGTACGATCCATAATACTATCATAAGTAATCCAATCCGTCTTTGCTCTTTATTCAAGTGTGTAACTATCTTAAATTTGCGTCAAATGTTTGAATTTATTTTCATTTTGTTTTTTTTTGTATTTAGGATCACAGGCATGCCGTCTGTCTCATGAGGCGCCAAGCTTCGTGTTCAGTGACTAATACTTGGGATCTTGACAAGGAATGTGAGGAGGTGAAAGTGATTGTCAAGAACTCCGGGTTGTGGCCTGCGGTGGAGAGTTCGAATATTGATCATGATAAAGTTACCATATCTGCATTCTGTGAGAGGTTCTACGGAGAGACTGATACAATGTTATTCCAATTCGGTGAGATGGCGATAATTCCCGATGATGCTCAACAAATTCTAGGCCTCCAAGCTGATGGAAAAGCAGTCACTGAGGAATTCGATAATAAGTTTCTTTTCAAGGATATTTACAAATTGAGCCAGAAATTGTTCGGTTGGAATCAGGTTGAGACGGAGTCTGTTCTTGAGATGAAGGATGGTCGTCTAAGCAAGAATTTTAATCTGAAGAAGTTGAGGGACAAATTGTGGGAGATAAAGAAAATCTTTGATAACGAAGGAAGGGTGAACCCGGTGCAAATCAATGCTACCGCGTTAGCTTATTTGCTATACGTCCTGGGCAAATGTATCTTCCCCGACAGTTCCGGAAGCTTGGTCGAGGCCAGTTACTTGCAACTATTGAATCCCTTATATAAGATGGGTGAGTATTCTTGGGGTACTGCGGTGGTCGCCTTCTTGAAAAATGAGTTGAAAAAATGTTCTAGGGTACTCACTAAGCAAGTTAACGGAAACACATGTCTCTTACAGGTAATTTTATTGTCTAAATCATTTATATTTGCAAAATTCTCGTAAGATAAGATTCTTACTAAAAAAATTTTTTGCATAGGTTTGGATATACGAGCACCTCCCTTCTTTGTTCAAAACCAACTCCTACGTCAAAGTGGATGAGAGTGTTGCGGTTAATAAGCCAAGAGCGCAAAGGTACAGTTTTAAGGGTACTAAGGATAAGGAAATGCAGCAACAACTTATCAAACTCCGAAACGCCATCGACAAATTGACTGCGGATGAGGTGATATTTGATTCGTATCGAGATGCTAGAAATCAAGGTTTAATCCAAAGGAGGGATGAAGTTGTTGCATTATACTATGGACCCTTGATGACTACGTTTGATGGATATTCAATGTACGATCCACATCGGGTAATGCGACAATTGGGTTACATCCAGGAAGAACCTCATTTCGATGAAGAAAAGTCGTTCTTTACTGAGAAAATGGCTGAATGCACCACGTCCCAAAAAACTATTAACGTCTCTTACGATCCAGCGCCAGTTCAAAAACACTGGGACAACAGACGTGTCCGTAAAAGCGATGTGAGTCTTTTGGACGAGGTGACCACCGGTCATGAAGCCACTGAGAAATACATGGCATGGTACTTGGGTTGGGCTCGTCCTACTGTGATTAGGGAAATGACTGTTGAAGAACTGGCTCGTAATAAGAAGATGGAATCGAAAGACCCAGCAACAATGCTTAAATTCTTTGTAAGTATTTTAGAGTTGCTCTTACTATTTTAAGATTGATTGCATTACCGAATTATTCGATTAATTGTTTGTTGTTTAATTTAAAATAGAAGGACCAGTTGAAGACCTTTGTGAGGGTGTTGTGTTGCGCGAAAGACAGAGGAGAGCCTTTGTCGATTGAAGAGCAAACCAAGCACATTGACTATGCTTGCAATTTTGACAATGAGGATGCCCATATATTGTTCAAGCAAATTGAGGCTCAAGTAAAGGCGGAAGAAAAATATAGGAGGGAAGCACAAGCCAAGATGAAGGTGATAAAAAGAGGACTCGTAGTGCTCGTGGTGGTGAAGGTAGCAACAATGGTCGTGGTGGTGAAGGTAGCAGCAGTGGTCGTGGTGGTGAAGGTAGTGTTCCAAAACGGAGCCGTGTTCGTGGTCGTGGTCGTGGTGAATGAATGCTTTCCTGGTTTATTTCTTTATGTTGTGGTGGACAAATGTTTAAGTTAATGGTGTGGACAAATTTTTTTTTAAAGTTTATGGGACATGTTTTTGTATTTTGGACAAAAAGTGTTGGATTTCTAGTTGTTGAATGAATGGTTTGTTTAGTTATGTAAAGTTTAAATACATATGCCGACATGCTTCTTTTAAGTTACATTGCCGACTGTCCCAGGGCCGGCAAGGTTGTGAATTTTCAGACTGTCGGCCCTGACAACGAAAATTGTATAGTTACCAAGGTCGGCAAGGTAATACGATTCCAACCTAGCCGGCTGTTTACTCGCCGGCAAGGTAATATGTTACCGACCATGCCGGCTATTTGTGGCAAAAAAACCTTCTCTTGATGCTTAAAATCATATAAGGTCGGCATGGTAACAAAATTCTTACATTGCCGGCTGTTTATTAGCCGGCAGGGTAGTATGTTATCGAGCCTGCCGGCTATGTGTGGCAGAAAAACCTTTGTCTTGATGCCTAAAATCTTATCAGGTCGGCATGGTAACAAAATTCATACCTATCCGGCTGTTTATTAGGTCGGCATGTTAGAGAAAACAAACCTCGCCGGTGGATTCAAAATTCAATTTTTTTGCAAGTACAATTACTTGTACTTGGGCACTATAACGGCCAAATTTGGCCACCATACTATAAATACACTACTTCTCTCTACAAAACAACCTACAAATAGTTTCATATACTATCCAAAGCTCATATCATCATACAATCCATCTAACTCACCCAATAGCTAAACAACAATGACTTCATTTGATTCAAATGAATATTTGGCAATCACAAAAGCATGGTATGCGGAAAAACAACTTAGACGGCAATCCTCCGAAAGGGTGGATTCCACAACCTTTTGGGCTAGGGGACACAACAAATGTATCCAATACTTTGGGAATCCAAATGAAAGAAGTGTTCAACAAGTGCATGAGAGGCACCTAGTCATTAAAAATGCGATACTTGAATTTTTAGCTCTCCAACCTCGGATTTTTAACACTCGCCCCTTCACCTTGTCCATTGCACAATTTGTGAGTATTTTTGTGGTTTGTTTTACGTGATCCATGTTGTTTTATCTTCCAACGAAACACCACTAACAAATGTAAGTTTGTTTTTGTAGCACGAAGTCGTGAAAGCGCGCTACTTGGAGGTAAAGGGGGAAGCATTCGCGTTCGATGCAAGCTATCACTTCTTGGTCGAAAGAATCCCGGAGGATAACCCGGACTACTTGGATGCGGTATCATCTTCGTCGGAGGAAGATTGATGGTTTTAGAAGTTTTAGTGTAGGTTTTGTGGGTATACCTCTATGTAAGCCCTCACGAGACTATAGCTCGTCCACTAGGTTCGCCTAGGGGTTCAAAGGCTTGATGCACATGTTAAGTGCATTCGTTTTTATGTTTCAATCAATGCAGTAACCAAAATTGCATGAATAAAGTGAATTACATCTACCCATATTTTGTTTTCTGTTTGGTATAAGTACAGGTCGGCAAGGTTATAAATCCTTATCATGCCGGTTAAAAGGTCAGCTGGCAGTGTTATAAATTATGTGCATGCCTACTTTACGATAGCCGGCATGGTAGGAAATATTTACATGTCGACCGTAAGATTGTTTCCCAAGATAGTCGGCGTGTTCTTCATCCGAGGACCATGCCGGCCGAATACTGGTCGACAGCTTATTCAAATTGGCACTGCCGGCCGAAAACTGGTCGGCAACTTATTCAACGTGGACCTTGTCGGCCGAAGACCGGTCGGCAATTATTCAAACCCTTACCTTGCCGGCCTTGTGCATTTTAAAAACCAAATTTTTGATCGAAATCGAGCTCATAAGACAGATGAAAGGTTTAATCTACTGAATTCATAATTTCAAATTTTTAATCTGAACTCAATTAATTAACCTAATCAGAATTTTAGTGTTAATTAACCAAGGGCATATTAGCCATTTAGAAAATACAAGGTTAAGGGGTGGCTTGGTTTTACTTCATAATAACCAGATTTTGTCTTATTGGATATACCCCAATTAGTTTGAGTTTACCCCAATCTCACCATGTTATTATACACTATATTAGAAATTAGGTTATCGGATATGTTCAATATTGGTGGGGCACAAAGAGTATTATATAAAGTTAGAAATGTTACTATTAAGTAAAATTGGTGACTTTTTGTACTAGTACTTGAAATGATGGTAAAGGAAATGTTAGTAAAAGTTGTGTGTATTTGAGTTAAAATTAGAAATCATGGTAATGGTGATGTGATTTTAAGTTATTTTTATTAATTCTTTTATATTTGAAGATGGGTCTTGATGGAGAAGCAGAAATAAAATTAGAGATGGGTCTTTGATGGAGAAGCCGAAATAGAAATAAAGACTTTATAAAAGCATCAACAACATCTATTAGCAACAACTGTAAATAAATTTGTGATGTGATTTTGATCACTTGATCCTGTATAAATGCGAGTGGCAAACCACGTAAATACCTTACTAACAAAAGTTAACTCTGGCTGACGGCTTCATCATTTGACTAGGTTGACTAACGGGTTTACGACCCAAACATTATAACGGACAAATTTAGGATCCAAACACTAAATGATACCGAAATCTACGACCCAAAGACTATTTAACTCTTACTTTTATCTTATCTTAATACAGATAATTTTTAATTTTTGTTGAATTATCACAGGAATTATTCAAGACGCTTTGGAAGATGTCTATAACATAATTGTCAACCACACAAAATCTCGTGCAAATAATCCTTTTATTCATCTCAAATGGGATTGCGATTTGATACCAATAGCCAGAAAACTTTGCGTAAATTAAATTTATAGTTTTCTCCAACTTCTCAAATAAGGTATACTTCTCAAATAAGGTATACTGTTTTTCTCTTTCGGTGTTCTTACCTTTTTTTTTCTTTTTAATTTATTTTAAATAACGGAAAATGGGTTATTTGTCCAAATATTTTTAAAACATGGTTCAAATGGATGAGTAAAAATTAGTATGGGTGAAATGGACAAAAAAAAGCAAGAATGAAACTGGATTCATCCTGGCTTAAATTTAAAAAAGAGGGAGGATGAAACTGGATGCATCCTGATGTAAATTAAAAATAAGAAAAAGTATTTCAAAATGGGTAGGATGAAACTATTTACATTCTGACTATTTTTACATTCTTGTCTCATTTAGACAGTATCAAATTTTACATGTCTTTTTCACCCAGAAATTGTTGATTTTGTTCTTTTTAACCAATTTTGTGTTTAAATAACAATGTTCTATACATCGATTTTTTTTTTTTTGGGATGTCAATATTGTTTCTCGACTAGAATGTTTATAAGCAGGCGATTAAATAGTTAACGTAGAGCTGAACTAAAATACTTGTGATGAAACTGAAATTCAACTTTGGTAAGAATTACGAAGAAAAATAAAAAAACAACTGAAATTCATCAATGAACTGTGTGGGTTATAATAAAAAATCATGAAAATGAATGTTGCACCACACAATCATGTGTCTAGCATGCTGAAGTTCGGCGGACATTAGTGAAAACGCAATGCTTTTGGGTTTAGGCTGACTGTGGAGGCATGACAATTACTTCAATCCATTTCCGCGAACCTTGGTGATGGATGCTGATCGTGTGAACTGTGATTTTCTGAACTGAGTATTATCGATGACTTATCGATCATTATTATCGTTATCATTACCTTCCTAATCATCTTCTTATATCTTACCTTAAACTTGGCGTGCTAATACTGCATAAAAGCTGCTTGGCTTTATTTTATTTCAAATTTCTTCTACATGGACAAATTGCAACGAACAAATTTATTTCAAAACTCTTCAAATTGACAGTTGGCTGGCCGATTGACGGGTTTTGGCCTGTCTTGGGACCAAAACAATCAACGCACAAATTTTTGACCCTCGTAGCTAGCCTGCCTAACATACACCTACGATCCTAACGATACAAAATTTAATTTAGAGCCTCAATAGTTCAGAGATTGATTACTTAGTAGAAGACTAAGCATTATCTGGCCGATTCGATTCAAACTCCGGGTTTCCTTAGATTGTCTTGTGCAACCTCAGAAAAACTTCTTCTGCTTTTAAATTTTCTTTCCTCGAATTGAAATTACCACATTTTATAAGCCCTTTGATTGAACCATACTGAGAACATGGATCGGGATTCCTTGTGTGATACTATACATCTTCCTGTGACTCCCTCAAGTAGATTGCGCCGGTATTCATTTTCTCGTAGTCCTAATATTGTGCATTTTGACTAAAAGCTTACTTAATGTGCATTTGGAAAACGAGTCATTTGTCCAAATATTTTTAAAACATAGTTCAAATGGACGAGTAAAAATTAGTACGGGTGAAATGGACACTAAAAAAATATCAAGGATGAAACTGGATTCATCCTGTGGGTAGGATGAAATTGTTTACATCCTGGGTATTTTTACATTTTTGTCCAGTTAAACAGTATCAAAATCTAAATGTCCTTTTCACCCAGGAATTGTTGATTTTAGTCTTTTTAACCAATTTTGTGATGTGCATAAGCTTGGCGTTGTTGAATAATTTTCATTTTAGTTCGTAAATTTGGCAGAAGTATCAGAAACCTTAAAATCCAACCGCTTACAAATCTACAAACTGAAGCTTAATTGCTGTCTCGCTCACACTAGATGGTGTAACAAAATTAAGTGGAGGTGAAAGTGCAACAATGCCGAGTATCATATGCAAGGATATGTTTTCACAAAAGAAATGTAGATGTGGAAAATCCTACTACTACATCCAACAGATCTCTAACATCCATTCATGAAAGTAAACAAGCAAGAAACTCATAAGAACACAAGATATACGTGGCTTGGCATGATTACCTACGTCCACGGGGTGAAAGGATGATCTTATTGTATTTCTCAAGGTTACAAGATATGATTCTCTCTCTCAGGATGTTACTCTTCCCACTACAATGCTCTTAGTGTTCTTTCTTTTTCTCTCAGATTACTTGCCCTCTCTCTTTACAAGGCTCTCTTATTTATACGCTAACATGTTGATACAGCCAAATTACAGTGTGGATCAAAGTGTATCTTTCTTGATGTTCTTGTCGGGTGATGAACGGTGTTCCTCCCGAGATCTTTAGCCCGATCTTGGTGAATGTAGCTCCCGATATCCTTCTTCCCGATGTTGGTGTCTTGATACTATGTGTTCCGATATCGTCTTCCATCCCGACCCGGGCTTGATGGTGTTAGTCTCTGGCCCAACTTTGACTAGATTACTCTTATCTTCTCCAGTTACTTTGTCAGTGCATTTATTACTCTAATGTCCGATAGACATCTCTCCTTTACTAGATATCTCTTTTTTTTGGTGCCAAGCTTATGAAGGATGATTTGATGCTATGCTCCCCCTTTTTCCGTGCGACATGGCTTAAGCTTGCTCCATCTGGACCTGCCATTTATTTACACCTAGAATAAAGAAGAAAGAAAGTCATTTGTTAGGTAAGAAGTAAGAAATAAGAGTAACTAGATTACAAGGCAGCAATGACAAATATAGCATGCAAAATAACTCTATGTACTGTTCACGGTAGTCATCAGACTCACTACTCATACCTGAGTTCCTAAGGCAGCTTACATAAGGACAACTCCCATGGAAAAGAAAATCATCCACATTTTTGTGATTATCCACATTTTATGGATTAAAAAAGCTACTATGGATGATTTATCATCCATATGTTTGTGGAACTCACGTGCTACTCCACATATTTGAGGGGGTCGACATGGAGTAGTCCATCCGGTCATAGGCGGACCGGACACCCCATCCGGACATTAAGTGTCCGAATGCATTTTTTTTTTGTTTTTTTTTCCACCATCCGGTCACCTAATGACTGGATGCAACAAATTACTTTTTCCATCCGGCTACTGAAAAACCAGATATGACTTTTGCTTTTTTAAATAATATAGTTATATATTTATTCCTAGATTTTGGCAACGGTTATTTCTAAATTAGAACATTTAAGTGTTGCCAATTTCGAACATTTGAAATCACCAGACATTCTTTTTCATCCGATCATGGAAACAGCTGGACAAATATTTTGTAGTTATTTCTTTTTTGCAAATCCGGTCTGTAAGAGACGGGATGAACTAACTTCTTTATATTTCTCCACGGTGGGGTTTAACTCCACTAATTACTGAGGGTCCACATATATGTGGATACTCCATAGATTGTGGATGGTTTTCCCTCCATATCATTGGAGTTGTCCTAACTAGAGCTGGAAAACAAGCTAAAACCCGCGGATTAATCCGTGTCCGGTCCGTGAAAACCCGAACTCGGCTCGGCTTGTTTCAAAACAAGCCGGGTTCGGGTTGGACAAATGTCGGCTTGTGAGTAACGGGTTAACCCGTCCCAGCCCGTGAACCCGCGGTTTCAACCCGTAAACCCGTGAAGACGGATATAACATGATATTATTACTACTGAGCTATCTTTTTGGAGTCGTTAGGTATACTATTTTGGTATTCGCGAGAATGATGTTGTCTGTGGTCACATTAACAATTGCTGTCGTATTTTTGGAGTCGAGTCAAACCAGTGAGTTAAGCAAATAGTGACATAAAATAGGCAAGATTCACAAAGAATCAAAGATTCTTAAGCTGCTCATGAAAAACTGCCAAGTGGTACTTGAATACCACGTCTGTTTAATAATTTTTTCGTTTTGCAAAGAACGATACCTAAATTTGTCTGTTTGTTGCTTTCTTAATCAAGAATTGTAAATACGTGGCGCAAGCTAATTAAAGGTTAGAATTTTTTAAGCTTTCCTCTGTTAGTAAAATGGTTAATTACTTGTTTATGTCTACTGTGTTAGGTTAAGAGATAATGGCGCAACCATAAAGTAGAAATAGATGTCATCTGATGTCATTGTTTTAGTTAGAACTAGTTCACCTTTTAGACTTTCTGAATCCCTCTTCGTAAGACAATCAGTCTTAACGGGCGGGCTAACCTGTGAACCCGCGGGTTCAACCCGTTACGGGCACGGCTTAAAGAAATGACAACCCGTGAAGAATTTCAACCCGTATAAACCCAAACCCGTGGAATCCGTAACGGGCGAGCCCCGGCCCGCCCGTTTGCCAGCTCTAGTCCTAACAATTGCGAAGGGCTTATGCTAACAAAGTACAACAATAAGAATTGTGAACATAATTATTGTGCTATCAACTGAATATTGTATTCAAGACGGAGAGAATGTTGGTTTTCCATTTTTGATTTTTCTGCGGATTCCGTCTTACGTTTATGACCCTGCTGCAAAGACTGTGTTTATTTTAGGTGGGCGTTGGGCCTTGGGTTCTGTATGTTTATTTTAGGTGACTCTTCAAAACTAGGAACTTGTTATCAGTTTGTAGTAACATGTTCTGATAATTTGTGGATGGCTTTGGAAAGTACTCTCTCCGTCCCACTATTAGATGACTTAGTTCAAGTTTGCACAATTCAAGGCAAGGAATTAAAGGGAGTATTTTTTACAGTTATACCCTTATGATAATAATTTGTAAAATTTAGAATTGATTTATCTCTCAAACTACCCCATGGATTTTCGTAAACTTTGTATCATTGAAAAACATTTTAAAACACCTACTTAACGAATATAAACATGGATATCAAATTATACATATTTCTTATACTACCGATAATCAATCAAAAGGATAATTTTTGAAATATCCTCTTGTTTAATGAAATAGATCAACTAATAATGGGATAAAATTTTAAACTAAGTAGGTCACCTAATAGTGGGACGGAGAGAGTATTTTTTTTAATATAATTTTTTTTCTTTGAAAAGAAAACATTTGTAAACTATGTTTGCTCTTATATCAATTCAAGCCCGACTCGGATGAACTGCTTTGTGCAATTCTCACCTGCTAAAACAAATTAATAGATAGAGGCCTATCATCAAAGGAAAAAAAAATAGTAAATATAAATAATGGTCCAATTGGTGTTAACTCGGATCAACTTAACGCGCCAATTGTTTGCTGGTGGGAGAAAAAAAACTGTAATGCCAATTATCACAAATTATATCTCACTCAACATTTACGAACACTTATTGATACATAGAACCTCCTTAACATACGAGATACCTGAATGTTTTTTTTCTTTAAACTTTCTAATCTCCCTATTGGACTTATCACCCACCTCTTATGCTAACAATTAACCGTTTGATGTCACAATGGTTTTACACTTTTTCGAAAGTCTCCCAATACCACCAGAAATTACTTGAATTTTGAGGCCGCGATGGATACATAATTACGTATTTGAAAATTTAGTATTCTCCAACTTCTCAGTTTGTCTTGCGTTCCCTAATTAAGTACCCTAACATGTAAATTAGGCAATTAGATCACTCCTTCTGTATTCTTTTCCGGCTCCTCAGGTTTTATTTTATCATTTCCGGAAGAAGAAAAACGCTATTAACATATGCATGTGTTACTTTTTATTTTTTCTTTTAGTTAATTTATGTACAATTTGGTTCCCCTTAATACGTGTACAAAAATACTTGTGAAATAACTTAATGTGTTGCATGTGTAATGTAAGATAGAATCACGAGAATTTTAAATGAAATCCATAGCTTGTAGATTCCGAATTTCAATGTAAAACCTTTCCGATTCCTTAGAAGTTCGGTCAAGTCACTTGCTTGTTGGATTTTATCCTGGCTCACACTGCAGGTGTAAATGGAGTGTGAGACGGAAATCAACCTATGAACCTAATTTCTTGCATTGTTGACTTACAATCTACAAAAAAAGAATTTGCCATTTTTGTGTTTGTGTTTGTGTTTCTACGGAAATAACCATCCCACTAGCGATGCTCTCACAACCAGTACTGCTGTGACATGCATGAGGTGTGCTTCGCTTCGTTTTGTTATAATGCATCAACGCAGCATGGGTTGTTGTTCTCATAATTAGTCGAGCAGAATTAGTTGTAAAAGGCTTATGTTAAAATCAATCATGATCTTCGTGTCTTGTATTCCAAGTTAGATCAACTAAGATGGTGATGTGTAGCTCATGATTAAAGATTGTGCAATGATGATTTAGAATTTACAGATATGATTAACTAGTTAGTAATGACTTGGGCAATGATGCTAAATTTTTAGTTTTGTCATGTGCTGCTACCAAAGGGTCTAGAGTTCATCTAAATTTTGCAAACTCTGTTTCAACTTGGGAATCCTTTTTCTTTGTAAGGTAGTTTTTTTTCTTTTTCCGTTTCTACCTCTGATAGACCCTTTGTAAATTCTCTATTCTACTATATTCCTCTTTTTTAATCAAAGAAAAAAAAGTAATCATAAGAAACAACACTAGGAGTCTAGTACTAGCATCTTAAACAGATTAAAGTATATATAAGTCCGTTAAGAGCACATTTTACTAACTCCATCTGAGCATATTTGGTTTCTTAAGTAAACGAAGCCATTTATTTTCAATCTTGAAATCAAAAGGTGCATTTAACCAGTAATTGAAACCAGAACTATAAAGAAAACTCAACAGGTCTGGTATACGGAATCCATCATTGTCCTTATATATGTTCCCCGCCGAGATACTATTGTTTCATTTGTTAATTACGCACTTAAGCCAGCTATAGCCAGGTTAAGAGGGTTTACTCTAAAAAGAGTCAATAATAGAACTCTTAGCTGATTTTCAATTTTTATCTCCACCATCACGACCCAGCTTTTAGAGAAGTATTATTTGATGTAAGTTTTAGTTTCCTCTAATTTCTTAACCGGACCATCACTCTTTTTTTACTTCAAAAATCAGGCATGTTACTATAGAATTGTTATCGTGTACAAAAGTACCATAAACAGTCTCCCAACTTTGTCTCGCTAGTTTCTTCATTTAGCTAAGGGGAAATTAGGGGGAGACCCAAAAAAAATAATATTCTCGTTCTCAGGTCCACAATTAATTTTGTATACCGTGACACCCATAATTATATGAAATTATTATATGTATCAATACATAACTGGTTATGCATACTATCTTTTCAGGCATAACTCGTTATGCATACTATATTTTTCAGGGGTATAATTGGCAGCGCAACTTGGACATAACATATCTAAAAATCCGCGCCTTAAAATTTTACAAATTTTATATCGTTGGAAATCTTTTAAAAAGAGCTGCGCAACGAGTACAAACAAGAATATCAAATTTTTGTTTTTAACGAAAAAATCGGAGGTGATCCTCATTTTAGGGAACTTTTTTGAAAACTTGATACTTAACCATTATGCCGTCGCCAAAAACGATGCATAACACATTCTGCAGACGCATAACGAATTATGCAACCATTTTTTCGACTGCATAACAAGTTATGTATCTGCATAACAAAGTTATGCATCTATAACAAGTTATGTAACCATTGTTTTGGTTGATTTTAGCCGTACATATAAAAAATTGATGCATAATGCAGTATGCATCCATATTTACGGATGCATATCAGGTTATGCATCTATTTTCTCGATGCATAATGCATTATATAAGCATATTTTCGTACGCATAACAGGTTATGCAGGTTTTCTGGACTGCATAACAAGTTATGCAACAAATTTTGTAGATGCATAACATGTTATGCATCCATTTTCACGAATGTATAACATGTTATGCAGACAGTTTCTCGACTGAATAACATGTTATGCAGGTTTTCTGGACTGCATAACAAGTTATGCAACAAATTTTATAGATGCATAATGATAGACGCATTTATGTGTCTATTTTGTTCTCAATATTCTGTATTGTTAGACTCGATTAAGTACTTATTGTGTTATTTTGTGTTTTTGTAGATGTTTTTAGAGAAATAAGCCTTTGCGGCGAAATGAGCTCAAAAAAGTGATGATTTACACCCCGGAGAAAAGTACTAAAGGCACCCCAGAAATGCACCGGAAGCGTCCCAGAAATGTACCGGAGGAACCCAGAAAAATTACTATTTCCACCCCAAAATTACTATTTCCACCCCAATTGCTAAAGGGACACCCGTACAGGATTAGGGGGAGGACACTTTTCTTCTCATAATTCAAATTTCATTTTTGGCGGGAAAATATATTCTCTCTCTGGCAGATTTTCAATCAACAAAATGAAGGTGTTGTGGTGCGATTCAATGGCTAAAAATTGGTAGGAAGATGTGATATAGCTTAAGGAATACAGTATGTGTGTCAGAATCGATCGAATTTGGCTAGAATCGGCTAAACAAGTCATCATCAGAGAACATGGCAGTCACGGGCTTGAGAGGATTTTTTGAGGGATTCGGACGTGTTATGATGATGCATGGAGGACTCTAGCACACTTTTGGACCGTGTAGAAGCTAAATAAGGGAGTATCAGAGGCTGTTTACGCGTGGAGAATCATTTCAGGGAAGAAAATATTCGGAAAATATTTTCTTTAAACACCGAGTAATGAAGATTATATGGAGTAATTGAGGGAGATTCAACGAGCTGTAGGTGTATAAATATGTTCCCTGGGAGTACTAGAGAGGCTGTCGAGAGTTTGGGGAGGTTTGGAGGCGAGCAGAGAGGCGTAGGAGGAGTTGCAGAGAAGTTACCTGCTGCTGCTGCTGCCATTAACACGCCTGAAGAACACGAAGAACGGACTCGCAGAAGCAGTCGTTTATCAACAGCAACATCGACTGTCCGTTGTGGGTCGTAGTTCTTCAACGACAACAGCAACTCAGCTCTGTCGTTGATTCTGGACGCCTTCTGTGGGTCGCAGAGTTCTGTTTTTCATCAATTTCTTGTATTTCTCTTCATTGTAAAACACTTTTGAGCATCAATGAAATATTTTGAGAGCATTTTTACTATGATGAGATAAACCCCAACACTGGGACGACGGAGGAGGCCAAACTTCATACTTGGGGTAATTTGATTTAATTCTATATTTACTTTTTGCACCAATTTTAATTGAATTAAGATTTTAATTAATTATTTGTGATTTCATTTGATGGTTTATGCTTAGTCCTAGGGATTTTTGATATGCCATGCTTAAGAAATACAAGTAATATTTTATAAAATCTACTTTGGAAAAGAATAGAGTTAATCTTCATTTTGTTTTAAATTATAATTGCCTAGAATTAATTTCTGAACCACTTGAAAATGAAAAATGGCCGAATCTTTAGTCCCAGTACCTCTCTACCAATTTGTCTATATTTGTATATAATTTTTATAAATCTAAAAATCCTTCACCTTCACAAATCTTAGAGTTCGAACCTTTATTACTACAACCACGAAAAATATTTAATCATTTTGGCGCCGCCGACGCGGATTTGTGCTTAGGTAGAATTTTTTTTTTTTTTAGGTTTACTATTTTTTTTTAGAATTATTTGTTCCTTTTTACTTTGTCTTTTTGTCTTTGATTTACAGGTTCGAAGTGGAGCACTAAGGACTTGGAGAGGAAAAAGCTTAAAGCGAAAAGCGAAAAGAGAAGAAAAAAGGACAATTTTAGGATTTAATTTTTAATTTTTTTTTTTAGAGTGTGTGAGGAAAACTGTAATTTTTTTTATTTTGGACTTTCTTTTTTATTTGGACTTTATTCTGGACTTTGGACATTATTTTTAAAACCCTACGGAAGGGTTATAAATTAAAAAAAAAAAAAAATTAAATACAAACTGTTTGCAGGGAAGGACGACGATTACTATATCGTCTCGGCCCCTCGGGTTCGCACACGGCATAGGAGTCGTGGCCCGAGTCGACGACAACGGTTCATCGCCCGTCTGGTACGGGAGGTAAGTCCAATCGAAACACTCGCGAATCTCCTGCAAGCGGGTTACTGTCTGCCTTAAGGTGATAATTGTTTGAGGACGAACCGGACTGTTTTTATTTTCCTAGTAAAGGGCAAGGCCTAGCCTAAACAAGATAAGGGTTCGGATTTCATCACCGTTCTCTTCTTGCCTGCCTTAGGAAAACGAAACCGAACGCGAACCTAAGCTTTAAAATTTGGAATAGAACGAGACCGATAGGGTAACGAGCTTAATAGGAAACTCGTTCGAAAAATATTGGTTGCTCTTTAAGCACACTCCAAGGTTCATGATGGTTTCTGTGAGTTGAATGCGTGACTGCGCCGCCTTGCGATAGCGGTGAGGCCTTGGGTATCAAAGCTCCACTGAGCTTCCCTCGCCTCAATTCAACTTACTTTGACTCGGATTGATTCCAGAGGGGTTTGCTCAAATTACAACGAATTCCCTTTCGAAAGATAGAAGCTGGTCTAGAAACAATCTAAGTGGAGCCATCATGCTTTTTGTTTGCTAGAAATCTTTAGGTTTGTTTTGGTGGAGTCGAGTCGACCTTGTTTGTGATTGTGTAGAATTCCCTTGCAATTAAGAATGTCGAACTGGTATGATAAAAGCCAATACAATGAGTATCGACCTGAATTTGAATATGGACATCATCAGTTTTATGACCATGGTGGGAATAGTAGTTGGGAACGCCAACCTTTTCAAGGTTATGGTTCATACCATATTGAGCCCAATTACTATCCACACACGAATTGGTCTTACGAGCAAGAAAATCAGGAATATTATAGTACTAGTCATGCGTTTTTGGAAAATTACTTAAAAACTAGTCCTGATTATGACATTTCTAAACCTGTTCAATCTCTAGAAGAAACCTACCAACAAATTCGAAGGGAGTATGAACGTGCAGTTAGTTCAAGAGAAGAGAGTACACAACGGTCTAAGATATTCAATGAGACTTGTGAAAGTATAAGTGTTACGCTCAGTGAAATTCAAGCACGTTTAGAGGAAGAAAATGAACAGTTATCTAATGCTGCTCGAAATAATCTAATTTTCCAAAATAGTGTTTCCAATTCTACCCTTGATATAAATAGTGAATATTTGCCTAATTTAGAGGACGAGGTTAGAATAAAAGACACTACTTATTTAGATAAGGTTCAATCATTTTCGTACTATGATGATGAGGATAGCAGTGATGAAGAATCTGAAATATGTAGGCATAGTGATCAGGAGTCTAGTAATCCAATTGAGTTGTATAATGATTATATTATTTCTAGTTCAAATCCAAATAATTTTTATGATTATTCACCTATTCAAATGGACGAGGATTTGATTAGGGATACCACCGTTTTAGACGACGTAGTATTTCCTGTTTACGAAGCCGATAGTGGTTTAGAGGAACGGGTTCATTTCGAAAATACTGTTTTAGAGTCTAGCGACTTAGAAACAATAGTCTTGGAAGAAGAAGATAGACCCGTAGAGATGAGTAAAGATGCACTACCTGATAATAACTTAGAAGAATCTCTTGAATATTTTAAGGACTCTGAAGATACGGAAATTCAAGAAATAATTAGAGGTCTATCTAGAGACACTGAAAACTCTAAGTTTGGGGGTGATTATCACTTCCCTAGTGCCTTACCTTTAACTCTCAGAAAGTCCCTACACTTAGGACTTGATATCTGTGCCTTGACCATTTTACAAGATTACCTTCATACTCGTTTTCCCGAGCCTAATGATGTCCATGAAGGAGTTCAGTCGTTAGAAACCCATCCTCTGGTTGATGTGGTTTGCCCAGGCTATGATCCCCAGATTGACTTTGTTTTCCCACCAAATAGTTTTCTTCCAACTGTGGGAACGTTTATATTCCAAATGTGTCGAATATTAAGTTGTGAGACTAGACCTAAATGCTTTAGGAAATTAGAATCGACACATTTGCTTAAGAATGACCACTACTCTCATTGTGGTCAAATTTGTAAGTCAAATCTTATTGGCTTAGAGGATCCTCAGTTATTTAGGTTATTATTGTGCGCTTCTAAGATCATATTTGAGTTTTTCCAGACTCTAGGACCTAATAATTTGGATCCAACCTATGAGGAAATGCATCCGAGGAAAATATTTTATTTAGACCCTTTCATAGAACCTGAACCTGAACCACAATTAGATATAAATTTCTTAATCAAAAAACTAGATAAGGGCATGTTATTCTTGTTCACTTTCTTGGGTTATTGTAGTTTCCTTTGGTCAGCTCTTTTTCGTTTTGAAGACCCACAGTTATTTCGACTGTTACTTTATGGTTTGAGTTGACTAATCCTTTCCTAAGTCTGGCTGAAGACTTTAAACTTAGCACTTCTTGGGAGGTAACCCAATATTCTTGCGACACGGTAATATCCTTCCTTATCTCTTTTGCTTCAAGTGGTAACAGTTTCTCCTTGTTCATGCTTCTAGTTTCATCTTTAGAACATTGAGGACAATGTTAGATTTAAGTTTGGGGGTATGGGAGAAACTTTTTAGTTGCATAATAAATAAACTCCAGAGCCTAGAAATTTACGCCTATTAAGGATAGCACTAACCAATCTAAGTGGATGGAAACATTTTTGTTTTAGGAGTTGAGGAACCAATCTGACTAGATGGAAACATCTATAGAGTCTATTCATAAAAGCACAGAGCTCAGGTGTTAGAAATAACATGATAGTTTCGCCATATCTTGTCGAGTCCTTTTCACTTTCTATTTTTAGTTTTCTTTTGTTTCAAGTGATTTGGTGGGGCACACGATTCAAGTTGTTACCTTTGCTAGGGTGAAATAGAGTGACTGAGTTACCTTTTCAAAAAAAAAAAAAAAAAAAAAAAAAAAAAATTATTAGACCGGACCAGTTAGACCAATCGGAATAAGTATTAACACTTGGATAGCAATATGCGTGTGTTCTCCCTGTTTCCGTCGCCTAAGCAAGCGTGGAATGCAGGACCCGTGGGAACTATCGTGTAATCTGCTGACAAGAAGCATGCGCTTGGATCCAAAAGATCTATTCATGCCGTTAAGTTAAAAAAAAAAAAAAATGGTTATTGTTATGTGTAGTCAACTGCTGGTTCCCTTGTATTTGCCAGTTTGTTGATCTAAATTTAAGTTATTGACCACTGGTTCCCTTGTATATGCCAGTGTGTTAATATTAGTCAGACCGGTATCTCAGTCATTTAGGTTAGGTTCATCTTGGCAGAGGCCTTCAGACAGATATGGGAAACACCGTTCACTTTTCAACCATCTACATTTTTCTTTTTCCATCTTCTTAATCTTTTCATGTGATTAGTCTGACTCCGAGTATGATGTCCATCGTGAAACTATCTTAGTAGAGCTCTGTCACTTATATGAATTTTAGTATGCTTGAGTGCAAACTCGTGTACACCAATTGGAATTTCGCATCAGGGTTCTTCCTCTTAGAGTCAATAATTGTATGCCAACCAAGGAGGTTCTTTAGTGCTTTCCAAGGTTCTGCGTAGATAGCTAGGGTCTGGAGTATTGGTTTTTGTGGGTACACCTCTGATAAACCCACCCGAGATTAACTCGGTCACTTTTCAAGAATAAATTTTGCTCGAGGACTAGCAAATAATAAGTTTGGGGGTATTTGATAGACGCATTTATGTGTCTATTTTGTTCTCAATATTCTGTATTGTTAGACTCGATTAAGTACTTATTGTGTTATTTTGTGTTTTTGTAGATGTTTTTAGAGAAATAAGCCTTTGCGGCGAAATGAGCTCAAAAAAGTGATGATTTACACCCCGGAGAAAAGTACTAAAGGCACCCCAGAAATGCACCGGAAGCGTCCCAGAAATGTACCGGAGGAACCCAGAAAAATTACTATTTCCACCCCAAAATTACTATTTCCACCCCAATTGCTAAAGGGACACCCGTACAGGATTAGGGGGAGGACACTTTTCTTCTCATAATTCAAATTTCATTTTTGGCGGGAAAATATATTCTCTCTCTGGCAGATTTTCAATCAACAAAATGAAGGTGTTGTGGTGCGATTCAATGTCTAAAAATTGGTAGGAAGATGTGATATAGCTTAAGGAATACAGTATGTGTGTCAGAATCGATCGAATTTGGCTAGAATCGGCTAAACAAGTCATCATCAGAGAACATGGCAGTCACGGGTTTGAGAGGATTTTTTGAGGGATTCGGACGTGTTATGATGATGCATGGAGGACTCTAGCACACTTTTGGACCGTGTAGAAGCTAAATAAGGGAGTATCAGAGGCTGTTTACGCGTGGAGAATCATTTCAGGGAAGAAAATATTCGGAAAATATTTTCTTTAAACACCGAGTAATGAAGATTATATGGAGTAATTGAGGGAGATTCAACGAGCTGTAGGTGTATAAATATGTTCCCTGGGAGTACTAGAGAGGCTGTCGAGAGTTTGGGGAGGTTTGGAGGCGAGCAGAGAGGCGTAGGAGGAGTTGCAGAGAAGTTACCTGCTGCTGCTGCTGCCATTAACACGCCTGAAGAACACGAAGAACGGACTCGCAGAAGCAGTCGTTTATCAACAGCAACATCGACTGTCCGTTGTGGGTCGTAGTTCTTCAACGACAACAGCAACTCAGCTCTGTCGTTGATTCTGGACGCCTTCAGTGGGTCGCAGAGTTCTGTTTTTCATCAATTTCTTGTATTTCTCTTCATTGTAAAACACTTTTGAGCATCAATGAAATATTTTGAGAGCATTTTTACTATGATGAGATAAACCCCAACACTGGGACGACGGAGGAGGCCAAACTTCATACTTGGGGTAATTTTATTTAATTCTATATTTACTTTTTGCACCAATTTTAATTGAATTAAGATTTTAATTAATTATTTGTGATTTCATTTGATGGTTTATGCTTAGTCCTAGGGATTTTTGATATGCCATGCTTAAGAAATACAAGTAATATTTTATAAAATCTACTTTGGAAAAGAATAGAGTTAATCTTCATTTTGTTTTAAATTATAATTGCCTAGAATTAATTTCTGAACCACTTGAAAATGAAAAATGGCCGAATCTTTAGTCCCAGTACCTCTCTACCAATTTGTCTATATTTGTATATAATTTTTATAAATCTAAAAATCCTTCACCTTCACAAATCTTAGAGTTCGAACCTTTATTACTACAACCACGAAAAATATTTAATCACATAACCTGTTATACATCAACCTACATCTGTCTCGAGTATCTTTACACACATATTTACCATCGAACATATTTTCCAAATTAACGGAAACATAGTACCTAGCTGCAGGCTTCTCGATGATCAACATCATCACTTTCCTGTCTCCCTCTTCATCGCACTAACACAATCAGGTAATCCCATGCCTTCTAACCCCATTGGAATTGTTGTAACTTTATCTCTTCCATCAATTACTCGAACACCAGCAGCAATAACTCAATCCCAGTCCCTGGTTAGAAGCTGAAACATCATCTAAAACAAGCTGTTAACCCTTAGAAGGAAGCCAGTAGCAGCATACATCTTTCACTGTTATAACTCAACCAAATCACCACAGTTTCAGACCTCATCTCCTATATCTTCCATGAACATCATATCACCAACACATACCCACAACAACACACGTTCTACAGCTGAAAATTAGCTCAACAACTTGCAGTATCTCCTCCTAACCAAACCAGTTCAGTCTGCGAAAATCATCCCACCAGAAACCCTGTAAAACATATCACCAGCACCATTGCAGCAGCAACCAGTGTAGACAAACTCAACTAGCATCAGATGAGCTTGAAGGCCTTTTCTGGAACTTGTTGTGTGCCTAAACTGGTAACTGCAATTCCCCATTCATTCACAACCCATAAACACACTCCATTCAATCCCCATTATCAACAACAACATCATTATCTTCCCTGGTTCAATTAGTCTTCAGAAATCATTCATAAACCCTTGAAATACACACACACAAAATGGACAGCAACAGCTGCACTTCCACCTGAATTTTAGCTCAAAATCTCGCCTGAACCACACATCTGACCTTGTCATTCCTTCCATGTATTGACTGCTCTAAAGCCCCATCAACACAGTCCATCAGATACGGCAACCACAACCCAATTTCAGTTGGAATTTCAGGCCAAGATGTAACTCAAATCAACCCCAATCTCTGCCAATAACTACCTCAACAAACGTAACTCATTTCTTTATCTTGGTTGGTTCCGAGTGAAGCTGCTGATCTCTGCTTAATACCCATCTCGATCTCTGGCAGGAAATTCCGAGTTAAATTATCATTTGTTGTTTTTCTCCAAGGAATTTCTTCAAATACCTTCACTGTGTTCATGTTCTTTTTCTGCTTCGTTTACCATGTGTTGGCATAATTGAGAACTGTAAATTTGAATCAATTCTCTCGACCTAATTCTCTGGACCCTAATTTTCTTCTTCGATTTTACCATCAATTCATCACAAAATCTGAATCAACTTGAGTGATAACCAATACCCACTCTTCCTAATCGACCACAACTCATCGGGAATTCACGGTAGAGTGGAGAGGACGAAGAAAAGGAATTGAAGAAGAAGAAAAAGAAGAAAAAAAACGAACGAAATAGAGTTTTATAAAATATAGGTTTGAGAATAATTTTTTTCTAGAAAATGGGTGCGCGCTTTCAAATTTCTGGGCGTGGGTTTCACTGTAGGAAAGATCCAAAGAATGGGCCTCCCTGTAGTTTTCACTTTAGCTAACTTATATACGAACTTGCGAGGGAGTGATGCTACATGAGAGTAAAAGTTGAGAAAAATAATATTGAAATAAGGGCAAAATTCTTGTGGTGTAACAGAATATCGTGAATAAAATATGACTCTTTTCTATCCAGTTAGAGCAAATCTTATGGTGGAGTCCAACATATTCGAAGTGTAGAAAATTGTGGAATGTTAAGTAGCTTCCAAGTTGTTGTTTTCCACAGTTTTTCCAAACATGTTCCATGATTTCGTGGGATGCTCTGTGGAATCCACGAAAACGCTAAACAGATTAGCGTAAAACGCTATTCATAATAGCGCATTAGAGGATGAAAAACGCAAATCAGAATAGCGCCCAAAACTAATTTTAATAGCGTAAAACGTTATTCTTGTCAGCGCTTTTGTTTATTCGTAGATTAAAATGAATCTAATGGCTGGAAAAAAGCGTTAGTCTTATCAGCGTTTTTCTGACGCTATTCTTATTAGGGTAAAACACTATTTTAATTACCGTTTCTACAATGCTACCGCTACACTTGACCTTCCATGAACTATTCCAAATGCTGAGGTGGCGTGGAAGATGGAATCCTTCCACCATAAGACTTGCTCTTATGATCTCTTGTCAGTTTGAATTTTTTCCTACTAAGACAATAAATGATTCTGAGAAGAAAAATAACAAAGCTCACCATAATTCTAAATGTTTATCATTATACTTGAGTATCAGACCAGACACAACTAATTTTATGCAAAAACATAATTTATGTAATAAGCCGAATGTGGTGCGGGTGTTAATATTTATGACATGAATTTGAAATTTATCTCTATAATTTAGTGAAGTCCATGGATAAAACTCGAAATATCACTATAGTGGCAGGGCTGAGCCATATATGTCTCTCACGGTCTCACTTGTCGACTAGCTCTCAAAGAGTCATTGATATACTTTCCATCTCGATCCTTTACATTAACAATATTTTCCCCGTTAACCATAACCATAAGTATTCTATCGGTAAGGGCAGTTCCTATGGAATGAACAAACTCAGAGTTTGTTCATTTTGCTCCCACTATGGAATGAACAAACATGAAAAATGCATGTTCAAATCAACAAAACTGTTGATTTGAACATTGAGTCAGAATATCCGGCACGCGTCTGTGGTAAGGACGCGCGTCATCTCTACTAACGCTGGCGTCAGAACGAAAAACGCCCGCGTTTTCACTACCAACACGCGTCCACTACTAGGACGCCAGCGTTTTTGCTAATCGCGCCGCGTTCTTTCTAATAGCGCCAACTTCTATTCCCATCCCGGCCGTATTGTTCCTTTCTTTCCTTTCCCTATAAATTCACTTCGTCTACAAACTTGAACTCACACATTCCTCAACATTACACAATTTCCATACCTTCTCAACTTTTCTTTTTCTTTTCAAACAAAACTATTCATATCAATCAATCTCTCAGAAAAAATTCATCTTTAACAAATATGGCATCCTCACAACAACGATCACAACAACAAACACAACAAGAAACACAACAATCACAACAAAGGAACACAAAAATTCGTGGTCCCAAATATACGATGGATGAAGACGAGTCACTTTGCAGAAATTATGTATTATATACATTAGATGATATCAATGGTATTAGTCAAGAAAAAAAACTTTTTATGGTAAGATTTGACAAAAATTTCGTGAAGAAACCAGTAACATTCATGGTCGTGATGTCGATGGGTTGTGTCATCGTTTTTGCACAATTGCAGGAGTCGTTAGTGAATATGTAGCTATTATCACTCAAATGTGGAACAACAGAAGAAGTGGTGAAAAAGAACCGGATGTGGAACGAAGATGTCGGGAAGAGTAGCAAAGATCCCACAAAGGTTCAAGCTTCCAACATGAAACTTGTTTCACCATTCTGAGGGTGCTTAACAAGTTTAATCCATACTTGCTGGAAGGTCATCAAGTGCCTGGAAGATCACCACATGGTCCAATCTCGCAGGATTTTCAGAATGGAGGGCCTTCTTACTCACCTAATGGAACTCCAGGTAGTCAGGATCAACACAATAGTAATCTAGACGTTAACTACAACTGCAAGAGAAGAAGATGAGGTGGTCAGAAAGCTGCAAAAGCAGCGAGAGACGCATCCCAATGAGCAGCATAAGGAGGTTCAAGCGAGATGAACTATGCTGATCACAAGGCAATTGAGATGCAAATGGAGGCAGATAAAGTCAGGGACCGTGCCATTGCTTTAGAAAATCAACAGAAAAATCGTCTTTCGCGAGAACAATACTACAGGGATTGTAAGCTAAACAAGTTACTCTCCTTGGACGTTGGCAAAATGAATGAACGACAATATGGTATATGGACTAAGCAAATGGATCAAGTCCAGGACGAACAAGTCCAGGACGATCAAGCCCATGCCGAACAAGTCCAGGCCCAACAAGTCCCCCACCAACAAACTGGAGTTCCCCCTCAACAAACTGGCCAGTATGTGAATGTGGATGACGAAGATAATGTCTCGGAAGAAAACGAAGAAGAGTTCAGTCTTGCTAATGAATGAACACGTTTAGTTTAATTCAGTGTAGTTAAGTTTAATTTAATCCAGTGTAATCGTTTTAATTTAATTCAGTTTAGTTTATTTAAAATTACTTTTAATATAATCGCCTCAATTTTAACAAATAACCTTAAATTAAAAAATATATTAATTAAAATAAACAACAACTTTTTATATAATTGCCTCAATTTTATTTATCTCCCTCTTCCTCTTCCTCTCCCTCTCCCTCGCCCCCCGCACCGTCTGCTGCTCATTTTAAAGCCCAAAGGTGCTTTGTTAAATCTTGTCTTAATTGTGCATAGATTCCCCGATTGTGGAGTCTGTCAGTGGCAAGTTTATATTCTCTTATCGGACGCCCACGTTCTATCACAAGATCCTTGGTTAAATCTTCATCTGGAAAACTAGTCCAGGTTGGGTCACGCCTGGTTTCTTAAATGACCATGTTATGCGGAATAATACAAGTCAACATAATTTTTTTCATTTCTTGAATATCAAAAAAGCGCACCGACCCAGCTATGATGGCAAACTTCCTTTTCAATATACCAAAAGCGCGTTCAACATCCTTTCTGCATGCCATTTGTTGTGTGTTAAAGTAATGCATATCCTTCGAAGTCGTCGGACCAAAGCCTACCTATTTATAAGCTTGAACCATAGTTGACCATTCTGGATAGATTCCGTCTGCTAGATAATAACCCTGAGTGTAGTGATGATCGTTGATGGTGAAATTACAGTGCGGCGCGACCCCATTCTTAAGATCTTCAAACAACGGTGACTTATATAAAACGTTGAGATCGTTATTTGAACCCGGGAGTCCAAAAAAGGCATGCCAAAACCAACAATCATAAGTAGCTGAAGCTTCCAAAATTACAGTTGGTTTTGAATAATGACCCTTATATTGGCCTGCCCATTCTACCGGACACGCATGCCACGTCCAGTGCATGCAGTCAAGACTACCTAACATTCCTGGAAAACCCCTCTCGGTGTTTTCTGCAGTTATTCTTTGAACATCTTCCTGAGTAGGATTTCTTAAAAAGGTTGAACCAAAATGCTCGGCTATTGTTTCGCAAAACAGTTTGAGATACCTAAAGGCGGTTGTTTTCCCAATACGGATGTAATCGTCTGTGGAATCCTCTGGTACCCCGTAACATAGTATACGGAGGGCCGCAATGACCTTTTGTTCGGGACTAAAGCCTCTTATATGTCGTGCATCATACTGATAATTAAATAAAGGTTGTACCTGACAAAGTTCAGCAATAATCCTTTGCGTCGACGCTGAAAATCTTCATCGGAATACACACAATCATGATTAAAATAATCATGCATCAGCTTTTCGTGGTAAAAATGTCGATTCCGCCACGTCCATCTTCTAGTCGCAACTTCATATGGCTCTAAAGGCTTTGGTATGATCCCGGTTTGTAATTGCAACATAAAATTTCGTCTTCTTCTATCTTGATCTGCATCTTCATCCATTTGATGCAAAAACTCCATACACATTTCTTCATCTTCTTCGTACAACATGTCATCCATCTCCATATCCTCCTCAGAAGAATCAAAATCAAAATTCATGGTTGAAAATTGAAAGTAATTGAGTCACAAATGATTCTGTTCTTACAAACAAGTTGTCTAATACAAGACATTTGCTGTCACTATGGAGTAAGAGTACGTTTGGCGATTTCAATAAACGTATCACGCAACTTCAGTCTGAATTGATCTCTTTGAAAGCTGCTGATGTGAATGGTTCTATTACAAAAGCTGTCATTCTTTTAGAAAGCGAGATCAGACAGCTCAATGAAATACAAGCAAGCTCTAATCGACAAAAGTCTCGTGACCACTTCTATAATGACATGGATATGAATTCGAGGTTTTTCCATATTAGAATGAATAGAAGAAAATGTCGAAACAGAATTGACTCTCTTATGGCACCAAATGGTACATGGTGTAATGAAATAGTTTCACTTTCTAATCTTCTAAAACAGCATTTCCAGAATATTATGACTACTTCCAATCCATCAAGCAGCCAGCGTTTCATCAGACACATACCACAGTGTATTTCTTCGGAAGACAATGAACAACTTGAAGCCATTCCTTCAGAACAAGAGATCCACCAAGCACTCATGATCATGGAGCCATGGACATCACCGGGACCAGATGGTTTTCCCCTGGGTTCTACCAAACTCAATGGCAATTAGTGAAGGACGATGTATGTAAGATGACTAAATAGCTGGCGAACTATGCAAAAGAGCTATAATTGCATGGTTCTTATGGTCTGACAGATGCGACAAAACTTTCCAGGGCATTAATCCTAATCCAGAGAGAACTATCTTAAAGGCTCGGAGCTTTATTAGTGAGCATACAACACAAATTAACTTGCATCATAATACCACGACTAGAGTTTCCCGTAGAAATATACATTGGTTATCACCTCCTGATGATGTTGTTAAGATTAATATTGATGGTTCTTACTCGTATTCTAATAACACAGGTGGAATTGGACTAATGGTTCGAAATTTTGCAGGCGAGCATCAGGCAGCTGAATGCATCTACTTAACGGACGTTGGGAGTGCTGCGCAAGCCGAGTGCATGGGACTATGGGAAGCTGTCAAGCTAGCGCAAAGTCTGAACATGAAGAAAGTGCATTTTGAACTTGACGCAAAGACGGTGGTGGAAGCAGTCAATAACAATGTATCCATCGACTGGCAATTGCTTAATTTTGTGAAAGATATTCAATCTTTTTTTAGTAGTTTTAGTTTTTGGAAATGTTCATACATTCCCAAGGAAAGTAATAAAGTGGCAGACATCCTCTCTAAACTAGCTAGAGAGAATGATCTATCTATAGCCTGGTCTAGTTACTCTCCGTTAGAAATTAGAGCACAGCTTGCTCTGGAAAAATCTCTTGTATTGAACTAACATTTCTATCAATACATCATTTCTTGTTTCAAAAAAGAAAAAAAAAATTGAAATTAAGAAAGGATTGATCGGATGAAAGATTGTTGTTTATTTGTGAGATCAAATTCGAGTCGTATTTATAGAGGTGGAAACGAAAACTAGCCATTCCGGTGACTGTTATGAAGTTGTCGTTGGCGGCCGTGCCACAAACGCTAGCGTCGCTAATGCTGCCGCTGGCGTCATTACCAACGGCACCAGCGCTTTTAGTTCGGTCGTTAGCGCCATATATTCTGTCGCGCATTTAATCATCTATCGCTCACTTCTTTTCCATAGTGGAGGATTTTGTTCGACCATCCACGGGGCTCAACAAACAAGTTCATTTGAACATTGCCATAGAAATTGCTCTAATTACTCATCTAAGTTTCAAATTAAATTTCATTATTAAAACCGTTAAAGAAGTATTTTTTTTTTCTTTTCAAAAAGACAAAATCTCATACAGACAAAAGAACATACCTTCTTTCTTTGCCATCACTGTTCCCCGTGAAAAAAAAAACATTTTGTAGAGAACCCAAAGACACTGTTCAGAGCGTGAGTAACTAAGACAAGATCTCACTCCCTCACTTACCCATTACTAGGGTTTCATTTTAATGATGTCTCACATCATTGAAATCATGTAAAGGGTATGTTTCAATTTCTTGTAAATTTTCTTAATTTTTTTTTTTTTGTTTGGGTTTCTTTAGATGGTAATGGTAATGTGATTTTTGATACAGATCATGTTGTGTTGAGCTGTGATGAGAACACTTACAGGGATGGATTTTTCTTTGTGGGTTTTGTTTGAGTTTGATTTCTAGTAATGCTGACTCTAATGGAAATTGAGAAGATCAAGTGAAGGGAGATCTGAGGTAAGTGGATCTTGAATTGTTAGTTTGATTAAGTAAATTTGTTCTGTTGATTCAGTAGTTTTGGTTTAGAAAATTAGGGGTTTCAAAAATTACTATGCAGGCGAAGCTGCAATTGAGTGTTATCTGGTCTACATTGTTTAGGAACAAAGACAATGGAGGACTCAACCTTGACAACTATTGAATTTCTTAGAGCTCGTTTGCTTTCGGAGAGATCCGCATCTAAAATGGCAAAGCAAAAAGCAGATGAATTGGCAAAAAGAGTTGGTTCTTCTTTGCATTCCTTGAAATTTTTTTGTTGAAATGATGGTTCATGTTGTATTGATAATTGATTCACACTGAAATTGTACTTCTATGTTCTTCTATTTATGTTTTGTATGTGGTGTTTTGCTGATATTGGAAACAAATTAGGTGGTCGAATTGGAAGAACGGCTAATAAGTGTGAGCCTTGAAAGGAAGAAAACTGAGAAGGAAACAGAAGAGGTTTTAACAATTTTGGAAAATAATGGAATTAGTGATTTCATGGAGGCACTGGATTCGAGTTCGGATGAGGAACAAATACAAGTAGAATCGGGACAGGATACTACTAATTCATCCAGTGAAAGTTCCACATTACCTATTGGTAGAAGTTTATCATGGAAAAGCAATAGTGGTAATTCGAGTTCTGCTGAAAACAGATGTGCGAATCAAGCTAGGAGGAGGGAAGGCAGATTTTTATCTACTAGTGGGTCTTCTTCAAAGCCACGTTTAGGGAAATCATGTCGGCAAATAAAGCGTATGGATTTGAGGTGAGCATTTGTTTTTCTGATCTTGTGTTTTTGAAGTGGTGTAACATGTTCATTTTGTTGATACTACCTATTAGCATCCAGAGACGGCTATAGTTCATAGTTAACATTGGTCTTTTCTTTCTGTATAGATCACCAGCTGATGACGTAGACGATGAGTCTCCACGGCTCTATTCTCCAGCAAATGGATTTGATAATGGGTCAGGAAGCAGCACTGGTCATTATGAAAACAGCTCTAAGAATTCAGAAACAGGACTAATTGAGAATGTAGAAGATTCTGTGAAATGTTTAGGATCAGATTTGGTAGAATATCGAAGTGAAGGCACATCCGCTAGCGTCAATGTAAATGAAAGTAGAAGTGATGCAGGCCTGGAGAATGAATTAGGAGACCAGACCAAGCTCATAGGTTGGTATGGAGCAGAGGAGATTGCGCAGAGAGAATGGGAAGAGAAGTTCAGAGAAGATGGTAGCTGTACTCCGGTATGATTCCTGATGAACAATTTGAACATTCTTTTTGTGTTTTTATCACGCAATAAGGTATTAAGAAGATGCCATGTGATTTTTATGTTAAGTACCTTTCAAAGTGCATGCTTTATTACATTACTGTCTTATTGTTGTTGTTTGCAGCTTTTATTCGATATTTATCTTATTAGGAGAATGATAGTTATTGATTTATTACTGCCAACTAATAGGATTCTCGTGAGCATGGTGGGAATCAATCAGATATCACCGAAGAAAGAAATGAGGTCGGAGCAAAGGATGAATCTTTGGACATAATCTCTTCTTATGGTAAAGAAGCAAAGTCTGCGGCAGAAGAGGCTTACTACAGAAGAAATCAAGAGAACTTGAAAACTGTCTCTATACCTGCTACTCCATGTCTTAACACAGGTTACCCAGAGATTTTGCGTTCCAACTGTATGCCTTTCAACAAATCACTCACCAGTTTTCCTGATTATCCGTTCAATAATGAAGTAATGGATCTTGGATCCACAGCAATTGGTAACCAGAAATACGAGGAATGTCCATCGTTTACATCTTCGCGTGGGTCTTCCAGCGGCCGTCAAGTACAGAGATGTGTTTCGTACTATGAAGGTAATATTTCCAGAGAAGAAACTTTTAGAAGTGTTCATAATCGCCAACAGAAGGTTGAAGAATGGTCATCATATTCACCTCTGCGTGGGTCTTCCAGTGGCCAACAAGTGCAGAGATCTGCATCGTTTACTCAAGGGGATACTTACAGAGGAAGAAGTTTGAGAAGTGTTCAAAAGCCCCAACAGAGGAATCAAGAAATGTCACCTTATACATCTCCCAGTGGGTCTTCCAGTGGCCGTCAAGTGCAGAGATCTTCATTCCATGATGGTGGGGATAGTTTCAGAGAAGTAACTTCCAGAGACAGTCAAAAGTACAACCAGCCAATGCAACTGTGTGGAACACCCACCAACTTGGGATCTGTTTTGGACGAACTTCAGAGAGCAAAGTTATCACTGAAGCATGAACTCATTAGATCACCTTCACCAACCTTAGCTATATGTCCACCCCCATTGCTGGGATACACAGGATCTTCTCCTTTTCCCGCACTTACCGTTGGAAATTCAATGGAGATCGTCCCCCTAGGGTGTGATTCTCTGTTTAGAGTGCCAACTGATATGCATTCACTAGGTAATAATAGAACTCTTCGAGTCGGATCGCCAGGACCAGCCCTACCCCTTGGCAAACTAGGCAATTGCTCAGGGACTCATTTTGTGACAGGGAGGAGGGCCTACATCTAAGGTTATATTCATTTGCTGATGTATCTTAGCATCTAAGCCTGTGAGCCATTTTGCTCTTTATGATTTTGTTCTACTAGTTCAATATGTACTTGGACAAGCTAATTTGGAGTAAATTTCTCAAGAGTGTAGGTGTACCCACTTTGTAGGTTGAGTTAATCTGGAGGGTTAAATTTATTCTGTTAGCTAGATTTCAATTACTTAACTAGATAGATAAATTTGATTTCATTGAACAAATTTAGTGGATTATGAGATCACTGTGATTGAATAAATTACAAGATGATCCGGTGCGTTTTAGTTTTTCCAATCTTAAAAGGAAAATTAAAATGCTTTAAGGAAATAGATACAAGTCAAGAAATAAGTCTAAATATCTCAGTGCTTCACAATCTAGACCAGCAACCTTTTCTCCAGGTAAATTAAAATGATCACACAAATCTGATATCTAACTATATAAGGTAGGAAGACCGAGGAATTTGATAAAAGGGTACATCAGACCATTACAGTGTACTCTATGTTTTAGTTTTCTCCAATCTCATAGCTTTTATTCTTCTCCTCTACATATCTCATCTCACTTGATTAAACTTTCCAACATATGCAACCGATATAGAAATGTTAGCTAGAACTTTGCACGAAGGAGCAAAAACAACAATACAAATATGTTCACTCTTATACATTCAGTTCGTCAACTTATGATTATTTTAACAATTCATGCATAAGAGTTTTTCTGATAGAATTCATGCATAAGAGTAAGAGTTTTAACAACATAAAAATAAAATGAAAATCAAATTACTCATGGTATAATTATATTTCATGAATAATGAAAGATTGGAATGTAAATGTAGAGATGCCAGTAAGAATACGGGCATCCAACTCAAAACCAATTGGCAATGAGCTGAGAGGCCCTAAGGATTATAAACTGCAGGATCTTAAATTTCCCAGATAATGTGGGACTAATAGTCTCAACACGCCCCCTCACGTGTAGCCTCGTTGGGTTTAACACGTGGACAATAATTCGGGTGACGCGGAGTAAAGGCGCGGTCAATGACTCGTCGCAAAATAGCCTGCTCTGATACCATGTTAGAATATGGGCATCCAACTCAAAACCAATTGGCAATGAGTGGAGAGGCCCAAAGGATTATAGACCGCAAAATCTTAGATAACCCAGACAATATGGGATTAATAATCTCAACACATCCCCTCACGTGTAGCCTCGTTGGCTCTAACACGTGGACAATAAATCGGGTGACGCAGAGTAAAAGGGCGGTCAAATGACTCGACACAAATAACCTGTTTTGATACCATGTAAGAATACGGGCATCCAATTCAAAATCAATTGGCAATGAGTGGAGAGGCTCTAAGGATTATAAACTACAGGATCTTAAATTGCCAGATAATGTGAGACTAATAGTCTCAACAATGCCAGTTAAGTAGACCAACACAATAGCGTTTTACTTTCCATATTGTTTCACGAACATCCTAACTGACAGTGAAAATATTAAACCCACCATGGTCACTACAAGAAACTTAACCTATTGTAGCACCCAATGGTTATGGCATAAACCCCTACTAATGTTGCGATAACTTATGTAGCAACAAGTATATTGCTGCATCCACTCTTTATTGCTGCAACAAGAGATTATATTTTTTTGCCACACTCGTTTCATAGTGTCGCTACAGTTGTGTGGAAAAATTTTCATTTTGCAGCAATAAATTATAGCTTTTAGCTTTACAAGAAAAGTAGTGTGACTAGAAATTTGCTTTTGCAACACCTATATTGAAGGTGTGACAATATATGACGTAGCAATAGGTAGATTTTCAGAAAATGTACAAAACAGTCCTAGTATTAGGACCCGATTCACAAAACCATCATACTGTTACAAACTATTAACAAAATGGTCACACTTCTGTTAAAATGAGAGTTAAGTGATGACTCACAGTTAAATATGTTAACCAAATTACCTACGTGTCCTCCCTACTTATCCCTCCATACACAATTTTAAATTTTGCCTTCATTGTAATTGTTTTGATGGTGGTGTTATTTGTAAGTGGTGGTGACGCCATTTACACACCGTTACATCGCATTCAGGATCGTTATACCACATTCAGGTTCGTTACACCGCATTCAGGTTTGTTACACCGCATTCACCCAAAGGGTTCACCGCTTACCCTTTGAGGTTTAGTGATGGTTTTTAAGCTTCCACCACCACTGCCACCGCTTCATCACCACCACTTCAACTAATTAGTTAAATGGAAAGGGTATATTGAAGAAGGGTATTTTAGAAAAAGATAACACTGTTTTATTCAAAAGTGTTAAATCGGATGGAAGTATGACTCTTCTGTCAACGAATAACAAAAGTGTGACCATTTTGTGACCCAACTACAAAAAGTATGACCATTCTGTAAATGACTCTAGATTTTCTTGTAGTGGGTGTTGTATGAAATTCGTTGTTCTATAAGAAAAGTCTTACATCACCGTTTGATAGATGGGATTTTGGCGCCCAAAATAAGGAGAGAATGAGGATAGATAGGCTCATAGGCAGGTGAACAAATAAAATATACGAAATATCTAGAAAAATACGGAAGATACAGTTAAATTGGAAACCATAACCATGGTTAAATCTACTATTAGATGATATCACATCCCAATCATCTGTTGGTGGTAGAGGTGCTTGCACAGCTACAAGATTAAAAAAAGATATTTACAAAAACAGTCACACTTTGCTATTCCAGTTTACATATCGGTCATACTGTTACAAAGTATTAGCAAAACGATCACTAGACATGTAACGGCGGAGTTATGTCACGTGTCAGGCGTTTGTCGGACCGTTAAGTTACCTAAATACCCCTAAACCGTGGCATTTGAACGTGTGGGATCAGTTAACAAATCTCTTAAAAATGTGGTACGTTGGATCAAAACCAAAGAAAACCCTAGCACAAATACGATTGTGCTACCATTTCCCACCGCATTTCTTGTCGCCTCAGTTCGATAGCTTCTTCTCTGAAGAAATGGAGAAGATGATGGCGATCCCATGAAGCAGTTACAGATCGATCTGTTTCTTCACATATTTCTTCAATATCTTTTCCTCTTCATCTCGATCTACTAGAGTTCTGAAGCGAAATACGAGTTCACAGAGTTGTGAAGCGTCAGTTATCAAACTGTGAAGAGTTATCGAACTGTGAAGATAATCAGTGTTCATTCGCCATCAAGATGTTTACAAACATCACCAGGTAAATACCCTTCCTCGTTATAATGCTTTTGTAGATTAGCAACTCGATTCAGAAACCTTAATTTTCTGAATTTTGATTCTTTACTGATAAACCCTAAATTTCTGAAAATTGGGATTTGGTATTTTCTTCATAAAATTTGTGTTAGGGTTTGATTATATGTTTCTGAATGGTAATCATTGTCAATCAATTTTGTGCAGGAAGTATGTGAAGTACCCAACTAGGAATTTTAGGGTAGAATGGTTTTGGACAAATAAGGTTCAGTATTTTGATAATGCGGATGTTAATTCTGGTGGGTTGAAGGCATTTTATGATAAGTTCATGCTTCTTTTAAGTTAGCACCAATTAAGAAGGTTGAGGTGATTTGGATTGGTAATGATAAATCAGAATATATGGTTAATGATTCACATTGGTATGAGATGTGGGATAAGGCCATTGCTGAGGATGGGTATGTTAATTTATGGTGCAATGTTAGTGATAGGATTGTGCCTCCTGGTTTGTTCCTCCAAGTTCCAAGTTTAGGTCAAGACCAAATAAGCTCGGCCAAAACCATTTGCCTGTACAGCCCATCAGATGTTAGCCCATTAACTCAGCCCATAACATATCAGTTAACTTGTCATTTATGTTAAAATGACAAGCTAATTCATCCTTTTTGCCTACACCAGTAAACGGCACAATTCACTCTCCTTCCCTGCATTGATCCTAGCATTCATCTATTCAACACCAAGCTAACAACGAACCACCAATTCCAGTTCCTGCAGTTCATGTATTCAAGCACACACACCTGCAACCATTATCTCACTCCGCCATTCATTGTATCAAAAATACCATTCGAGCCATACTTCCACTGCATTGCCAGACTCAACCCCTTAGCTCAGCTGCACAAACAAAACTGGAACTCCCATGTATGGCGCAACTGCAACAAAGATTCAACCTGCAACTCAGTTCAGCTCACTAACATCATTTCCATTTCAGCACTAGAGACCCAGTTAACTCCATTCAATCCTGCACATAATTAAGCTTCAACTCCACCTGCATCATTACACTGCCACTGCCACTGCACCTGCAGATTCACCCCATAATTAACAGTACCACCACCTGAACCAACATCATCACAGCTTCTGCCTTGCAACTGCAATAACCTCCAGCTCTACACAGCCACCATCATCCCTGCAACATTCTTCCAGCCATCACTTCAGTCAAAACCCATGTTCCATATTCTTCGGAACTCCATCTGCAGTTCAATACCAGCACCATCAAAGCAACAACAACACCTCAACTTTCCATTTGCCCCCTGCAAGTCAACAACTTCAACTCCAAATTCAACAGTACCAGATCCTCATTAGCTTCACAAATGCAATTTCTCATCACAGACACCAGGTTCAGCCATTCCAACTTCAGCTGCAAATTCCGTCACGCTTAAGTCAACTTCTGTAGAAGTAATCCAACTGCATATGCACCTCCAACTTCAACCCCCAGCAAACCTGCACATTCCTTAACTCTCTAGCCATCTGTAACAATCAGTGCTAGCTTCACTGCCTGCAACAGTTAACACCACCATTGCTCAAATGCCAGCAACCACCAACCTGTAAAGCTAACATTCATCTAAAGCAGCTTCATTACCACCAGCCAGTGCTCCACCATCAGCTGCAACCATTGCCCTGTAATCATACATCTGTGGCTCAACACTTCTAGCACTTGCAACATCACAACCAGCTGCCGTGTTCAGCTCCAGTTCCTACACCAGAAACTCCAATTACACTCCATGTTCTCTGGCTACTTCACTGCAGCAAAACCAACACCAATTCCACAGACCCATTAACTCAATCGATCCATAACTAGCTGCTGCCTCTCATCTCAAGCTCACAGCTGATGGCATCAGTTCATCTTCTATTTCTACTCAATTCAACTCAACAACACCTGAATCTCCTTAATCTCCCTAACTCATACTTCAGAAAACTGATACTGCCTTGATCTCCTTCATCAACACCAATTCTCTCCTGAATCACAATAAAACCCAAACTAGGTGACAACAACTGATTCTCTTCATGTCCAATTCCTTGAACATCCCCTTGGAAATCAGCAGAACAAATTACTTCTCCCATTGTTCGATTCAACAACAACTTCAATCTTTCTCTGTGTTGTTTAAGAATCAATTGCAGCAACAGATGCTTTACCAACACGAAATTGAACGAAACCCATCTCTTATTCCTTCTTCTTATCTCTGAATTTCATCACATCTTCTCTGTCAATTGAATCTGAATCAAACCCTAGTCTGTAATTCTCAATTTAATCATCAACTCCTTCTTTCTCGTTCTTGGCAGCATCAGGATCATTATAACTCTCTCTGTTCTTGATTTTCTCTCTCAATCTCTCACGATCTGATCTCTCGGTGGTAACAGCAGCAGCTGCTTATTTTCTTTCTCTCGTCTCTGAATTGTAGACGGAAATGATTGAGAAGAGAAAAACACTTCTCTTGTTTTTAGGGCTTAATAATGATTAAAATTACTCAAGACACCCACTCTCCAGATAAGGGCTACCCAGTTGTCATTTGCCTGTCAGTTTCACACTACCACAATTCATCCTTCGCTCCTTCTTGCACAACATTAGCCTGTTCCAAATATCGCATGGGAATTGATCCTTTTTTTCGTTTTCGCTTCAAATTGACGTTTTCTCCTTCGTTTGCTCCCAAGGACTCCGTCGCACCTAATAACTCAAAACTAAACATAAGAGATGCAATTCACAAGAATGATAGCAAAGAAAGTATAAATACTAGATATAAAATTAGGTGTTTTAGACACCTATCACCTGGCACCGATGATGTAACTTTAGCAAACAAACGAACGGAAACAAAAAAAAAAAAAAGAGAGAGAGGGACAGGGACAGGGTACTAACCTCAGGAATCGACAAACCGGGCGAGATACCAGTAGGGCTAGACGCGGAAGAACTAGAAGACGACTCAGAGTCACTAGTAGAACCTGAAAAATGAGAGATGACCATCATTGCGATAAACAACTTAGATTTATAAAAGAAATAGGAGAGAGGGGAGTGGGAAAGTAAAAGGAAAGAATAATGATGAAAACGAAGACACGTATTAAATAGGAGATTACCTGCAGGATCATCAACGGTCGGTGCCACTTAGGATGAAGACCCACCAAAAACTGACCGACTGGACCCAGACGGGCTCATTGATCGTAGCGAGACACTAGGGGACACCGAAAGTTCTCCCATAACACGGACAGTTTCATCCCGAAGAGGATGAACTGAAGATAGATGAAGGCGCGGAGATACCCAACCAGAGCCCTTGGGGAAGACTGACCCCAAGGTCCCTCAACTGGTCTACAAACGAGGAAGTAGGACTGTTACTCACGCTCCTAGGGGGTTGTGACGCGCTCCTCAGACGACCCTGTTGGGGTTGTAAGGGTGAGACGTTAGCTGAAGAACAAGGGCGTGGAGCAGGCAACTTAGCTGCTTCTCGCCTGGCCTTCTTTGCGAGGCTCCTCTCAGTCTAATCACTTTCAGGCATGTTCAAGTACTCTTCCATTACATAAGAAAAGGGCTTCCACCCCACGCGATTGGAATGAGGAGCTTCCTGAGAAAGCAACCCTCGTTATCCATTTTATCAAAGAGAAAAGGTGGCGACGATAAATAATAGACGAATGAAGAACGAAGAGAACAACAAGTACCTGTGTAGTCAGAGGATTAGCAGGTGGCCTTGACACATCTACCCGCGGAGGCTTACGATCGGAAAACGACTTCGATCCCTTCTTCGACTGTATGGGCTCAAGACCCTCAAGAGGAGCCCAAGAAGTCACCACAGGCTCCAAAGGGAGACCTTTATTAGCTGGAACGAGACGGTGCGCAACGGCTATGACATCATCAAGTTTGATCCGGACGGACGCATAAAGCACTCGGAGGTCTTGAGCAGAGAGGTCACGAGGAGGAGACGCTTCACGCAAAAGAAAATTCAAAGCCCTAGGACGTAAGAAATCATGATACTCATGAGCTCTTTCAGTAACTTCCAAAGGACGCGCGAAGACAGGTTGCTTGAACGAAAAATTGATCCCTCGATCAGACAGTCGTAATGGCCCCTTGAAGACGAAACGATCTAAACTGGCGATGATATCCCCAATATCAGAGCTTTCTTGCGGAGAGAACCTACTAGGGACTCCCTGATCAAACCTAACTTGTCGAGCTGCACGATCGAGGTTGTAAGACATGGCGATAAACTTGCCAGCATGGAATCCAGGAAGATAGCCAGGCAACACGGCCATTGATGAATCAAAATCCGCCTCCGCCAAAAGCTTCGACGAGTCTAGCTCTGTGTCGAAATACGCAGTGAAGTCATAATGAGATGGGCCCGATCGACCATCTTGATAAGGGAATAGTTCGAAATCTTTAGCCACATCGAAATGCTTGGCAATATCGCCCTTGGGAGTTTTCCCCTTGAGATTCCAAAGAGCCATCTGTGGGTATCCATAAACAACTGGAACCTTCTTAACCGAGTCATCATCTTGTCTAACATCTTCCTCGCGGTGAACCGCTAGTTCATTAGGATCAGGTGCGTATGGGGGGACGTGCTCCCAAGACCACGTTATCATAAAAGAAGATGGGATGTAACTCTCAATCTTGTGAGATGAATCTAGCGTCTGAAGGTCTCGACAAAACAAATATAGATGGTGATACAAACCACCTAAGAACATCGGTGCAAGTGGGAAAGAAACACAGCGAGACAGCAACACCACCATTGGAACGATCTCACTCTTAATGGTATCCTGGGGACTGTACTCGAATACATCATGACAAATCCAAAACAGGATGAAATCGACCAATTCTCCACGAGGATTCTTCTCTTTTCACTCGGGGGAAAGAACTTTAACATCTACTAACCGCGGAGCCCAATACTTGAGCCAAAGAGGGAAGGAAGCGCGTCGGTTGTTCTTGGCAACCCACTCAGGACCAGCCTTTGCTGAAGGAGCCGATGAGCCATGAATTGCTTCGTATGCACGAATAGAACTAGACAACAGCCGCTCGCCGATTGGGCGCGTTGAAGGAGTCTTCTTTTCTCAACCCATTTGGTCTTCCCCTTCGCGACGGACGATGATGCCCGCTCTTTGCACTCACCAGCAACCTTCTTTTCCTTGCCCTGTTTTGATGGCTTTTGATCCTTCCGTACCAATTCATGCTGGGAAGCGTCTTTAGAATTTAACAGGTAGGTGCACAACGTTTTGTCTTCATCGTCCAACGCTCCATAAACAGCCGCCTCGTCATACGAGTGACTGTCGTGGATTGGTAATCCTATAAGGGCGACCACATCCTCCAGAACGATGGTTGCTTTCCCCCACGCCGTAAAAATAGTGTGAACATGAACAACCCAGCGAGAGAAAAGCCTTAGTATGTCGCGCCTACATCTCTTTACCTCCCGTTTAAGAGACGAATTTATGGCTTCTTCAATACCTGCCTTACGAAGGGTGTCCGCGTGACCAGGATTGGAACGTATGTAAGATGACCAGTGTGGCCATACCGGATGGGTTTTTGACCTGGAGCGGATATCGATAACGGGAAGGTCGTAATCACCGCAATGAATGGCCATCCGTGACACCATCTTAAAAGCAAAAGCATTCATAGTCTCTGACTCGGTTTGCATAAGCCATCTAGGAGCGGAAGGATAAGTAAATACAGGAGGGTTCAAAAGGCGAGGGATGTCCAAGATGTCGTCAAGAAGAAAAACGCGTTTACCTCCACGGATCTCCCTCGGCCTTAGCGCGCGCTTCAGATCGGGTCCGCTAGTGACCTCCGCGATCATATATGACCTGCCATCCGCTGGAGAAGGTAGGAGAATTTCATCTTGCTCCGAGTAATTGGTCTCCTCATAACCCCTACTCATGGCTCCTACGGACTCGGTAGATTTTCAGATGAACTGCTGGTAGAACTATTAGACATGGAGAGTATATGTGTATATTCGAGAGGGAGGGAGAAGAAGAAATATGAGAGAAAACAAACTAACAGGTCTATATATAGAGGGCTTCAAAGCCTGAACGTGGCGGTTATACAGAAGGAATGGTAACCGGCATTAACTGAAAAAAGAAAGAGAGTTTTGCACGATGAAAATAGATCAAGCGTCTCCCATGGTCATGGAGTCAATAAAGAGGAAGGGGGGCCCTCACCCCGACATCCTACAAAGAAGGGAGGACGTTCGATAAATTCTGTGACTATCGGGTCATCTAACAATTGACCTAATAGTCAGGGGACTAATGTTGATACATGAAAAATAATATCCCTTAACGGGTTTAGGGTGCCCCCGAGAGGGATGGCAAACCTAACGTGAGACATGGGGACTAAGCCCAAGTCCAAATGAAAAAATACCCATGAAGTGGAAAGGATAAGGAAGAGATTATTGAATAAGAAGGAGGTTATATTAGGGGAAGAATGACATTAGTAGTAATTAAGGAGGTTTAAGACATGTGGCATGATGTCATAAAAGGAAGGGGCTTTTGGAAAGTCTATATAAGAAAAGACAAGGTACAATGTAAGGACAACTCTCTCTCTTAATATTCCTAGAAAGCTGAGGTCACTTGGTGTAGTTAGGACGGGTAGAACCAAGATAAAAATCACCCCTCAACATTTATCATGAGTAATTCTGGACAAACCGTGTCCTAAACTACACCCAAGAACCGTGATGTCAGTGGGGAGGGTGGGACCCGCCCTCACAGAATTAGCAAGGTGAGTTCGGCCAACCTCACATGTCTAAGCGGTTTAATGATAGTTTAGGGGTGGGGTTTGTTTAGAATTTACGTTTTATCAGTTACAAATGGACAATGTCATGTTGTCTGCTAATATGGGAGTAGGATAGCCCACTCCAGCGCATATATGTACTAGGGAAATGGCAAGTATGATGAAATGAAAAAAGTATGGAAGACTTTAGACTTGCAATTTTCTTACTGTTGTGGCCGAAATTCACCGAGTTGGTTTTTCACAATCTTAAAACTTTTGGGGTGTGCGGGAAATAGTGGGATCTCTCCCCAGAACTTGTTGCTTGCTCTTGTAGGATGGTTTTGTATTACTCCCTCCGATTTAAAAAATAGGCTTGTTTGTGTGTAAATTTACTCGCAAACAAGCATATTATTTTAAAACGGAGGAAGTAGTTGTCAGCAATTGATGTACAGTAAAACTTCATATCTCCCCATGTAGATGACATTTGCGATTAAACTTATAGGGTGTGTCAGGAGTAGATTTTTCATGTAGATCTCCTTTTTTGACTCCAACCATTTTATCATACAATAGAATTTGAGGTCGTGGTTATGGAGTCTGTCATTATCTTGAACTTTGCTCTTTATCATCTCGTTGTTTATCTCTGATAACATTACTTTTTATGATCCTTGAAAAAACTATTGTTACCTTATTATAGATTTCAGTTTTCTCTCCTTATTTTCATCCCCTAGCGGATTCTCAACTATGGATACTAAGATACGACAATAGTTTTGTATAAACCCACGCTAGCCATAGCTATATCAAATAGAGAGCCAATTTTGACAATTTAACTGTTTGAACCAAACCATTGAAACAACGGGAAAAATATTTTTCATTATATAATCATAGTCCCTACATCTTTTGTTATTAGTACTCTATTATATTTTGATATGTCTTAAAATAGTTGTCAGCTTATGTCTACAATGATATTTTTCCATTGAACTATCAAATATATCTATGAGTTTTTTTTATAATTATAAAATTATTTTTAATATAACCCAATTTAAAATCTTGAACCTTATTACCTTATATAACGAAACAAACTCATTTATTATCTTTCACTTTCATATTTATACAAATGTTAGATTCTTTATATTATTTGAAAAGTTTTATACTACAAATATAACATTTAATAGGGGTAGATTAAAATATTATTGTGGTCTTCTTAGTATTTTGACTTTGTCAAAGCGGATTAATAAAGAAAACGAAGGGAGTACTAAACAAGACTTTCAGGGACTGCATATTGCAGCACAACTAATCTGTAGTTGCAGGAAATCCTACACTGCACCCCTCGTATGATTTCATTATTACTCAACCCATTTTTAGATTTGCACTCTTAATTTTATTGATCAATCTTTGAATGTTCTTATAAGAAAAGATAAAAGAATCAAGAATGACTTCTGCTCTAGACTTTCTCTCTCCTATTTACTTATTTCTTACTCAAAAAAGATCTCTCCCTTTCCTTTACAACTGAACGACTATTTATAGGGAAATACATAATGGATGACAGCTAATTTGTCCTTTATTTTCGGGTATGGTTTGCGACATTCTCGCAACCTTACAAATGTTATTTTCACAAGCTTTCTAATTTTCGCAGAACTATCACATCTTTCTCATGATTCTAGCTGACGTCGTTTATCGTATCATTTCTGAAATTGTTTTGCGACGCTGTTCTGTTGTGTAGTTGATAATTTCGTTGAGACATTATCGTTGCGAGATTCTGATCCTACATCTTGCCTCTTCTCATATCTTCTCTGCAAAGTAGAGAATGATGTGAGAAATGCCGCAGCTGTTCATCTCTTCATATTCTGCATTTATCACACGTATTCTTTCTTCCATCTGTTTCTTGACACGTCTTCTGTAACCGCTGATTTTCAACCGCACACATCTTTTCGTCTTAATGATGTTTATTTCTTCGAGTAAAAAAAATCTCCTTTATATACTCTTCTTGCTCTTCTTTCCACCTTCTTTTTACTTTCTCTTCTGTTTTTATTCTCTCATCTCTACAACTCTGTTATTCTTCTGCAAGTTATGCTACTGTAATTTTCCCCCCTTCAATCTTCTTATTTTTTATTCATTCCCATACTCTATATTCAAATATGGCTCCAAGTGGTCATAGACATGAGAAGAGTTTAAAAGATGTCCAAAAAGATCTTGCTGATAAAGGTTTCACACTCTCTACCATTCCTGTTGAAAATGCCAAATCAATTCTTTCTGTCAAACTTTTCTTTGATCAGTACTGTGATGATCAATCAATCATAATTTCGCTAGGTCAGATTCTCGCAGGTCTCCCTATTCCTCTTTATGACCCAGATCTTCCTTTATTCTATGAAATTCTCGCTCACCCAGGATTTTCGCGAGCTATCTTCCAACTGAGTGGGGATTGCATCCGTTTGATGCTAGAGTTCGCTAACCGTGGTGCTGGTAAAGGATCTATGTACTCAAAAGAACATAGGGATCCTAAATTCGCAGACCTAGAGATAATTGCTGAGAAATACACAGTAGCGAGTTTCTTTGAGAACTATGAACTTATCTCCATGAAGAAAGAGAATACTCGCTGGGGCATTCACTTAAAAAGGAAAGATAACATTGATGAAGCTAAAATTCTCATGCAAGATATTGACTGGCACTCTGGTAAAAACACAACTCCTCGCCAATCCAAAGATGATAAATGGTGTGTTTTTCCTTTAATGCTAAAAGGACCTTACATTGCTGGGTCAAATGTTCTTCCTGCGAATCTCGCTGCTTATCAAACTTGGGTTTTCTCTTGGACCGAGAAGGAGAAAGAGGTATGTTTCTTACCATTTAGTTCACTTTACATTTCTTTATTTATCTTTGTTATTTTGTTCGCTAACTCTTGCGACATTCTGCAGATCCAAAAACTGAAAGATAGTTATAACAGGACTGGAAAATCTAGTACTCTGTTAGCTCTTCGTTCATACACAGATGTGGTAAGAAATTTTTCCTTATGACTTTAAACTGTATATTGTTGCTTCCATTTCTTATTTCTATCTGTGTGTGAAGATTATTGCTGAAATAGAAGAGCCTACTGATGTTGCGAAGACTGGTGATAAAGGTAAAGGTGTTTTTCGCAGAGAAAAATCAACTGCTCCTCCTTCAAAGAAAAGTAAAGTCCGTTCTTCTTCTCCTTCCAGTATTCCTCCTCAAGAAAATTCCGAAAGTGACAAGGATGATGAGGACAATGATGATCTTGTCGCAAGTGAAGATTTTCCACCTGAATCTTCTATGGCTAAGCTCTCTGGCCTCTTTTCTGATTCTCTGCAAGGAATGGGAGATAGCCAATTCGCCAACAGCTGCAAGGCTCTTGCTACACTTTGCGATGTCCCTTTGTTGGATGGTGATAGTTCTCTTCGTGGAGTTTCTAGATCAGTGACTCCCGACTTTTGCATTCCCTCAATAGTCTGGTATATTTTTATCCTTTTATTTCTTCATTGTCATAACTCAAAATTTCTTTCTATATTAATATTTTTTATATATTCTCGCAGGCTGGAAAAGCTTCTTTCGCTGTTGCCTCGGATCTAGAGAGGAGACGCGAAAATCTTGAAAAGAAGAATCTTCAATTTCGCAAAAGAAGAATGAATTGGAAGCTGAAGTTAAAGGTCTTCGCGAGAAAAATAGCAATTAGAAATTGATTCTTCTTCGTATAAGAAAAAATTCTAGTCTTCACAAGCTAATAATCAGCTTTACGGTATGTACTTTTCTCTTTTTTCATTCATTCATCCTGTTGTTTTATCTTATTTAAATGATCCTTTTTGCAGACATTTATGGTCTTTCTGATGAAGCTACCCTTCTTCGTTCATTTCCTAATGCCTTGGATAATGATACCCTTCTTGAGCGTCTTAACAATTCCTTAAATAGCTTCTCAAATGATAGAATTTCATCTCTTTCTCTAAATGAGCTTAGATCAAATTTCGCCTCTTAGAAATTGACCATAGATCTAGTTTACTTAGCCAACCGATTTAAGCGTCTCCTTCTTGATTCTAAAGAGAAAACCAATGATTAAGAACCAAAATTAGCGGTCTCATAGATGATAAGGATCGCATCTCTGATCAAGGTGCTAAGGTTGGCGAAATTCCAAGAGACTCTTCTTGAAGTTCAACTTGAACGAGATGAAGCTAACCGCAAGAACATCGAACTCTGCGAAAGGGAAAACAAATTCGTTCTCGTCTTCTTATAAGTAATGAGGATGAATTTGTTTGGGCTGCGAAAATCTTAGATGATACAGAAAAGATTTAGGTGTAAATGTTAGTCTCCAAGTTGAGCATACACCTTGATTAGAGATATGATTTCTGACAGAGAAGGTTACTAACTGCTCTTCTTTACTAATCTTTTGCTTCTTATGAATTTTCATCAAGTTAATAATTGATTGTCTTTTGCTCGCAGATTCTGAAAGAGATATCGTGAAAAGATTGAGGAACTCGAAGCTGAAAAGGAGGAACTCGCAAAGAATCTTTTCTCGCAACGACAAGTATTCAATTAAAGAATCAAATCAAGATCACTGTTGCGAATTTTAAGAATGATGCTATGCATTTTCGCAATCAAACTATCCAAATGGTTTGTGACGATCATAATATCCCACATTCTGATTATCCTTGTCTCTTGGAAGAAATCCCACAGAATACTCCAGTTTGATTATCTCTGATAGCGAAGCTGATGATGAAGAATCTGATGGTGATGAAGGTTCTGATGGTGATGAAGATTCTGACGCAGACGAAGGGAACAAGTCTGATGAAGATAATGAAGGATCAACTAAGAAGTAGTCTTTATTTCTTTTTTGATTCTTTAATACTTGTACATTTATTCCTTCTTTCTGTATATTTGTGTTTCTTTCATTTTGACCTGCATTCATTAAAACAATTCTTCCTTGCAATACAGTTAATCAATATAATCATTAATTTTTGAATCTTTGAGTAAATCTATCATATGGAGACAAATAACATTTTCTAATTTCATACATTCCCATACTTGCCTCTGTTATTTGTATCCAAATGAGAGATTTTATAAATTTTTCTTATTTTATGCCTCAATTTCGCAGTTAATTATGTATAATTTCGCTATCTTATGCGAAGTGAATTTTGATTCTTTTCAAAATCTCATTCCTTGTGGTCTTATTTTGCCTTCCTAATTAAAGGTCTTATTATGCCACCTCTTGTCATTGCGACAAAATCGCAGGACGTCCTTGCACTTTCATGCAAAAACCCATTGATCTTGCCTTAACTTTTTCTTTTGTATTATGGCCTCTTCAGGAATGTTGCGACAATATGACAGGTCTAAATATTCTTGCGAAAATAAAGCCCCATGACATTGCCGTCTTGCGACGAAATCGCAGGACGTCTTCGCACTTTCATGCGAAAACCCATTGATCTCGTCTTATCTTTTTCTTTTGTATTATTGCCTCTTCAGGATTGTTGCACAAATATGACAAGCCTTAATACCCTTGCGAATAAAAAGCCTCATGACATTTGCGTCTTAAGACACTTATCAGCTCCCTAATGGAGGGTGCCGCCCTTATCTCCCCCTGGTTGCCCCTTCAAGGAGGCGTACTTCTACCATACAAGGTTAGCTCCTCCCATCCAGTCTTAACAACCAGTTGTTTTCGCAGCCTCTTATCCCTTTTACCTATAGGGCTTATGGTTACGAGACTGCACCCTAAGTGGGGTTTTCTTCAGGCCGAGTGCAGTATAAGCCAAGACTTGTCAAGAATGGCAAAGTACGCTTCAACGTCCCTGCACTCTTGACTCAACCGTGTACCTCGGCGCCTTGATCAGATCTGCACTCCTTGGGAGAGTCCTTATTACCTTAGTCGCCCAACCTAAGTCATATGCTTAAGCTGAGAATCCAAGGTGCCTCTCCCGGATGGGCTTTATTGACCCCAAATCTCCATGACTCAGGTTCCGGTGGCGGTGTAGCCTTTCCCTGAGATGCTACCCCCTTATATGACGTACTTTAGGTCTTACATTTGCCTCTTGCGAAATTGTATTCGCGAACTAGGGTGTACGCCATAAAGGTTCGCCTCTTTCTCTTTTGTCATTTTTCTCTGATTATTTTCTGTAAAATTCATTATCTCTGCGAGAGTCTCGCACATCATCATATTGTATTTGATTTCGCAATCTCAATTTTGTCATTCAATCAAATGTATTTTTGAGAATTTTACTTATTGCGAGAGTGTCGCAACAACTTAATCATTCATACATTTCTTGTTTTTATTACCTTTGCCATCCTCTGCTTCTTTATTATTTTCTGCTACTGCTTCCTTGGTAGTGGTATGTTCATCATTTTTATTCTGAGCTAGCATTAGTTTCGCAACATCTCTTCTCTTTTTTCGATTGCATCCACCATCAACCTCTCACTTCTCTGTGTATCTTTGATTTTGTGTCGCCAGTTTTCCTTCTTGTTTGCTCTTCCTTCGCAAGATTCTATCTCAGTTTCGTAACACCTCTTTCCTTCAACCCAATCTCCCTTTATGATTCCTACACCACTGGGGTGAGGGAATTTGATGCACTGGTGGAAAGTTGAAGCTACACCTAGAATCCCATGTAGCCAAGGTCGACCAATTAACGCATTGTAGGGTGATTCTACATCAACGACACAAATAAGATTTCAGAAGATATTCCCTTCAATGGAATTCGCATAGTAACCTCCCCTTTAGGCTTGTTAGCAGTACCATTAAAACCATATATCTTATATGTTGATGGTATAAGATCATCATCTCTTCCTCCCATAGTTTTATAAGTATGATAAAATAAGATGTTCACAGAGCTTCCAGTATCGATTAGAATTCTATTAATTGCCCATGAATCTTCAGCTTCATCATCCTCATCTTCTTTCGGTTTTGGATTAATTTCTAATTTTACTACCAATGGATTATCATGCACCTCTTCTCCTTCGGGAATTTCTTCTGCGGTAAAAGAAAATCTGTTTCTGTTTCTGCCATTCCTCTAGTGGCGAGATTTTCGCAATATTCATAATTTCTCTTCCATCGTTATCTCTTGCGAACACTCTACTCAAAACATTATCATGAAAATCTTCAATTGTCTTATATGAATGTACGATAGAGTGACAGAATAGATTTTTTGCTTTTGCACCAACTTCTATGAAGAATGTTTCCTTTTTTCATCGTGTTCACTTTGTGATGCTCTGGTGGTGGTGGCAGTGGTTGAGATTGTGGATGCCCTACCAAAAGTGGTTTAGTTTTCCTTGATCTATCATTCTCAAAATAATTCTTTTTACATTTCTGCAATCATTTGTTGTATGTCCATGAAAATGATGATAAGAACAAAACTCATGGCTTCTGTGGTTTGGAGGTGGTTCCGTTCCCATGTTCCATGGTGTTGGTATATTCTCCATCAAAATTATAGCTTCCCATATTTTCTCCACACTTGCATTTAGAGGTGGCATCTTGATTTCTTCCCATACTACCTTGTGACCTCCTTGTCCTCTATTATAGTTTTGTCTTTGACCTCCATAAGTTTCTTGTGGTTGATCGAGTCTTTGAATCTTGTTATTTCCACCACGATTGTAGAAATTTCTTTCTCTTTCATACTCCTCTTGATCTCGGCTTCCCATAGCCACCAGTTTCTGTTGATTGTTACCCGTCACCTTCTCTTGTTGTACTTGCGAAGTATTCGCTACTGTGTTTATTAGCTTGGGTAATAAGCTTGCATTCGCTGTTTGTGAGTGGTGTTCGCAACTGGATATGATTCCATTTCATTTTGCCTTTCCTCTAGAGCAATGTATTCTTCTTGAAGTTCTCGCAATTCAGTCATTGTGATCGTATTCTTGACTCTGAAAATTTGGACATACAATAGGTTTGTTGCAAACATAGCATTGATAAATGATAATATAAGATATCTCTCATCTACACGGCCAGCCATTTCGCTACACATAGTTCTCCATCTTTTAGTCAGGTGTTTCAAACTTTCGCCAATCCTGTTTTAATCCAAACACATCTTCTATACCAGGTCGCGAAGAATTATTACTTATATATGCCCCTAAGAATGTAGTCTGCAAATGATTGAAGGATGTTATTGTGTTCTTTGGTAGACCTTCAAACCATTTTAACGCCTCTCCTGTTAAGCTGGATGCGAAATATTTGCACAATACGGCATCATGATTTTCCCATTGTAACATGCACCTCACATAGGCTTTAATGTGTTGAATTGCACAAGTTGTTCCATCAAAAATGCTGGTTAATGCGGGAAATTGCATTTCGGTGGTATTCCTCCTAATTGTACTTCCCTTGTAAATGGAGTTTTCGCAGCTTCTTCTATTGCTTCATCCAATTGTCTTCTGCCTACTTCTCCTCTATTATTTAGTATTCCTCTCATTTCTTCTAATTCTTTCAAGATTTGTTTATTTACACCTGAATCTTGATCCATTGGTCTTTTTAATTTCGCCTCTCTTCTTCTGCGTTCATGTCTATCTTCTCTCGCGAAATTTTGCGTTTCTTCTTCATTATCCTCATCTCGTCTTCTTCTGCGATTCTCTTCCTCATCTCTATTTTGAATTCGCATATGATGATGCCTTTCATTTTCCCCTACATGATTTTGTTCATTTCTTATCAATTCCATTCGTTGTCTTTCAGCCATCCTCTGTACTCTATCATACTCCTCATTGAAATTACCGTTATTCCGGTTTTGTGTACGCCTTCTTTCTCGATTGTCGTGATTGTTCTGGCGAATTGTCTCCTGAAGATCTTGTTCTTCCATTTCCGCTCTCAATCTTTCACGTTCGCAGATTAAACGTGCTTGTTTAGCATAATGTCTTTCAATTTCTTATTCAATTGTCTGTTGATTTCTTTGAGTTTCACTTTCATTTAAAATTCTTCTTCTTTCCTCTTGATTTCCTTCGCCATCTTGGTCATTTCGTCCCTGACGTTGTCCGTTCTCTTGATTTCCACCATTTTTCCCATCATCAAAAGTTTCATTTTATGGAACGTAACGATCATCATATCTTTCTCTATTTTCGCGATATTCTTCATTAGGATTTGATATTTCTTCTTGAATATTGTTTCCAGCATTGATTGTGGGTGAGTTTCGCCTCATTTCTCTTCTAGTCGATTTTGAATATGATTTTGTAATACTTCTCGATCTTCTACTTTGTAGTCTCATATTTTTCATCCTCAATTCGTGATTTTGCCTTGTTAAATTCGCACGTTCTTCTGCCTCAGCTCTTCTTTCTTCATGTATTCTTCGTCTCAACGTTTCTAACGCTCCAATTTCCTCATCTCCATGAATTATTCCTTCATCTGCTTCTTGATTTCTCTCTTCCTGTCTATGGTTTCTGTTTTGTTGCTCTTCTTCTACTTCTTCTGCCGAATTTGATTTCCAAGTGTGTATATTCACCCTGTCATAATCTGTATTCCTTCCTTGAACTAGTGTTTGTTGAATTGGTGGTTGAATTTGATTTTCTCTATTACTTCTCATTCTAGTAGATTCTCCCATTTCACTTCTTTCTCTCCCAACAATTATCTTGCTTCTTCTAACAGTAGTCGGTTGTTCGGATGTATTTCTTCTTCTAGCCATTTCTTCAATGTTAACAATATTGCAAGAAATTATGGAAAATTCTTAATCAATCACTCTAAATCTTCACAAATCTCGATATTAATTTTCAGCTTTTTCTAGAAACAGCTGAAATTATTGTTGTTTCAGTCAATATTATTGTTGCGAAATTCTGAGCAAGCATTTAGGTTCTGACAGAGCTGCTTCGCAGACAGCTTTGGAAAAATAGTGTAATGCTCTTCGTCTCGAAAATCAAAAGCTTCAGAATGTTTTGTTGGATCGTGACAATCTTCGCAAGAAAAATGATGAATTGAGAGGTATGATTTTCTTACCCATGTTTTCAATTTTCCTTTTTAATGGTTTTTATCCTTTTCATATTTAATTATCCTTGAAATCCATCTTTCTCATATTCCCTGTTTCTAGCGCCATTACGTAGTTGCAGGAAATCCTACATTACACCCCTCATATGATTTCATTATTACTCAACCCATTTTTAGATTTACACTCTTAATTTTATTGATCAATCTTTGAATGTTCTTACAAGAAAAGATAAAATAATCAAGAATGACTTCTGCTCTAGACTTTCTCTCTCGTATTTACTTGTTTCTTACTCAAAAAAGATCTCTCCCTTTCCTTTACAACTGAACGACTATTTATAGGGAAATACATAATGGATGACAGCTAATCTGTCCTTTATTTTCGGGTATGGTTTGCGACATTCTCGCAACCTTACAAATGTTAATTTTGCAAGCTTTCTAATTTTCGCAGAACTATCACATCTTTCTCATGATTCTAGCTGGCGTGGTTTATCGTATAATTTCTAAAATTGTTCTGCGACGCTGTTGTGTTGTGTAGTTGATAATTTCGCTGAGACATTATCGTTGCGAGATTCTGATCCTACATAATCAATAAGAGCATGTATTATACTGAGTAGTCTGAGTCATGTCATTTAATCTTAAATTGCCAAATGTGGAGTATGCCGGTAACGGTGGAAGTGTTTCAAAATTGAAAGGAAAACAATGAAATCCAAGCTTACAAAAACTTGAGCTAGAATCAACTTCGTTATTTATATACAAGCCGTGTACTAAAAAAGATGAAATATATATCTAGAGATTTGTTTGATTAACAAAATCATTATCATTTAAGTTGTTAAGATTTTAAACAGCAGGGGTTTCAATCTGTACTAGCATACGGTAGTCACAGTTCCAATTAAGATTAACACCACTCGCACACAATATAGACCTTATGTATCCCATTGACAACCTGCTTCCCTAACTTAATAACTTTGCAACCTTGTTTCGCTATTCAATTTATTCAATCTAAGGCTAACTCCTATGGTCTTCTAATCTAGCAACTAGATTGGCCATCCACGTCAGCTAGGACAATCTCCTAAATCTTATGTGATGAGTAATATAACGGTTGGATTAGAAGACCACGTCAACGGGACCACCATCTATCGTTGAACGGTTCAGCACTGAACGCAGTTTGGTTCAGCGTTTTAAATCTCAGCCGTTAAACCAGAAAATTTTCTCCCAGCGCTGAATGGTTCAGCGTTTTGGTTACTTTTTGAGCGCTGAACGGTTCAACTTTTGAAACTAGCTGCTAGTTGGACTGGAGAGAAAAGTAGCAGGTACATGTGTTAACTAGCTGCGAGCAAATACTAGGAGAGAGAAGTAGCAGGTACATGTGTTAACTTTTTTCCCACACTTATTTTTTGATTTACAACACTTTTTGGTCAATCTAGCAGCTCAATCTAGTCCATAGGGGTTAGTCTCAGCTCTCGTATTCCTCTTTTTCCACAAGATGGGAAATAATTAAAACCCTTTTGAATATTAAATGCTTCCTTTCATCTATTCTTTTGTGCTTTGCATTTTAGTTTTCTTCAATTTCTTATTTTTTATTCTTCTCTTACTCGGTTTACATATTTCATACATAAAGAACCACTAGTTTGGACGAAGGGGTATAAACTATATTACAGTTACGATCATTCTAATACTTTTGATTCCTCGATTTATATGTAATCCGATAATTCATGTATCATAGTAAGAGTTCAGCAAAACAAAAATAAAATGAGAGCAAAATAGTCGTGATATGACAAAATGTCACGAATAGTGAAAAATTGGATTGCAAATTCAGAGATGTAGTTGATTCTACTTTTTTTTTTATTCGGGTTCCAATATGACTTGGCGTCTCATCGATCCCGAGTCAGATATCATATTTGTAAGGACCCTCAAGTTCGTCAACGCTATTTGACTGGTCTAGCGATGATCAAGAGACGATTTAGCCGCTAATGAATCGATTAGTTAATATAGATTTCGATTATTAGAAATTAATCTAACAACGATTTAGATACGAAACTAGTACCGTTGGGTAGATCTCGAAAAGTTACGCAGAATGAACTACTTGAAGGGCAAATTAGTAATTCTCTTTAGACCGACCTGGTTGCCCTTATCTTTTGGTCGGGTGCGTTTAACAATCCTGTCCGGCCTTATCGGCCGACCAAAGGGAGCCTTCTATAGGATGAGAAATATGCATCTGTCCGTCACAATGTTTGTGCAGAGAAATCAATATTAGTTTTATCTTTTTTCAATTTCATCAAATTAAGATACAATTTTACATAATCAAAAAAATTGATTTCAAATTTCAATCAAGTATAATTAAACAAACAACTTATCATTTCAAAGTTAATCAATTCATCCACTGATCAATTTGATTTTAACAGATTAGATCAAAAAAGAAAAAAAACTAGCAAAGAAAACATTAAGAATAAAGCAATTTCGATCGAATCAGAGATATTTAGGGTGAATTTCTTTTGATACATAACTAAAAGTTCCGCATTCTTCTAGGATTTCAATACATTTGATCGATTCGATTGATTGCGGTATCAAAAAATCGAAAATTTGATTTACAGTAGAAAAAAAGAAGAGTGAGAATGTATTTATAGGATTTCGGATCAAATCCGGGTCATTCGAGGCATAAGAGAAGGATAGATTCGGACTTATCGATCTGATACATTCCCAGAACTACCCAGTCTGATTTTAAAATCTTTCAAAACCTTCATCTCTTCAAGCAGAAGAGTACTAAGTTGTGAAACCATATTCATCAACCCAGTTGTTGTTGCATCTGTCTCAACTCTCAATCTTCGAATATTTCATTCACTCGATCGAATTAGAAAAATTTGTTGAACTAATTTGATTCTTTTGACTAAACGAAGCTTTGGGTTATTAGTTGTTTTTCAAATATTTATCTCCAGCGACATAGAGAACAAAATATGAGCAGGTGAAGAGAAGACAGATGCGTTTAGAGTTAGGGTTTTTCTACGCAACAACAAACTAAAGGACGATATTACCTTTTTGCCTTGAAAAGACCCAATAAAATCAAAACACGAGTCGTGGTTCTGCACAAGTGTCCTTTACCTTTTCTTTTTTTAGTTTTTTATTTTTATCAGAATGCCATGTTCGATCATTTTCCCTTAATAACCTGTACATTAAAAAGAAAAAAAAGATGAAGACAAACTACGTGCATACACGTAACATTAAGTGCAGTAAAAACTATTTCTCACAACGTGTGCATGTTGTTTTTAGATATTTTGATATGTTTTATGATAGCACCATCCATGCATGCTTAAAAAAAAGAACCAGCTTAGTTCGTCCGAGTGAGGGAACACAGAACATAAAGATTTTGTACAACGCACTCTTCTTCTTTTTAATACATTGTGAAATGTTAAAATTTATTCTTCCAACGTTTTGTTGGGTACAACATGGTATGTGATATCGATCATCGTAGGAGTTACACTAAGGATTGATGGTTGGTGGTGGTGATTGTTGCTTACTGTTTCGGGAAAAGAAGGAGTTGGTACTGTGATAATCTGAAATTAGGGTTTTTAAATTAAGACTCGAATTGGTAAGAAGTTGTTAAGTAATTGAGTTGATAATGGTTAAATAACGAGGGGGTTGATGTTCGATTGAAGTGGTGAGGTTGTTTTGAAGTGGAATTTAGGAGTTAGGTTTCATTAGATGAACCAAAGAAGGATTGGAAGATGAAATTGAGGCGTTAGAAGATTAATTGGAGATGGGTTTTGTTGAATTAAAGAATTAGGATGTTGTTTTGTGTTCGAATCAGAGAAGCTTTGATTTGGGAATTATTTTAGGGTTCTTGTGAAAATAAATGGTGGAGATGAAGATTGTGAGTTGATATCTATGGCTCGATTATGTTAGTAAGTGATGGTTAGAAAGTGGTCGCGTTGCATTTGTTATGATGAATGGAATTGCAGGTTATGTGATTTGGATTTTGTGTTTGTTTGTTGAGCAGATTTAGATTGGATTATGAGTGAGATGGATTGCCAATACAGTTGAGTGTGTTTGAGTTGAGATGTGTAATCTCAGGTTGAATGGATTGGGTTATGTTTATGAAGAAGAAATGAGTGCTGCACTGTTAGGTATTGGTATTGGTAACAAGGGTTGGAAAATGAGTAGTTGTATTACTGAAATGGCAGTAGAGTGTGAAAGCCTGCAATTGAAGATTAAGGTAAGCTTAGCTTACATTCGTAATTGAGCTAATGTTTTTCCTTAAATGAATGTATTATTAGATTGAAGTGAACTTGAGTTAGAGTTATAGTTAAGAGTTGTGTTGCACAATGATTGTGCACTTGTATTCTTTGGCCTGAGCAATGGCTCTGGCCTGTGCAAGAGTTTAGGTCTTGTGCCTTTCAGCCTAGTCAAGTATCTGACTCTAGCTGACTTAGTCAATCTGACTGAGTCAATTCTGTGTTGATTCAGTGGTCCCCATTTGTTACCTGAGTTGACTCAGTGGACCTTGACCGATTTGATTACCCTGGACTTGACCTTGACTGGACGTGGACTATTAGTTGACCCCTTTGACCGTCAGTGGCCGTTAGATTGACCCATTTGGGTCAGGCCTTGTGTAATGGGTTTGTTTAGTGGACTTGGGCTTAGGATTAGTTATCCTAAAATGATGTTTGGACCCTTATGGTCCGAATTAGCCTTTGGCTTCTTCTACGAAGTTGTAGATATTCATAAGACTTAGTTATTGGACTGTAGAACCAACCTTATTGAATTAGTAAACCTTAGATGTGTTAAAGGTGGTGAATGAAAAGGTGTAGAAACATAAATGGGCTTAGAACCATTAAATAAACTTGTATGATTCTTGTATGAGCCATTTTGGCTAGATTCTTAGAGTTCTTGTGTGATTAACAGTTAGTCTTATTAACAACGATCGATTCAAAGGATGAACCAGTGGATCGTGGATCTCGAGGTAGGCGTGGCTTGTCATCAAAAGAGGTGGGAATACATTTCATTCTTTTGTAATCATTGTTTCTTTTACGAAAGTCTTTGTTTAACAAACTCATGCATTGCTTAGTTTGTATTACGATTGTTATGTTGATTATGTTAATCTTTCCATGGTTTGGAAAGGACTTGTAATGTTTTGTTTATAAATATGAATTGTTATGGGAAATAATAATTTCCACCTGTGGTATATAGGATATGCTCCTTCACATTTATACCTACGAGCTTTTATGATATATTGGTCGGCAGTTTGTGAGTTCGGAATTGTCGACATCCATACAAACTATTAGGTGTGATTTGCGAGTTCGGAATCTACAACCATATTATACATTGTTTCAAGAAGGAGTTTGTCCGTATACATGTTTGTCATTTCAGTGACTTGGTCACTTTTTAATGTTTGGGAAAACATGTATTGTTTTCCATGTGTTGCCATGATTTCTTGAAAGTTAAATGTTATTCCTACTGGGCACCCTTTTTAGGGATGATGTGCTCACCCATTCCCACTTTCAGTTTCAGAGACAGATCAGAGTTGCGCAACGAAAGCTTCGAGGAGTTGAGTCTATTTGTTAGATTACTTTGGCTATGTTTATTATGTTGCATATTATATTTGAAAACCAAATGACTATTGTATATGTATCATTTGAGAGGAGTTCTTGTATATATATTTCTGAGCGGGACTAGTTTTGGGTTAAGTTTTGTAGCAGATTTCTTAATTGAATGTTTAAGTAAATGATTTAGATTCTTAATGCCTCTTTATTTAGTTAATCTCTTGGATTAGTCATCAACTGCTAGATTTGGGGCGCTACAGTGTTGGTATCAGAGCTCACTATTAGATCTTATATAGGAATTAATAGGAATAGTCAGTGCCAGTTAGTGAACTAGATTAGTTTAGAACTGAGTTGGGATTGTGAGATAAATCTTAATCACTAAAAACTATCAATAACTAAAAGATTTGTTTGGTGTATTAATTTGTTAGCTTAATTGTGTATATATTTAATGAAGCAAAAAATTTAGGTTACACCAGTTATGATAGAAGTTTAGTGAATCGTTATTCTTAGTAAGTTAAGATTTTGTTAATACAACACTGGGGAATAGTGAAGGTTGTGTTTTCTCTGTTCGTAGGAAGGCATTGTTGGGTTTGGCCAACCTTGATAGGGCAACTGCATTCAGAGATGACCGATCATAGAAATATAATATAGTTCTTTTAGAAAATCGATAATTATAATTTCATTTAGAAATATTTGTAGGATCCTTCTTCGTAATTAGATTCAATCATCTTTTGGAATGGAAAATTAGTAGGACGAACTTCAACTGTTAGAATTTAAATTAGTATCATATTGGACATAACTTAAATTAAAATTTCATTAACCTTCATATAACGATAAAATAATGAATAAGATTAAATAGCTATGAAGAATTATTAGTGCATAACTACTGTTAATTTTCATAAATCAAACTAATAACAAATTAGAAATACATTATTGTACATTGATACCAGATAGATAATATATAACTTATTAGATTAGACTTAAGAACATGCGTATATATTGCATAAAATAGAAAGACTAAATTTCTTCGTAATCTTATACCCAATTTATCTTTAGTTCAGTAACTGATTTGGTAACTTATTAAAATTAAACAAATATACATGAAGAATTAATAATAGTATTTTGATTCTTAGTACAAAATAGATTCGAAAGAGAACAAATTTGTATATTAATAGGATATATTACATTAACAGAAAAATCTGAGGACTATTAGGATATATTAAACTCTCATACTAACTCAAATGTAGGTTATATCAAATTCCTTAGGCGTAAGGATCAGCAAGAAGAGGGGGAGTCCAATCCATTGACTGAAGGAGAGGGAGGTTTATGATACAATTAAGAGTGCAGATATTCGAGCTAAATTTTTGAAGGACTTAGCATACAGAAAAGAGTACTTCAAATTTCTTCGTTTTCTGTATCAAATTTTTGGTCTTCTACTTCATTAATTCAGGTATTCTAAGGATTTCAACTATTAATTTCAATGATTGGTGGTGATTTTAACTATAGTACTTGTCTGAATACGGTTTTCTGTTGATTTTTTTTTGTCTATTTTGGGTCGATTTCGAGATTATCTATGGAATCTGGATCTGAGATGAACACCAATAATTTTAGTTACTTTTCTTCTAAATCAAATCCGAAGAGAATTGAGAGTGAAATTCCATCCAGTGTACCATCGTGTTATATTCCAGATGAAGATATAGATGACAGTTTGAATGAATGGAAGTTTAGTTTAATTGGGAGACTTGATTTCTTCAGGATGAAATTTTTTTTTGCTAAGAATCTTTGAGGAAACAATGGAAAACTTCAGGTAATTATCAACTGATACCTCTTGGAAAAGGCTTTTTCATCATTAAGTTAGCTAATGAAGTTGATATGAAATATATTTGAAATGGGTTTTGGAAGGTAGAATATCAAATTCTCAAACTGAGGTTTTGGGAACCAAATTTTAACCCAGCTGCTCAAAAGACAACCACTGCTTTTGTTTGGATTAATTTTCCTGGCTTAGGTATTGAATACTGGAAAGAAAAAATTCTTATGTCTTTGGGTGATACATTTGGTAGAGCTATAAATGTGGATGAAACAACTCTTAAAAGATATGTAGGATATTATGCTAGTGTTCTTGTTGACGTTGACTTGACAAATAATATACCTAATCATGTTTTAGTAATATCCAAGTATGGTAGTTTTGAGGAAGAGGTACAGGTACCAAAAACACCAAGTTTTTGTAGTCATTGCAAGGTGGTTGGGCACTTGGTAACTGAATGCAGACTGCAGAGAAAACATAATTCACAAGGTGAGAGGAGAGAGACATACGGGAATGGATGTTATCGCGATCATGCATTAAATTTTTTATTTTCTGTTTTTATTGAACTTCTCTTTTGTAGTTAGCTAAAGACATTTCTTTCTATCTAACTTTATCAATTTCAGAAGATCATTGAACCTGGGGACATATGAAAATTAGTGAATGATCGAGGGTTGATGTTAGGGTGGAAATATTCTAATAGATTTTGTAATAAATTTCTTCAAATTGTAAGAAACTATTTCCTTGGCAAAAAATTGTTTTAAGATGTTTATTCATTAGGATGCTCGAGAGATCTTTAAGGCCCAGTAAAGGAGAAGATAATGCAAAATGGGGCACTCACACTTAGAGGTAAATTGATGATTCTTTATAACTTTCTCCTTTTCTTAGTGATTCTGTTTTCAAGTAGTTATATATTTACAACATCTGCTCTCAGTTTCATACATTGAGCGAGTCAAGTTCTTAACCTGCACTATTTTCATGGTCTTGCAAGTACAAGAAGACACATATAGACTGATGCATTGTTTATCCTAGATTTTGAGCTTCTGGTATCAAATGAAGTTGAGTAAGTTGCATTAGCTTTTAACTGTGACTTATGTTAAAGGAGAATAAGAACCTCTTTTAAGTGTAGCCAGTACATAGTAGGATCAAAGCCTCTTTTTGGTCGAACATGCTCATTGATAATTTTGGCAACTACTTCGTTTGTACTGTGTCTACCTACCTATATGATTTATATTGGTTGTTTAAATCTAACTAGCTGAGATATTCTACCACACCACCATTGTGACATGTTCTTTAAGATATAGCAGCACAATGAAGTGGTCTGAGTCCTGAAACATGACTTTTAACGAAAATGCTCTGAATCCATTTCTTATCTCATCTTTGTTTCCCATTAAATATGTATAATATGCTTTATCAACACAAGGTTGAGCATAGCTAATTCGGTAGCTGAGTGATTGGATTTAGGCATGGGATGTGACCAACATTTAAAAATGTTGGTGATTTTCATTTGATCTATGATTCTATGCTAATGTCAATTACAGTGTCATCGTTGTAGGTAGTTTTTGTGCTTAATCAACTGCAGTCTATGCAAATGAATCCATATACATTTCCTAGGGCCTCCATGTTGGGGATTCATATCTAAAAATGTCTTCCAGGGAAATACTAACTCATTATAAAAACTGTAAGCGTTGACAAGTAACGGGTGGACTGCTGATAACTCCAAGGATATGAAAATAATGTAAGCAATAACTCAGATTTATAGCATCAGTTATGGAAGAAGAATCCGCCACAACCGGTAATACTGTAGGCGGCACTGACTTTACTGGTGCATCTGATCATGGCGCTTCAGTTATGGAATCAACAACTCTATAAAATGGTGATGCGAATCCACAAAATATATTTGAGGAAGGTCCATTGGTATATTGGTTAGGTAAAACTGGTACCGAGGATCACAGATCCGCTACATTTTCACATTGATAACGAAGATATTAGGTATTTTTTTCTCTAAAAGGAAGGTCCACTTGAAACTCTCAACTCGTATTCCATTGTTTTTCATATCATAAAGCACGAATATGTAGTTGGTCGCATCATACTGGACTTCTGATTCATTTCTGCTTTATAAGGTAAAAATGATTATCATGGTTCATTACTGATGGTATGGTAAATATCTGGTAAGGTGCACAGTACACTACCGTTTTCATCACTATGTACGTACACTATAGACTCGGAATTATACTGTTGGGTTGATATGTGTGCCTCAAGCTGTCTTAGCTCAAATTGAAAAGCACATGGTTCTAGACCATGAAGATGGCATAGTTATTTTACTAGGATAAAACTTATATGCTTCGGATAGCAATATTAGCCATGCATTACGTAGACTTAAAAGTGACATGATTTGTGGCTCCAATTAACTGAAGAGCATATCTTTTGTCCAGATTTAGAGTACCAGGGGGTTAAAAGGAAGTCAACTGAAGGACAGTGGGAAGAAGTCTTAAGCTCTCGAAATCATTGACAATTCAACGGGTGTCGTGTTGGGTGACTCATCTAAGACACTCTTCTTTGTTGGTTCTAGCACATGGTGCGCATAAATAAAATACATTTTTTCTACATAAACATAATTATGTTGGTTTCTTATATTTATAGTTTGTTGTTCATGATTGAGTAGATTTTCATAATACCTTAAGGCTTAACTATGAAGTTGTTAATGGTTTAGCTGCTAAGAGTAGCAGACGCTTCGTTCATGACTTCCTGCCAACGTTTCCATGACATGTTGTTCATGGTTTAACTTACTAAGTTTTGGTGTTTGCATATTCATTTTAGATTCAAGGTACTGATCAAAGGTTTCTCGATGTGACTTCCTTTTACCAGTATGGTGTTTTTATACTATTTCTTCTGTTTGGAGAATATTAACCGACAAGTATGTTGCTCACTTCACCAAACATACAAATTAATCCATCGATTAGCATGGAAGACGTGAGAAAATGATTTTATTGATTAAATATCCATAATTTATGTAGCATTAAGGCTCTTTAATATTCAATCCTACTTTAGTTTGCGTTATCTATGGTGCAATACTGTAATTTCTAAACCCTCTTATTATTCAATGCTATTTAAATATCTTGGCTTACGTTTGATGCAGGCTTTCTTCTTCTTCAAATGAATCATGCTACATTCAAAATAAAAGTACACCTAAACGAACAGATAACCCAGATTTCACACGTAAAGAGACGGGTGATCAAGCTGGAAACGATCATTTCTAAGTCAATAAATAATCAAGAAAAAAAGAGAAAACAGTCTACATGTCTTTTAAGAGTATCAAGTCCAAACATGACCTAAACATGTGTTTACTATTAAGTTGTTTATTATCTTCTGCCAAGGGTTGTATTTTCGTTTATGTACGATTAACCAACTCAAGAAATCAATCTGCATGAGTATATATAGGTTAAGTAATTTGATCCCGTGCAACGCACGGGCAAGACACTAGTATCTCTTATAACAACAAGAATACTAGCTGGGAAAAATTTAGTTAAAAATAAAGGTATGAGAGGTCCCGAATCTTCTCACAATTCTTATACCCAATGTGAGTGTTATTCTGGAATATCAGAGGCCTTAAAAGAATTAGGGGCAAAGATAAACTCAGATCTTTAATAAACCAATTTAGTCTTTCTTTGATTTGGATAGCTGAGCCTAAAGTAAGAGTAAGAAGTAATTTTGTTAAGAATTTGAGGTTACCTGGAATGAGTCACATGTTAATTCATAATTCTAGTGACACTGAGAAAGGAAATATCTGGTTATTATCACGTTCATCTTTATCAACTCCATCAGTAATTTCATGTATCAAGCAAGCTACAACTGTTAGAATTGGGGATGTTCTTGTTACTGGTATTCATGCTGCATGCATAACAGTGGATAGGAGAGAACTTTGGGAAGAATTAAGGAGAATTAGTTAATTGAACTGTCCATGGTTGATAATTGGATATTTTAATACAATTTTGAATTGTAATGAGAAAGTAGGAGGTAGAATATTTTGTAAATCCGGTATTAATTGTGTGACTATTTTGTAGATTTTTCTTTATATTTTATGATAATTTTTCTTGGCATAAACATAAGGTGGTTGTTAAAAGTTATGAGAAAGTTTTGTACGTGGCTGGTATTTGTGGTATACAAATATTCTGTTAGATTTATGTAGGATTCTCTTATTGACATTTAGGTGTCTGATTCCGAGTTTGAGAGAGTTTCAGAGACTCAAAAGTTTAGCTGTCTACTGGCCGTGTTTGATATCCCCAAGTAATTTTAGTCTCATTCTTATATTTTATTTTTTAAATTACTTCAATGAGTGGTTAACGATCGTTACGAGGTCATAGATGATATTTTTTTTGATGGGTAGTACAGTGGTTAGTTGTGGTCCCTAAATACTACTATTTCCAATTACAAGGTCCAGGGTTCGAATCCTTACCTCCTCCAAAGGAGGGAGCATGAGAACCATCAGACCACTTGATGGTTCTCCATAGATGGATTCAATAATAATAAAAAAAATAAAAATTATGAACCCACATTTGGGAATACCACCACAAATTAGGTGATACTCCAAGTTTAATAGGGTTGAATTTTGGCTAAACTGGTAGTTTTTAGGAATGAAAAGACCGTACTATCCTTCAATATAGTAAAAATAAAAAAGAACTAAAATCTAAATCATTTTGTATCCTCCGTACTCTCTTCTTCTCCATAGTGTGGACTATTCCCATTCTTAATTTTTTCCATTAATCGTTGATTCCAAAATTTATTCGTTAGTTAATACTTTCGATTAAAAATGAAACCGAGAAGAAAATCTTGGAGTTCGAATTTCAGCTTCAGGGTCTCTATCAGGATGTCCTCATGATGAATTCAATGCGGACCGTTGCTCGGTCAAGTTTGAAATCAATGATGACAAAATTCGGTTATGGAACGCCTTAAAAGTGTTTCTTGCCTCCATTTTCGCATTGTCCCTATACCTACATAAATTCTCCATCTGGTATGCTAACCGCATAATCGTTAAGCTCCTGTTAGAGTAGGTTTTTGATCTCTTATTAGACCGATAAAAAACAAGAAAAAGAAAAAAAAGTCTTAATAAAGATATAAATAACAAAGATGAGGTAGCGAATTGAGTTTGGCTGCCAATTGTTTCTTCTGTAACCATAAACTCCAGTTTACTAGAAAAAATAAACCAGTCTTGAATTGAATTCGTGCTTCATTAGACATTGGACTAGTCCCCAAGGTATAAATTCGAGGTTCGGTTTTACATAGTTCACAAACCTAGTTTAGTAATAGGCCTCTTCCAAACTCCATTAAAGGTGCGTTTGACACAAATGGAATTGAGGGTGGAGTTCAGTCAACGGATGGAGTTGAACTCATGGAGTGAGTTCCAATTCTAGGTAGTTGAAACTCCATTATAGGGTTGGTTTTCAACTCCACCATGGAATTTCAAACTTCACCCTTTCAACTCCATTGGTTGACCATATTGACATTTGATTTTCTTATTTCTTTTTATTTTTTTAATTTCAATAGTCATTGATTTCTTACAATTATATTATTTTTATAATTAATATATTTTATTTTTTAGTATTACCTTAATAATACTCCCTCCGTCCCTAATTAGATGACATATACCATAAATAAGTGGAGTGATAAATTAGTATTATTATAAGAAATATGTAAAATTTGATAGCCATATTTATGTTCATTAGATAAGTGTTTTAAAATGTTTCCCGACGATATAAAGTTTACGAAAATCCGTTGTATAGTTTGAGAGATAAATCATTTTTAAATTTACTAGTAAATTTTAACTAGGTCATCTAATTAGGGACGGAAGTAGTATTATTTTAAATAAAATTAACATTATTATTACTAATATATCATTTTATAATTAAAAAGTACTGTTTTATTTTTATATTAAAATATATCAAATAATGAGAGTCATTACATGGAGGTGGTAGGCAACCGAGCGACAAGCTGGGCGCGGACATCTTTTTGAATAATGATTCCTAGTCTATGAAATAAAGAGCCCCTAGTTTGTGATTGGCATCTTGGCTAATAAAGCAGTTCGTTAATCTCTTCAGAAATGCGATTTTGTTTTTTTTTGGTACAGAGAAATGAAAAAAGGACCATTAGAAGGTCACAATACCGACACTGGAAACAACATTTCCAGGAATTTGATTTGAAGGCCACTTAGATTGGATGTTATTAGATAGCGCATAGGCAGCAAGAGAGTGAGCCGTGTTGTTTGCGCCCTTTTAGGTACGAAATTGAACTCCACCTTGTTATTGACCTGCCTCGTGCCTTGATGCTATCAATGAATCTCCAAATTGTCCAGGGGGAAGAGTACATTTCTCCTCGCAAGACTTTCGTCACCACTTGACAGTCCCCTTCTATGATAATTAAATATCAATTATTTCTTTTCATTAAAATTGTATTAAATTAAAATATAATTAAATATATTACAATATATAAATTATATTTTGTCTCATATTTAAAAGGAAAAGGAATATTTTTAATTAATAAATACAATTATTATTAGTTAATTATTATTTCATATTAAAATATCAAATAAAAATCTTTATAATTACTTATTTAATTTTAAATAAGTAATTATATTGTACAATATTATTTTATATTATTAATTATAATTCAATTTTTTACTTTCCTGAAATATCAAATTGACAAATTAATATTATTATTTGAATATTTTATTATCAAATCTATTTTTAAAATATATAAGTTTTATAATAAAATCTATTCTTAAATCTATTTGGATATAAATTATATTTTGTCTCATATTTAAAAGGAAAGGAATATTTTTAATTAATAAATATAATTAGTATTAATTAACTATTATCTAAAATATCAAATAAAAATCCTTTATAATTACTTATTTAAAATTAAATGAGTAATTATATTATGATATATTATAAATTATTATTCAATTTTATACTTACTTAAAATTTCAAGTAGACAAATATTATTATTTGAATATTTTATTATAAAACCTATTTTTAAAATATATAAATTTAACTTTAAATCATTTAAAAATAAAAATAACTTTTTACTAATGAATACTAGTGTCAATAATACAAAATATGTATTTTCATTGACATTATCCAATTAAAAATATTAATTTAATCATAAAAATTAAATTATTTTAATATTATTTTGATTTTTTGAATCATTACTTTAGTTTAATAGTATTTTATATCATTTTTGGTAAGTACTTTTATTTTACTAATATAAAGGACACCACCGAAGGCTTATATTAGAAAAAACAAGAATATTTACACATCAATGGTTGGAAGTCGGGCAACAATTTACGCTCCAACACCTTTTTGAATAATAATACCTAATCTATGGAAAAGGTATTAAAATTTATTAATACCTTTTTACTAATTAAAATTTATTTTATTAATTACTTAAAGTTAATAAATTTTGGAGTAAGAATGAGAAAGAGAGAAAAGAGAGAGAGTAACTTTTCATTAACTAGAGAAGGGAAAGAACCCCATTACGTAGGTAAGTATTCTATTTATACAAGAGTAGAGGATTAAACCCTAGTCTACCAATGGACCGCACATCCATGGGCCATAGGCCCTATAACACTCCCCCTTGTGCGGTTCAAAAGCGGAACTTCAAATGTATTGCCTCATTAAAACCTTGACGAAGGGAAAAGAGTACAACGTGTTGATAAAGCTGGCCACTTCTCTTCAGAAAAACCTAAAATATAAAAACCCTGTGGGAAAAAGATAATTTCAATCGGAGAGTCATAAACCTAGTTTTGTTGTCTCATTATAATGTCGACATCATATCATTAGATACTCCCCCTGATGTCGCCGTCTCCCCTGATTGCAATCAAGGGAGTTCAGACAATTTCCTTAGTCCAATACTCTTTACGTGCTTTTCAAATAAGGACATAGGAAGTGACTTAGTAAATAAGTCTGCCACATTCTCATCAGACGGTACTTTGCTGACTTGAATGTTTAAGAGGCACTGTTGTTGCTGATTGTAAAAGAACTTTGGTGAAATATGTTTCGTATTATCACCCTTGATATATCCTTGCTTCATCTGTTCGATACAAGCTGCATTATCTTCATAAATGCATGTTGGCTCTTCAGTGGTGGAATTTAAACCACTCGTCCCTCGAATATGTGTAATGATAGACCTTAACCATATACACTCACGAACCGCTTCATGTAGGGCAATGATCTCTGAGTGGTTCGTGGAGGTATCTACAAGAGTTTGCTTGGTCGATCTCCAGGATATCGATGTGTTCCATATGGTGAATACATAACCAGTTTGGGATAGAGCTTTATGTGGGTCAGAGAGGTACCCAGCATCAGCAAAACCAACCAAAACATTATTTGGGGTTTCAGTGTAGGGGGTTGATTTAGCAATCCTCCTTTCGTCCTTATAGGGATAAAATAGACCCATGTCAATGGTTCCTTTAAGGTATCTGAATACATTCTTTATACCATTCCAATGACGCTGCGTTGGCGCTGAGCTATATCTAGATAACAAGTTTACTGAGAATGATATATCAGGTCGAGTACCTTGTGCTAAGTACAATAATGCGCCTATTGCACTTAGGTAGGGAATTTCAGCTCTCAATACCTCTTCGCCATCTTCCTTTGGACGAAATGTATCCTTTTGTACATCTAAACTTCGACCAATCATGGGAGTTCTAGCAGGATGCACCTTGTCCATATTGAATTGCCTGAGTATCTTATGGACATATGCAGACTGGTGGATTAGTATTCCACAGGTTCGGTGTTCTAGCTCAAGTCTTAGACAAAACCGAGTTTTCCCAAGATCTTTCATCTTGAATTCAGATTTCAAGTAGCTTGCGGTTTCTCTTATTTCATCAAGAGTACCTATTATGTTCATATGATCAACATAAACCGCTATAATTGCAAATCCGGAACTCGTTTTCTTTATAAATACGCAGGGGCATAACTCATTATTTGTATATCCCTTCCCAATCAAATAATCACTTAGACGGGTATACCACATCCGCCCGGATTGCTTTAATCCGTAAAGTGAGCGTCTCAACTTAATCGAAAACGCACTCCGTGGTTTAGAGTTACTTGATTCAGGCAATGGAAGGCCATCAAGCACTTTCATGTATATCTCTGAATCTAGATCCCCATATATGCTGTAACCACATCCATAAGCTGCATTTCAAGTCCTTCTGAAACTACCAAGCTAACTAAGTAGCGGAACGTTATGACGTCCATTACGGGAGAGTATGTTTCCTCATAATCAATTCCAGGGCGTTGTGAGAAACCTTCCGCCACAAGGCGAGCCTTATACCTCAAGACTTCATTCTTCTCATTACGCTTTCTGACAAATACCCACTTATGTCCTAGGGGCTTTACACCTAGTGGGGTTAGCACTACCGCACAAAATACCCGTCTCTTTGCCCGGTGAATTTAATTCTTCCTGGATTGCAACTTCCCAGTTAGGCCAGTCTGCTCTTTTTTGACATTCTGCAATAGAGCGTGGTTCGATGTCATCGTGCTCAATGATCTCTTGAGCAACGGTGTATGAAAATGCATCATTAATCTGCGTGGAGGATCTTTCCATCAACACACATGCACTCTCATAATCCATAGAGATTTCTTTATTCTCTGGAATCATTTGAAACATCGATCGGAGCGTCCTACAGTATTGATTCATGGACATAACTGTAATCAGAGACAATTTCATGAGAGGGATTATCTGTATTGATGATAAATGGATTGGATTGTGCCTTACTCTCTCTTTTCTTCCTTGGGTGAGTATCCATCGAACCAGGTGGTCTTCCCCTCTTCCTTTGGGGGGCCACGGCCTCAGCCACACTTCCACCAAGTGTAGGTTTGACATCTCTATATAAGGTGCATTTTCCCGTATTAGGGATTTCTAACCTTGCAGGCACGTTTGCAGCTGGTATGTGTGATCTCGTCACTTTAGCAATATCAGTGAATGCATCAGGCATCGAGTTTGCCACATTCTTAAGATCAATAATTCTTTGCACTTCACTTTCATATTGTGAGGTGCGGGCATCAAGATGAGACAAAGTGGGGACACACCATGACAATTCCTGTCGTTCCCTTATGAAATCCCTTTCCATACCTCCCCCTAACGACGGGAAGGTTGTCTCATCAAAATGACAGTCCGCAAATCTAGCGGTAAAGAGATCGCCTGTCAAAGGTTCCAAATAGCGGATAATTGTTGGGGATTCATATCCAACATAAGTACTTAATCGTCTTTGGGGACCCATCTTAGTACGTTGTGGGGGCGTAATAGGCACGTATACAGCACAATCAAAAATGCGTAAATGTGAAATATCATGCTCATATCCAGTTACCAACTGGTACGCAGAAAATGGTTGGCTAATAGTGGGTCTAAAGCGAATAAGTAATGATGCATGCAATATGGCGTACCCCCAGGAAGTAATAGGTAGGTTGGAACGCATAACCAATGCCCTAGCTATCATCTGTATCCTTTTGATAGTATCTTCTGCGAGACCATTTTGAGTGTTTACGTGGGGTACAGGGTTCTCTACGTCAATTCCGATAGACATACAAAAATCATCAAATCCTTTAGAAGTAAATTCTCCAGCATTATCAAGTCTGATAGACTTGATTGGATAATCGGGGTGGTGAGCCCTCAAACGTATAATTTGTGATAGGAGCTTTGCAAAGGCAGCATATCTTGTGGACAATAATGCAACATGTGACCAACGGGTTGAAGCATCTACCAGAACCATAAAATACATGAATGGTCCGCACTCTGGATGTATAGATCCACAAATATCACCTTGTATTCTTTGTAAAAATGGAATGTTTTTTTTGTATCTTTAGTATAGGATGGTCTCGCTCCTGTCTTTGCTAAAAAAAGATTTGCAAAATGAGTGGTGTGCTTTTGACAAAGTCCACGAAGTAGAATGAGAGAGATGTTGCACATCAGTTTCTTTAGATGGCAGTGACTGGCAGACGTTGTTACTTTGCATTGTAACTGTCTTTTTCTCATTTTACTTTTCTCTCGAAAGAAAGGATGTCAGTGTGAGTTCTTTAAAACACAGATCATCATATCACGACCTGGGTGCCCCAAGCGGTCATGCCAAAGCTTGTATAAGTCACTGTTCAACAGTTCATCGTTGGTAACAACATGTGATTCGATAATCCGAATAGTAGTAGTGTACAAACCACTAAAGTGACTCATTAATTTCTCTAAAATGTGTGTTCTTCTACATGTATTAGAGATAATATTTATATATTCAATTCCATTTTCACAGTGAGTTTCCAAGTGATAACCATTTGCACAGATATCTTTGAATCTCAACAAGGTACGGTTAGCTCTTGGTGCATATAGAGCTTCTGTGACTTTAATCATTGTGCCATTTGGCAACAAAAATTGAGCATTACCTCGCCCAATGATCACTTGTGATGATCCAATCATCGTAGTCACCGAGGATTTATAAGGAATTAAGTCAACAAATAATTGCCTATTTCTTAAAATAGTGTGTGTGGTGCTACTATTAGCTAGGCACTCAATCTCTTCTGAGGATGACATTCCTACAAGTAAATGGTACTTCAGAGAATTCGGTCACATAATTCAATCATGCAATAGATTATTACAGTAAAAATTAAATCCAAAGCATAATATGTACCCATAAATATTAGATCCATCAACAAAAAAACTACAATTTAAGGCTACCTAACATAGTTTAAGTCATCAAAAGAAATATTTAAACCAAAGTCTGCTAAACCACAAAGTAAGAAAATAAACAAGTTTTTAGGTTCAAAGGATAACTAAAACCAAATAAATAAAAATAACAATCAATCAAAGTCAGGTGTTTCCATAAGGGCATGGTTCTTGTTTCCCTGGAAGTCTGAAATGGTGAAGTTGACATCTGAGGCATGATCATGTTCTTCCACACAATTAGCTTCTTGATCTATAGATTCCCGGTACTTTTTATAGCTGGCTGCTACTTTGGCACTAGCTTTGCATTGCTGGTACCAATGTCCGGAGATTCCACACCTGTAACAAGGTGCATTCTCATTCTCGACCTTCTTAGACATGGAGTTCTTATGTGTTTTTTCAACAGTATTGCCCCTACCACTAGGTCCAGAAGTAACATCTTTAGACCAGGTATTTGAATGGCCTCCACGTCCATGGCCTCCACACCCATGGCCCTCATGCCCATGGCCCCTTCCACGATGACCCCTTTGTCCTCTTCCACGTGGGTTATTATCCCCACATGAGTATGGAACATGAGAATATGAATCAACATTTTTAACCCTCTTTTCTTTGGGGTATTTTCCCTTGTTATCCTTTTCATAGTTAGTCTCGGGAATTTTCTTCTTCCCGGGGGCTCTAGCATTGTTGTTTCCTAGAACTTCATTATGCATTTCGGCCACCCGCAATGAGTTGATCAACTTGTTGAAAGTTTTTATTCTCTTGTTATCAACTTCTATGCGCTATTGGTTGGCTAGAATAACAAATGACAAAGGGAATGTAGACAATGTCTTTTGAATCATATCTTTATCTGTAAGTTTTATCCCACAGAAATTGAGGTGTGCCTGTAGCTTAAGCATATCTCTTTGGAAATCACCTACCTTCACATAATCAAGAAACCGAATGTCATTCCACTGTTCATTCAACCGTGGGAGAAGGAAATCCTCAATGCTCCCAAAACGGCTTGCTAGTGCATCCCATAGTTCTTTAAGACACATTATGTGTTGGTATCCCCAAAGGAGATTAGGGTCAATATGTGCCTTCAAATATCGGAGGGCTTCAGCCTTTTGTTTTTCAGTTGTTGGGGAAGAATCTTTCTCAGTAGAGGGTGTGATGGTGTGGGTGCATTCTTTTGCTACAAAAGCGATCTTCACATCATCCATCCATAGGTGATACTCAAGTCCATCTATATCCAACAGTCCAAACTCTGGTCGGATATATTCCGTCTTGCTCATCTTTTCGATTGATTGAAAGAGGAAGAAGATAAAATAGAAGTACTAAAATCCCTGATTATAATGGAGCTTTCTTAAACAGAGATTTTTCTTCTTTTTAGTGGGTTAGCTTCGATTGAGAAGTATAAGACCGATCGTAGGTTTGTTCGATTGTTCAATGAAATTTAGAAAAAAATCTTGACTCAGGGAAGAGCTCGTTACTGATGACGTTTTGGAGTAAGAATGAGAAAGAGAGAAAAAA